>NC_052506.1:78378394-78722144 GCF_014356525.2 Nilaparvata lugens
TTAACACCTATTTTGCATAATATTTTCCTGCAAACGCAAATACAAACTATGATAATTTGAAATTATTACTGAATAATTCTATGGTTCGGAAGAATAAATACTAGAAACTGAAAAAGAAATAAAATAAATATAGAGTGAACTTTTTCTTATCATGCGAAGTATTTTATGTAGTCCACTATACTTTAAGTAGTTCATAGTAGTTTATACTATAGTGAGGTCCACGTTATAATGGCAGTGTTTGATTAGCAATGGTATTGCTATCCTTGTCTATCATTCAACAAAGCGGATAGCGCTATCTCTTTCTCGCTTTGCTTTCTTGACAGATCGTCTTTTAACAATGTAGAATTGATAATTAAGTAACAAAATATTTCATTTTTATTATGAAAATTCATTATTAAAAAATTGAAAAATATAATTTCATGCTTATTAAAATATAATTGATTATTTTAAACGGGAATGAACAGTTAATATTACATTAATATAAACCTGTATCAGGTACCGTCTATAGAAGGCATTGACAAGACAGAGGATCGGCAATGTTGTTCTTCTATCTTTCTCCACTGCCTTTATAACGTGGACCTCACTATAGTCTACTATTATACATTACAATGCTCACATTATTGACCGAGCGAAGTGAGGTCTAAGATTCAAGTCGACGGTTTGGCATTTCTCTTAATGTTTAAATGTTTGAATGTTTAAATGTTTATATGTTGCGCATTTACGGCGAAACGCGGTAATAGATTTTCATGAAATTTGACAGGTACCGTATGTTCCTTTTTTAATTGAGCGTCGACGTATATACAAGATTTTTGGAAATGTTGCATTTCAAGGATAATATTATAAAAGGAAAAAAGAGCCTCCCTCATACGCCAATATTAGAGTAAAAATCAGACTATAGAATTATTCATCATAATGGATTGCCATGGCAGCTGACAAGTGATTACACAGATGTGTGGAAAAGCCAGTCTATTGCTGTATTTCCAGAAGGTCTATAGTTTCAATCAGGTACTTGTGGATGAGAATACTGCGTGAGGTCTACTGTTCACAGAACTACTAGTAAATTATAAATTACTCACTATTATACATTCATACAATGCTCACAGAAGTTAAAAATAAATCTCAATTTGAAGCTACCTGGAATAATACTCTTTTCCTGTAAATAAGCACGCCTCGTTACATAATCGTTAGAAACAAATTAGCCATATCAACTTGAAACAGTTTTCAATTTCCGAACATCCTTTAAAAAATTGATTGCATATCCTGTTAAGCGCTTGCACTCAATTTGTTAGAAAGTTTCATAATGGAATAAGCCAGTTTCATAATGGCAATCCATTGTTAGTAGCCATTGAGAGTTTGGCGAGCTAAACCCGTTTGAAAAGGGTTGATGTCATTGGCACAGCCCCAGTAAAAAACCCCGAACAATGGATGATGTGAAAGGGTTGGGTGTTGGCGAAATATTGAAAATTCTATCACAATAATATCCATCAGTGGTTCAGGTTGTTTAAAAGCCAGCTAATCTGTATTGTGTTATCAGTTACTGGCTTCAAAAGCGGAGACTAAGCAGTGTAAGGGGTGAAATTTCTATTTATGGTGGGCTTACACGAAAATTTCCTCGTTAAAGAGGGTAGATAGATAAATAAATGCCTTTATTTACACCATACAATTTCAAAAGTGATGTAGGTGAAATTGAGGCAATCAGAGCCCCCTCTTAACCCAAGCCACAATTATTAGTTACATTACATAAAAATAATACTAGTAGTTCTGTGAACAGTAGACCTCACGCAGTATTCTCATCCACAAGTACATGATTGAAACTTTAGACCTTATGGAAATACAGCAATAGACTAGCTTCTCCACACATCTGTGTAATCACTACTTGTCAGCTGATTTATGATGAATAATTCTATGGTCTGATTTTTACTCTAATATTGGCGAATGAAGGAGGCTTCTTTTTCTTTTTATATTATCCTTGAAATGCAAAATTTCCAAAAACCTTGTATATACGTCGACGCGCAATTAAAAAAGGAACATACCTGTCAAATTTCATGAAAATCTATTACCGCGTTTCGCCGTAAATACGCAACATATAAACATTTAAACATTCAAACATTAAGAGAAATGCCAAACATTCAAGCATGAGAGGAATGCTGAGCCGTCTCAAACATTTAAACATTAAGAGAAATGCCAAACCGTCGACTTGAATCTTAGTCCTCACTTCGCTCGGTCAATACTTGCTATGTGAGGTATTGCAATATCTCAGTAATTTCCATCTCTAGAACGTTGTTCTCCTATCTCTCTCCACTGCCATTATAACGTGGACCTCACTATAGGTACGTTTTATCGTTTGTTGTATTTTATGCAAATAACAGAAAACTTAGAACTCTTCAATGTTCATTCTTGTGCTTTAGTTGTTAGTGAAAACATGGAACAGTCCTCTGTAGTCAATCTTGTGAAGGCTATTGAAATCCGAGACAGATTTCAGCACCAGTGCAGCAAGAAAATATTTCTGTATTAAAAATATCGCACATGTACTTGAGATGTCACTTTAATGTTAGCTAAGAGCGTCACTTTCAATTAATTATCATTACTCTGTGAGTGACAGGCTCCAATTCAAACGCGTCTAACTGACCGCAACGCCACAGAAAACGACCAAAAACAACACCAATCACTGATAAAATGAATGGACATTCATAGCGTGATTCAGTTTGAACGGTCAGCGTAGGTTAGATTAGAATAAATTCCAAATGCGTTGACGTTATTCCTGAAACATAAAGTTTGAACCACTTCAAACTATTCCACATGACGTCATGAGTCACCGCTTCTCATCCAACGAGCCTGACAGTTTTCAGTTGATCTCACTACAGTATTTTACACTTCAGTGAAGAGTGTTGTGAATTATTATGGTTGGCATACCATTCAAGTTCCAATCTATCCAGTTCAACTCGAGATTAAAGCCTTATTTTCCACTAGTAGAGTTAGTGGTCGAGTAACTGGCATACTAACTCTACCGAGCTAACTCTACTCCACTTACTTGGTCGAGTAACTGTTTTCACTACAATTGAGAATAGTAGGTAAAGTGTGTTGTCTAGTGAACAGAACTACCCTTGAAATGTCAATACGGGACATTCATGAACGCCGTTCAGCCACAAAAGGTTTACAAAAAGCATTTGAGTATAAAATGGAGTATATATCATTCATATAGTATATACCATAATATAAGTATTTAATTATATATCATTTATATACACTTAAACTTGATAGCCTACTGCACGACTCTACTCTACTAGCTCTAGACTGTTTTCATTAGCATAGTAGTGGTAGAGTAGAGTGAGAAGCGGTGGTGGGGGAAGGCAAGTATTAGAGTGCTATCCCACTCTACTCTACTAAAAACTAGTACTCTCTTCCATCCATGAACGTTTTCATTGGGAGAGTTCACAAGATAGTTAGTACTTGCCCAGGGAACTCTACCACTAACTCTACTAATGAAAACCAGGCTCAAATGTTAACATTAGTTGAATGGGAACCATTGATTTATTTTATAAGAAGTTGTCAGCATTATTTCTAGACGTGAAGTTTGAAGTTAATGTCACAAAATAAATTATAGAAGAATGTTCAAGTCAATTCAGGTGAAATAATTTATGCTCATATGAAAAATGAAAATTTGTATCATAATTTGAATACCAACATGATATTCCAATCCATATGATACTCCACGTCATGAGTTCACCAAGAAAACTTCTAACTCTTGAAAAATGCAAATTAGAATAGAAGGATCTCAAGTGATTTCGATTGAAATAAATAAACATTCAACAACATTAGACAACTAGTTCAAGAATCTCTCGAGTGTTTACTAGCGTAAAGCTTCGTTTTTACAATAAATGGACTTCATAGACTGCAGAGGGGGAAATAGAGTGAGAGAATGAGAGTTTTCAGTGATAGAAGGGGAAAGAGAGAGAGAGAGAGAGAGTGTAAGAGGAGAGTTAGAGAGAGAAAGAGTGTGTGAGAGACCTGTGAAAAGTGTATAGCATCATCTTTATAATAATGAGTGTATTTAGAGACAGAGGAAGGGAAAAGGGAGTGAGAGATTGATTGAGTGTAGAGGATAGACAATTCCATCTTGTATAGGAGAAAGAGAGAAAGACCATCTATGTGAGAAAATAAAGAAAATGGAAGAGAGAGATACTCAACTTCTAGAAAAACTTGAAAGTGAGTAATATAAATACTGACTCACCCTCTCTCTTCTTCTTCTCTACTTACTCTCTAATTCTTTCTCTCTCTCTCTCTCCCTCTCTCTCTCTCTCTCTTTTGGTAGAGAGTTAGTGGGAAGAATATTTTTAATATTCTTTCCGAAGAATGGACATTTATATGTCCAAAGCCCTGCCAATTTATGTAGATGTATTACAATATTATCTTGTATAGTTATTTCAAATCGCTTTTTTTCATATCATTATACAGTTCAATAATTATTATTTTCTTAGTTTATGTTATGTAAATTCATCTAAAACTTTGCTGTATTGTAGGCTATTGTATGCGTGTATATGCCAGTATCCTATACTATTAAACGAGCAACTTCTGTTTATATGTTTGGATGTTTAGATGTTTGGATGTTTATATGTTCGAATTTCACCGGAACTCGAAAACGGCTCTAACGATTCTCACGAAATTCAAAACATAGTAGGTTTATAATATAACGATTCGATTGCACTAGGTCTCATCCCTGGGAAAACTCGCTTAAGGACATTAAAAGGATAGTCATAATCCATCCTTGGAAAAACAGCTGATAATAATTAATTCGTCGCCTGTTGGTGATGGAAGTGAGTGAGCGAGTTCATGTATGTGGGACTGTGTCAAAATTATTACTCAGCTGTTGAACTTTTGTAATCATTCAATCAGGTACTTAGTGCCGGTTGCAATAAAGCCGGGGTTGTTTTCAATCCTGATTAATTCCAGTAGATCCATCTTTTTTAAATGGTCTTCTCTGATTTGGTTCACTTACCAGCTAAAATTTAACCGGCTTTTGTGCAACTGGGCCTTTGTGAGGGAGATTTTTGCATTCCTCTGGGAATTAATCTTAATTTACTGTGATTAGATAAAACATTTCTGTATTAATGTTATTACAATTTCTTCTTTCGTAATAAATGTTTTATGCTTTTGTACGTCAGAGCGGAGCTCGGTCCCCGATATTATATTGGAATCTACATAAATAAAGTACTCAATCTCTCTGTTTCTATGTGATGTAAAGAAAAGAAAGTATTTCAAACTAGCAGGTAACCCGTGCTCCGCAAGAGTCTATTTAAAAACTTGACAAACTGAAATCTTGAAGAATTTAAAGTAGGCCTATAACCATCCTTGGTAATTAAGAATCCATAATATGCAAGTTAATCAGTCCAGTAGTTGAGACGTAAAGATTTGTGAATTTCCAATCCCCTACGTGTACAAACCAATTCTTTCCTTTATTATTTTATTGATGAAGAGATAATGGATGAGAAAGATCAACGATATAGAGTGAGCAAGAAAAAGAGAGAAATAGTGAGATAGAAGGTGTAGGAAAGAGAAAGAAGATGAGACAGATAAAAGTGAGTTACAAAAAAGAACAGTACGTTTGTTATTTCAGCTGCAAAATACGATTCTCTTGAAGCTGTTTTTATCAACTAGTTGAAGGACGCTATAGTGAGGTCCACGTTATAATGGCAGTGGAGAAAGATAGCAGAACAACGTTGCCGATCCTCTGTCTTGTCAATGCCTTCTATAGACGGTAGCTGATACAGGTTTATTGATGTAATATTAACTGTTCATTCTCGTTTAAAATAATCTATTATATTTTATTAAGCAACCAACTATATTTTTGAATAATGAATTTCATAATTGGGATAGAATATTTTGCTAATTGACCGAGAGAAGTGAGGTCTAAGATTCAGGTCGACGGTTTGGCATTTCTCTTAATGTTTAAATTTTTAAATGTTTATATGTTGCGCATTTACGGCGAAACGTGGTAATAGATTTTCATGAAATTTGACAGGTATGTTCCTTTTTTAATTGCGCGTCGACGTGTATACAAGGTTTTAGGAAATTTTGTATTTTGAGGATAATATAAAAGGGAAAAGGAGCCTCTTTCATTCGCCAATATTACCGTAAAAATCAGACTATAGAATTATTCATCATAAATCAGCTGTCTAGTGGACTATAATACTACCCGTTCAAAAACATCGAACATCTTGGAAACTTATCTAAAATACCCCAATATTAGACTAGAGTAAGAACAGACTATAGGATATTATTCATCATAAATCAGCTGACAAGTGATTACACAGATGTGTGGAGAAGCCAGTCTATTGCTGTATTTCCATAAGGTCTATAGTTTCAGTCAGGTACTTGTGGATGAGAATACTGCGTGAGGTCTACTGTTCACAGAGCTACTAGTTAAAAATTAATTCTACATTGTTAAAAGACGATCTGGCAACAGAGAAAAGCGAGAAAGAGATAGCGCTTTATGCTTTGTTGAATGATAGACAAGGATAGCAGTACCATTGCTAATCAAACACTGCCATTATAACGTGAACCTCTCTATTAACAGCTGATCAAATTGTAATCAACTATAGTCTAGTTGAGACTCACTTTTAACTGATAGCATTGATTAATGAGAAGCATACATAAGGTATGCTGCCTGATTGAAGTGTATTTCACTGCCTTTTTAGCAAGGTGTCATCTACCTCAACCAATACGGTAACTGTGTCAAACGAGTATGGAATAATAACTCGGATAGAGACAGGCCTAGTTTAGTGAGGCCTTTAACTTATAACTGTTAGTATTCCCTGTAAATACCGTCTATGCTTCCCATTTAAAAACAAAGATGATAAGCTGTGATTTGTGGAATTGAAGCTATAGTGAGGTCCACGTTATAATGGCAGTGTTTGATTAGCAATGGTACTGCTATCCTTGTCCATCATTCAACAAAGCATATAGCGCTATCTCTTTCTCGCTTTTTTTAAATTTTTATAGCTGTTCTTGCACATTATATGCACATTTGTACCGCAATGGCCGAAAATACTTTGCTTAGACTTTTTGAAATAGCAACTATATAATATTCGAAATATGTAATTATAATATATGATACTGGCAGCGCCTATAAACAATTGCTATCAGTTTAATTCTAAGATAAATATTGTAATTTTTTGTTTGTAGGCTATAAGAAAAAGGAGAATAAATTTCATTTTCATTTTCATTTTCATTTTCATTTTTGCTCTGTTGCCAGATCGTCTTTTAACAATGTAGAATTAATTTTCAACTAGTAGTTCTGTGAACAGTAGACCTCACGCAGTATTCTCATCCACAAGTACCTGATTGAAACTATAGACCTTATGGAAATACAGCAATAGACTGGCTTCTCCACACATCTGTGTAATCACTTGTCAGCTGATTTATGATGGATAATATCCTATAGTCTGTTCTTACTCTAATATTGGCGTATGAAAGAGGCTCCTTTTCCTTTTATATTATCCTTGAAATACAAAATTTCCAAAAACCTTGTATATACGTCGACGCGCAATTAAAAAAGGAAATACCTGTCAAATTTCATGAAAATCTATAACCGCGTTTCGCCGTAAATGATAAGATGAAAGATGATAAGCTGTGATTTGTGGAATTGAAGCTATAGTGAGGTCCACGTTATAATGGTGTTTGATTAGCAATGGTACTGCTATCCTTGTCCATCATTCAACAAAACATATAGCGCTATCTCTTTCTCGCTTTGCTGTGTTGTCAGATCGTCTTTTCACTAAGTAGAATTAATGATAATTAACAAAATATTCAACTTGATTATGAAAATTCATCATGAAATCATTGAAAAATATTATATCTTGCTTCATTGATAAAATATTATTGATTATTTTAAATGAGGATGAACAGTTAATATTATATTAATAAACCATTGATAAAGTATTTAATCTAGATTATGAAAATTCATTATGAAATCATTGAAAATAGTATATTTCGCACCTAGAGCAGAAAATGAGATTTTCCGGCTCGAAATCGGTTTTTAAGTCCGAGGCCATAGGCCGAGGACTAGAAAAGATTGAGAGCCGGAAAAACATTTTTGCCCTTGCGAACGCTATTTTTCGCCACACACAAAAATAAACAATATATATATATATATATATATATATGAGAATAGTTGTTTACAAAGCACTTCCGAAAGCAGAAGTGGAAGGTGATAGCTCTTGCAAATCTGAGGTAATCTGAATATCAGGAAATTGTCCAAGTATTTTTAATTTTTATTCTGATTTGTCTAAATAACCTAAAAGATGATGTTCAATTATGTGGGAGGTTGAGTTTATACATTTTTATTCTTTCAAATGACAATAAGATGATATTATTATCAATGTTTTAATTATTGAATAATGAACACAAATAATGAAAAGTTTTTTGAAAACTTTCTGGCCTAGGCCGGAAAGAAACCTGTTCTGACGTCAGACGAGATTCGTCTGCAAACAATGTCTTTCAGATCTACGTAGGGACTGGAAAACAGCTGCTTTCTGTGCATTATGGCGAAAATATTATATCTTGCCTCATTGATAAAATATAATTGCTTATTTAAATGAGAATTGAAAAGTTAATATTACTGTACATCAATAAACCTGTATCAGTTACCCTCCATAGAAGGCATTGACAAGACAGAGGATCGGCAGCGTTGTCACCTATCTTTCTCTACTGCCATTATAACGTGGACCTCACTATAGAACAATTGTTGTTATTTCATTCACAACACAGTTTCAGGTTTGAAAACTACTTCTTGACTTGATTAGGCTAGATCAGAAAATTATCTGCTGTTGCTGTTGAGAGTAATATGTCGAATAGGAGGATCAAAATTCTAAAATCTGTATGAAATAAGTTGAGACTAGACTTGGCCCTCCAACCAAAGAAATCACAGCGTTGCCAAATTGTGTAAAATTGCAACTTTCTCAAATGACTAATTTAGCTACAGAATTGTTTTTAGAATATCACATCCCCGATATTCCAGTAGTGCTGGAAAAGTTCCAGGGTTGGAGGAGATTAGATATTTTTTATGTAATTGAAAACTTTGCGGAAATTTGTTTTTCTTTTGGATATCACTTCTCTCAGAATCATGGGATGTCGTAATGCGAAATAATTTCAAAACTATCCTTTACTATTAAACGAGCAATTTCTGTTTATATGTTTTAATGTTTATATGTTTTTATAATATGTCTATGTATGTCACCGGATCCCGAAAACGGCTCTAACGATTCTCACGAAATTTGGAACATAGTAGGTTCAATGAATTTCAAATATATAAAAATAACGGGTAGAATATCCCCTTTCTATTGGTGTCTGAATCATAATTTTATCTAACCTATAAATATTTTTAATAATTAATGATTATGTTCGACAATGTCGAGACATTTGGAGCAAAAAACATGAAATTTTCGACATGCTGGAAACTTTTTTGTTTCAAATGATAAGTGGGCGATGAAAGCGAGAAAGCTTCGGTTATTTTTACTATTGGAAAAATTATTTTTCTATAAAGCTTTCGTCTACTTTTGACTATTGGAAAAATTTCTAGGAAATAATTGAAATTATTTCTCCTTTAGGCAAAAATAGTCGAAAGAACGACCTCACTATACACTTCGTACTGAATTTGTGAATAGAACTTTATTTGATTTGATTTGACTTCATCATTTCTCTACTCAAATTATCTTCACTGCAAACTATCTCGACAGAAATATTTTGTAGAAACAATTTCGTTTACAACTCGATTAGGCCTACAATCAGAATTGCAAATTCTGTAATCGCGCAATTAGCAAATCCAGTCATGCCTCAAGTAGGTCAATAAATTGGAACAATGGAAAATCAAGTTCTTGCATATTTCCAAAAAAATCGATTAGTCATTTTCATAGAACTGAGAATCAGGCCATACATTTCGGATCAAATTTTGTTCATCTACATAAATAGTACATTAGTCATTTTTCCACGTATTATGAATACAGTCAAGATAAACCAACATATTTTATATTATAGATTGATGACATGGAGATTAACTTTTTTGAAATATTCCATCTATTGCGGTTCATTCCCAACAAAGATTATAGAATTTCTATAACACACATTCTATAGGTACTACATTCATACTCTACTGTCACAATATTTTATCAAAATTTTTGGAGAGAAATAGTACTGGCTCAGCCTAGTTTTTCCTCCAATGTCATAATATTGTATTATGATTATAGTATTTTATACAAAAAATGAATGAATTTTGTGAAAAATCACGAGAGGCAACGATTTATTCTTCATTCTTTATTGATTTATACAATAAGGACATCATGAAAATGATAGGGAGAGAAAAAATAAGGTAACTTTGTGCTATTCATCTCCAAAATTTAGATAAGGTTACACATCGTCCGAAATAGGTCAAGTCTTGTAGTTTTCACTTCACAAAACTTGATTTGGGTTGGGTCTATTGTTCCTTGTCTCCCTATCAATTCTACAGCTTGTGTAATATTTTTGAAGGAAATAATTTGATTGTTTGATATGAGATTTGGGGTATTTCTCCATAATTGGAAGACGTTCATGTTGTCAATACCCCTATATGTGTTCAAAAATTAATGCACATTACAAAACCAGGTTTCATTGTAACATCTACCACAAATGCAGCTGAACCACAAGTAAAAATTCGACTGAGTCATTGTCAATATTGTAGAACCGTTCCATAATTGAATAGAAACACAAATCTGTTGTCAAATTGTACACAGTTTTATTCGGTACACGACCAAGGTTTCGAGACCACACCGGTCACATTTTCAAGTTGACTAAAGCTGCTTTTGCTAAATCTGCAAGTGTACTAAATAAAACAGTGTAGAATTTGACAACAGATTTGTGTTTTTATTCAATTTTAAACCACAATTTTTAATTAATTTTTGAACAAATATAGTGGTATTTACAGCATCAACGTCTTATTCTTTCAATTATTCTAGAAGGCTTAACTCTATAATAGCATAGAGTGAAGATCGTTTATTAATTTGTCTCTGATAGTTATCGATGATGAAAATTTGGCAACTTCCAAATTTGTTCCCCTATCGGTGGTTTTTTGACACTCATTGACTGGCCCATGCCACAGTGACTACTAGTAGTTCTGTGAACAGTAGACCTCACGCAGTACTCTCATCCACAAGTACCTGATTGAAAGTATAGACCTTATGGAAATACAGTAATAGACTGGCTTCTCCACACATCTGTGTAATCACTTGTCAGCTGATTTATTATGAATAATTCTATAGTCTGATTTTTACGGTATTATTGGCGTATAAAGGAGGCTCCTTTTTCCTTTTATATTATCCTTGGAATGCAAAACTTCCAAAAACCTTGTAGATACGTCGCATTTTAAAAAGGAACATACCTGTCAAATTTCATGAAAATCTATTACCGCGTCTTGCCGTAAATGCGCAACATATAAACATTAAGAGAAATGCCAAACCGTCCACTTGAATCTTAGACCTCACTTCGCTCGGTCAATAATAGTGAAAACAAGATGGATAACCTACAAGGAGTTATTTTTAATTAATTATTATGTTCGAAAATGTCGAGACATTTCGAGCAGAAAACATTACATTTCTGGCTTGCTGGAAAATTTTTGTTAAAAAAAAAAGATTATTTAATAGTTTTAAAAAACCAAAGTTGGATTTATAGTTACTGTAGATCGTGAGACCCTGTTCCCTTTAATGAGTTCCTTGAATAGGATATTAGATAAATGAAATAAAAAAAGATACTTCTTTGACAAACCTTAGCAGTATACTGTATTTCATAAACTGGACTCTGAAAATAAATATCGGAAGTGAGGATAGAAGATAGAACGGTCAGTTACATTTCTATTTCTTTCAAAACTGAAAATGCTATTTTTGGCGACGTCACAAACACTTCCTTCTCCTTCTCCTCTTTTACCACCACCTCCTCCTCCTCCTCTCCTCCTCCTCCTCCTCCTCCTCCTCCTTCCTCTTCCTCCACCCCTTTACCTCTTCTTCCTTCACCGTCTCCTCCTTTACCTCTTCTTCTTCCTCCGTCTCCTCCTCCACCTCCTCTTCCCCCTTCCTCCTACTTCACCTTCTTCACCTCTTCTTCTTCCTCTTCTTCACCTCCATTACCTCTTCTTCCTCCTCCGTCTCCTCATTCACCTCCTCTTCCTCCTTCCTCCTCCGACTCCTCCTCTTCCTCCTTTACCTCCTCTTCCTCACTCTGCCACACTCTTCCTCTTTCCTCCTCCGTCTCCTCCTTCACCTTCTCTTTCTCCTTCTTCCTCCTCCCTCCTCCTTTACCTCCTCTTGCTCCTTCTTCCTCCTTCAAATCATCCAGTCTTCCTCGACACCTCCTCCTCTTCCACCTACTCCTCCTCCTCCTCCTCCTCCATCACACGTCAACTAGCACTATGCAATTTGCATCCAATCGGTTCAAAAAAATTCCGAAGGTCAACATCTGCTTCCCTGGCTTGCACTTACATTCTATTTCGGCTTGCTTTTACGGTCTGTCCAATATAAATACAGACTATACTCCGTTCAAAATTACTTCTGACTTGGAGGAATATGCGGCGCAGAGGGAGATCAGCAAATCAGTGATGGATAGAGTTGAATGAAAAAGACTAAGAAATTGTCAACAAACTAAAGATTTACTGATACTTAGAAAGACCGGTTTCGGTTATTACACCATTGTCAATCTCTGATTGTCGATCTCTGAGTTTATCAGAGATTGACAATGGTGTAATAACCGAAACCGGTCTTTCTAAGTATCAATACATCTGTGGTTTTTTGACAATTTCTCAATCTTTTTCATTCAATATGAATAATTACCACAATATCAACTTCTCAACTACACAAAAAAATGGATAGAGTTTGTGCAGTTGACAATTTGTCGATTAGAATCATTCGAGTCAGTGCTTGCAGAGAGGAAATTTTGTAAGTTTAACATGAGCGCTTGAATACTCACTAGAAATTAGAGAACGCTCACCGGTTCAAAACGGCGACATCGTCGCCGTTGTATCCCTACCGCTCTATGCCTTCTCTACTGCGCACTGCGCATGTTCATCCTAAGTCAAAAGTAATTTTGTACAGAGTATAATACAGTACTTCCATTCATAGTTTGATTCAATGATTTTTATTTAAGCCAAAGGACATCAGTACATAAGCCAGGTCACATACGGTACAACATTCATTATAAATAAAATACAATGTACAATATACAGAATACAATGTCACAGTTTTTAAAAAGTCCATTGTCTAATTTATTGTCTTTTGTAATGACTATTTGCACTATGTCCAATGTCTATTGAACATGATCTTAGTTTGTAATGATCCTAGTTAACCTCGAATGAATTACACATTTTAAAAAGTTTGTTCTTGGTTTTTTCAGTTACCCCCAAAACAATCACCGTATTGACATATTATTGATTCATCTTCTATTTCTATCTTTGAACTAGATTAGCGAGTTCCAAGTCTTGACTTGAGGCTCGTTTATGAGTTTGTATGTACGACGATAACATCCTAGTTATCCCCGAACGAATTACACATTTTAAAATTACAATTTCAGTTATTTGTAACAATAATTTATTGATATATTTTGTCTCGTATTCCTATAATTGAACCAACTACTCAACTGATTAACTTGAAATTTTGCATTTTTATAGATTCTCAATTCACCGAGGATGGTTATTGGCCTATTTTAAATTCCTCAAGATTTCAGTAGGTCACGTTTTCAGATTGTCAAGTTTCCAAGTAGATCCTTGCGGAGCACGGGTTACCTGCCAGTCTTCACTAAAATCTTATCAAATAGTAGTTTATCATTAATAACTCTCAATACTGAATATACTCATAATAGTGACATTTTCATTGTTTTACACTGTAGATAAATGTTCGACTGATGCAAACTTGAAAACAGTGTAATTCAGAGAGTTAAGAGCCATTTATGCTAACACTTCGTTCAACTTGAATGAAAAAATACTAAGAAATTGTCAAAAAACCACTGATTTATTGATAATTAGAAAGACCGGTTTCGGTTATTACACCATTGTCAATCTCTGATAAACATTTAAATTAAAGCATATAATTATGATCAATAAATCAGTGGTTTTTTGACAATTACTTCGTTCAACCATAGAGAAACAATAGCATTTAGTAGATATCCCATGGTATAGGTCGTTTATGTCGCAACTTTTACTGTTATCTCAAGCCGATAGTCCACGTAGTTCTTCCCCGTGAAGCTGTGTGACGCTGGTAGTCTCTCATATTGTACCGTTCATACACTCTCACCCCAACAAAACAGTAAAAATCGGCAATAACCGACAGTAATCTGCTTGAGATAATAGTAAAAGTTGCGACATAAACGTCCTATGGCATGGGATATCTACTTATGCTATTGTTTCTCTATGGTTTAACGCTAAACCACGTTTACTTGTAGATATGGCTGCATTTATCATAATGTGTTTCATACGGGGTTTAAACGAACAGCTGACATTTCTCTGTTTAAAAACCGAGTGTAAACCGGGCCTTAGTGAAGGGGAGTGATGAGCAATGAAGTGATCTTAATTGCAGTTTCCGTTATTCCGCACTTTCAACAAAATTAATCGTTTTATTAGTGACATGAAAATAATTTCTAGCTCTGGCTAGCGAGTTTCATTTCCAGATGAAATTGCCAAATTTCTGGTCTGAGCAATTAACGTTTGCAAGCTTGGAAACGCTGTGGAAGAAGCGTTTTCACCTTAGTGACCTGGCAACGTAATATGTATTCAAATAAATATATCAAATACTAGCTGGAAACTCGTGTTCCACAGGGGTATAATTAAAAACTTGACAAACTCAAAACTTGACCCACTGAAATTTTGGAGAACTGAAAATAGGCCTACAACTATCCTCGGTAAATCAAGTATCGATATGCAAAATTTCAATTTAATCAGTCCAGTAGTTCAGACGTGATGATGGGTCATTCGTGAATTTCCTATCCCGTACGTGTATAAGCCAGTTCTTTCCTTTATTATTTCATAGACTAGCAGGTAACACGTGCTCAACAAGGGTCTAGTTAACGACTTGACAAACTGAAAACTTGACCCATTGAAATCTTGGAGAATTTAAATTAGGCATATAACCATCCTCCAAGAATTTATCTATATATGCAAAATTTCAATTTAATCAGTCCAGTAGCTCAGACGTCTTTCATGATTCAATGATTCAATGATTTTATTTAAGCCAAAGTACATCAGTACATAAGCCAGGTCACATACAACATTCATTATAAATAAAATACAATATACAATGTCAGAATACAATGTCAACTTTTAAAAAGTACAGTGTATAATTGTCTTTGTGATGACTATTTTCACTATGTCCAACGTATATTAATAATTTATGTAATAAGAAATATAATATGTCCACTTCTATTACCAATATAATATCATAATATATTATGTTTAATTTAATGAATGTTACAAAGTAATAAAGTATTAGCTATCAAATAGCATCAACAAACAAGTAAAGTATAGTTCATGAATTTCCTATCCCGTACGTGTATAAGCCAATTCTTTCCTTTATTATATTATTAGCCGTCAGGCTTGCTCCGCTCGCCATATCCGTCTAGCTAGGGGGCTCCGCCCCCTGGACCCTCGACTGGATCGTCCAAAAATGAGATCGGCGGGCTCACTTAGCTCGCCTGCATTTTTCATTTGAGCATACTTCATCCCATCAGTAAGTCAAAGTACTGAGAAAACGTAGGAAAGCTGAGAAAAACGTTGGAAAAACGCTGATTTTGGGCGTATCTTTGATGAAATATTAAAGTCACCTCATCACAACCTTTTTAACCCCTAGCTAAACCTCTGTACCAAATTTGAACATTTTCTGTCTATTACTTGATGAAAGAACTGAGAAAACGCAAAAAACCGCTAATTTTGGGCGTATCTTTGGCGTTTTTTCAAATTCCTTCCAACACAGCATTATTACACCCCAGCTGAGCTTCTGTAGTAAATTTAAACATTTTCTGTTCATTTGCTCTCGATAAAGCTGAGAAAGCGCGAAAAAAACGCTGGAAAAACGCAGATTTTGGGCGTATCTTTGTCATTATTGCAAATTCCTTCTAACACAACATTATTACACCCCAGCTGAGCTTTTGTAGTATATTTGAACATTTTCTGTTCATTTGTTCTCGATAATGCTGAGAAAACCCTGGAAAAACGCAAATTTTGGGCGTATCTTTGGAAATTTTTCCAAATCCGTTCTTAGTGCGCCTCTAAAGGGTCAACTGAACATACCTACCAAATTTGAACGTTATTGGTCCGGTAGATTATTAGTTCTGCGAGGGAGTGAGTGAGTGAGTGAGTCAGTCAGTCAGTCAGTCAGTCAGTGAGTGAGTGAGTGCCATTTCGCTTTTATATATATATTCTTTCCTGTATTATACAGGGTTATCATAAAAGAATGGTGCGGTTTCGAACATTCTTTAAAGAAAAACCAAATTACTTACAGTTAATGTTTTTTATTCACCTAATTTGTCGTCTGAAACAGTTTTTTACATGATTAATAACTTTCAATAAGTGCGCCCTTAGTCGCTCGACAAATGTCCAAACGATAATAAATTTCTCTCTTAACATTCGATAACATTTCTTCGATTATGGTTGTCATTGGTTCTTTTATCCTGTTTTAAAGTGGTTCAGTTCGCGATTTCTTGTGAATAAACAATGTTTTTGATGTAAATTTACAAGAAAAAATCTACCTGAACCACTTAAAAACAGGAATTATGAAGCAATGACAACCATAACCAATGAAATGTTAGCGAATGTTTGAAAGAAATTGATTATCGTTTGGATATTTTGTCGAACGACTAAAGGCGCACATATTTAAATTTATCAATTATGTAAAAAACTGCCTGAGACGACAAATTAGATGAATAAACAACATCAACTATAAGTAATTTGGTTTTTCTTTAAACCAAGTTCGAAACCGCACCATTCTTTTATGAAAACTCTGTATTATAAATCATCTGTTTTCTTTTTCCTCGTTGACGCAAAAATCCCAGCAACTCCATCAAATCAAGACTATGTCGAGGAATGTAGGTTGAAATAGTGGTGTATAGAGAGGAGTAGTTTTTTACTATAGTAAGGCACCAGGCGCCGTGATGGCTTTTCGTTCGATGGTTGGGTAGTTCAGGGGGGTCTTTAAAGGGGGGGGGGGCGTCGGTCGATATGCGGCAGGCGTCCCCTTGTGACGTCATCACAATCATCATCGTCATAGTCGGCGTCTGTGTATTGATCTGGGCTGCTACCACCTTCCACTCCTCTTGACACTTGTTCTCTCTCACTCTTGCTCACACGCGCGCGCGCTCACAATCTCTTCCTCGCACTTTTTTCTGAAGCTATTCCGTCATTACCTTGTCTTATCTACCACCTTTGCACCCTTCTATTCCTTTACACCCTTCTTCTCGCTGAATCACTCTCTCTTTCTCTTCCGCTGCAGCTATTCCGTCATTACCTTGTCTTCTATACCACCTTTGCATCCTTAACACCCTTATTCTCCCTCTCTCTCTCTCGTTTAAGGGTTGTGTGGCGGAGAGGACCTAGAGTCCTAACTCCGACCTTAATTAAGGCAATTATTCATTTCTTTCTCCCTCACTCTCTCATTCTTTCTTTCCTTCTTTCTTCCGCTGCTATTCCGTCATTATCTTGTCTTTCTTACCACCTTTGCAACCTTCTTATTCCTTTACACCATTTCCTCCCCACCTATAATAGAATAAAGGAGAGAACTGGCTGATATACGTAAGTGATACGAAATACACGAATGAAGCATCATCACGTCTCAACTACTCAACTGATTAGCTTAAAATTTTGCATATAGATTTTCTTTTAACCGTGGATGGTTATAGGCCTATTTTAAATTCTTAAAGATTTCAGTAGGTCAGGTTTTCAGTTTGTCAAGTTTGTAATTGGATCCTCGCGGAGCATAGTTTGCCTTTTATAGTCTGTCCAAACTGCCATGAGCCCTGAAAGATTAAGCCGAGCCTCGCTCCCCCACGCGCAGGCACTCACGCCCGGCCTACCTGTGCCATTGATATACTATGTAAAGTACGTAGAATACAGGTAGGCAGACCGTCCCTTTACTCACACACACACAAAAGGAGACTGCGCTTGTGTGTGTGATATGACAAGTTTCAAAATCATTTAAACTCACAAAAAACTAGTACTTATTGCTCCAAGTTTTTGGTAACTTCATATAATATCTTTCAATGGGCCTTCAACTGTAATACTTCAGCCAGGACCAACAGTTAAACGTTTTCATCCGATAACAAGAGAGACCTCTGACCTGGTCAAAAACGTTAAGTGATGAAAGGGTTTGAACCCGGGATCTCTGGGTTGCTATCCAAGCACTCAATCCACTAGACCACGGATCTAGCAGCTTTATGGTGCTCAGCCAGGACCGATAGTTGAACGTGTTCATCCGATAACACGAGAGTGACCTGGTCAAAAAGTTATGTGATGAAAGAGTTTGAACCCGGGATCTCTGGGTTGCTACATAAGCTCTCTATCCATTGGATCACTCCTCATGACTATACCTTCAGCATTCCTCAGAATTACGGTAGGCTAGGCGTCTCGTAGCTTTGCCTTTATTCCTTTGAAACGGCATATAGGCAAGGTATGGTTGGCGGGGTAATATCCACGGCTTTGCAAAAGTATCAGGCTTCACAGACCCTAGATCCCTAGATGGAGGAAGCTCCCTACACACAGAGATTCTTCATGAATGAGAGACTTGCAACGTATCACCGAAAATGCAAAGAGCATGTTGAACGAATGTCAGCTGATAGGCTGTGTTGTGCTAAACACTCGGTTGCAACACGTCGCTTCTGAGAAGATACAAAAGAGCATCACTGTTGCTGATGGAAATATACATTAAAGCTCTTTGTGTATATTTTTGGATGCAACACGTTGCTTCTGAGAAGATACAAATGAGCATCTTTTGATTATGAAAAGTTACATTAAAGCTCCTTGTGTATCTTTTCGGATGCAACACGTTGCTTCTGAAAAGGAACAAAAGAGCATCTTTTCATTATGGAAAGTTACATTGAAACTCCTTGTGTATCTTTTTGGATTCAACACCTTGCTTTTGAGAAGATACAGAAGAGCAACTGTTGCTTATGGAAAGATACATTTTCAAAAATGTTTGATGTTTTTGAACGGGTAGTATTGTAGTCTAGAGGCCCTCCTCCGATAGACAAAGCTACAGAACCCGGACCCATTGCTTCCCATTCAGAATTCATTCAATGCCGGCAGTTGAAAGTTAATATCACAAGCTTCTTCTGATTATTCTGATAAATGATGGAGAACGCAAAGCAATGAGTAGAAGACGTTCGGCTCGAATAATTTGTATCAATCAAAGTCGCCGATTTATTTATTAAAATAGACGCAGAGTCCTTCTCAGCTGTCATCAATTTAATTGGAAGTCTGGCCTCAGATTGACATCTCCTCAATGACTCCAGTCACCATTCATATAACCAGTTACATGCAATTCAAGCCAAACTGCATTGAATCGCTTCTAGAATGAAGTTTTGTTTTTCGAAACTTCGAAATTCCTCTAATATGTGAATATGTCCTATTCTAGTAATAATCTTCTATATTATTTTATAATAATGAATGTTTGTTTGTTCCCTATAGACTTAAAAACTACTTGACAAAACGGCTTGAAACTTTGGGAATATGTTGTGTAAATATTGGGGATGGTTTCTGACCAGAAATTTCAATAGGGGGGCTAATAATAATTATTTATCAATCCATTTTACATAACTATGTTTTCGAAATTGTTGGCCGAGCGGCTACCGAAGAACATAAAGATGATCATGATTCTAGATCATATCATCACGTCTGAACTACTGGATTGATTTACTTGAAATGTTGCATATAAATTCTTAACTAAACGAGGATTCTTGTAGGCCTATTTTAAATTCTTCTAGATTTCATTACGTCAAGTTTCCAGTTTGTTAAGTTTTAAAACAGACTCTTGCGAAGCAAAGGTTACCTGCTGGTATTATAATATTGTGATGATATAATTTAGCATCTAAAGTTACCTGCTGTAATAAACACATCACCTGTGATAAATCGTACAATGAATCGTTTAATGAAAACATTAAATTCATCTTTGAAACACTGATTTGACCTATCTATTTTTTTTAATTCAACACTTTGCTGATAGATATTATTACCAATTGATTGAGAATAATATGTATTCGGAATAATAAATGCTGCACGACTAATAGGAAGTCCGTATTAAGATGTAAATGAAGATACTGATTATCAGATAGATTTCATGGATTCACCAAATAAAATCAAGTGTGACATGAGATATATTGATTTTTTGGCGGTACGAAGTTCGCCGGGTAAGCTAGTCTTCAATATAATAAGGGGAAATAGAATATTCCAGAGGTGAGAGCTCCAAAAGTTGGAACAAGATGGAGTGAAGAAAGAAAAGCTGCATTTCCTCAAAAAATGAAGAGCTGGTAGACAAATAAGAAAAACACCAAGTCTAATTATCAACGATCATGAATCATAATCAGCGTCTTCCACTTCAGGAGCTCAACGGCTAATGATAATAATAATAATAAAGGAAGGAATTGGCTTATATACATACTTAAAGAGATAGGAAATTCACGAATGACACCTCATCACGTCTCAACTACTGGACTGATTAACTTGTGATTCTGCATATATAGATTCTTAATATTACCAAGGATGGTTATAGATCTATTCTTGATTCTTCAATATTTCGGTAGGTCAAGTTTTCAGTTTGTTTATTGGACCATTGCGAGGCACGGCTTACCTGCTTGAGTAAAATATTCCTTCTATGTTTGGTTTTGAAGCAACTAAATTCGAAAATCTTGTGTGAAAATGAAAATATCTTAGGACTAAGTTTTGTGAAGTGAAGAGTTACAAGACGACATATTTCGGACTGTGTGTAACCTTATCAAACGAGCGTTAGCGAGTTCTCACTTCTGACTTACTGAAGTCCAAAGTCGTTGTCCGTAGTATGTTCTACAATAACTTTGGAAAGAATTGATCAATCAGCTTCAAAATTTGAACATGTATTCTTCGAACGTTTTCACAGGTCATGTTTGTCGGACGAAAAAATTGACTCACACCTTCGTCCTTTTTCAGGATATAAAATAATAATGAAAGTTCATATAAATAATTTTTTTGTGATTTATCATTAAGCCAGCTGAAGAATTCATTGCATGCAATTACTACAGTTTTCCCATTCATTCAATCATAACATCAGCTGAGGCTATTTGGGAGCTATCACACAGACAGTCCTTCATGTTCTGACACATGATTTCAGCTGCTTAATATACAACATAATTTACAACTTTTACGGTACATCAACAAACTGATACGGATTGAGATATCAAAGTGCGGTTTTCGCCATTCATTTTCTCTTGGAACTCTCTTGTATCGAAATCATATTGTATCACATGACCACCTTCTCATTTTAAAAATGAATCTGGTTTCATATGAGGATCAAAGATGTTGAAGCGACTGAGTAATTTTTCATTTCAAATAGGATCCCCATTGAAACCTTCTCTCAAATATTCTTGTAAGAGAAATATTAAACTGTTTTCATAATTTTGACCAACTCTGTATAATTAAAAGTTGCGGGTTCCAAAGATTGCAATACACCAGTTAATGAGCGAGTTCTCCGACCAAGGGGGTCACTAGTATTAAACTCAATAACCACTAAAAATTCAGTAGGAAATTGCAGCGCTCGTTCAACTATAGCTAAACGTCGATAACCGCTTCACATAAGTCTGTTCAATTGCTCATTATTTCACAACTGATTAACGCTGGCCCTTAAAATAATTATTATCGTCTCAAATGGTCTATGTAGCTTTCCGTTGATTTCGGCCTTGAGCCGTCAAAGTTAGGACATGTATCGTCATTCCGTGACGTCACAATTACTTGACGACAAAACACCTTCAGTCATTATAGTTTTCCTTCTAAATACAGGTCATTCAAAACCTTTTCTCATATTACGGAAATTCACTTGAAACTGTCAGGATTTCTTGAGAATAGAATCGATGATTCCCATTTAAATAATGCTGACAGGCTGAAGCGTATCTACTGTATATTGAGGTCCACGTTATAATAGCAGTGTTTGATTAGCAATGGTATTGCTATCCTTGTCTACCATTCAACAAAGCGGATAGCGCTATCTCTTTCTCGCTTTGCGCTGTTGCCAGATCGCTTTTTAACAATGTAGAATTAATATAATTAACAAAACAGCTGACATGAGGTTCCTTCGAGCAGTCAGTAATATAATAATATAATATAATTCGTTTATTTCACTGCATTTTTACAATAATTGGTAATACAAATACATGCATGAAACATAATGGTTGAACATTACAATTGGTAATACAAATACATACCTTAAGCATAATAATTGAACATAGATAATAATATTAAGCATGTAACAGAAAAAACCACAGTGCATCCCTCTTTAGGCTAAACCTGTGTTGAGGGATGTCTCGCTCTCTAGTTGAGTCAACTTAATTATAATACAATAACAATTTTTTCAAACAATAAAGTAAATTTTATACAATAATCAGTGTGCTTTTCACAAGATGGGATTATGAATCTTTAACAATAAATTACATTTGAATGAAGACATAAAAAAAATGTAAATAATATTACACCTCTATTAAACGTTTTTCTTCATGGAAGCGATTAAGTCTATTCTTAAACAAATTGTAACTGGGTGCATCTGATATATCTGATTGCAGTTTATTGAAAAGTCGTGGTCCCTTAGCAAAAGCATGTAAGGAGGCCACTCTACTTCTTGTGAAGGGTTCTTTTAATTTATTAGCAAGATTTCGACGAGTGGAATATACATGTTCATCCATAACTGGAAACTCTGAACGTCTTAAATACACAAACTTCAAAAGATTTATTTCAAATAGGGTGTCAACACTAAGAACGCCAAATTCTCTATACAATACTTCGGTTGGATATCTTATGGGTCTCTTTAAACATATTTTTATTATTCTTTTATAAAGAATTATGAGAGGTTGCAAAATTGAACTCCCACAACTTCCCCAGGATACAATACCATAGCAGATAATTGACTGTATCAGTGCCAAGAATACCATTCTTAATTGATAGATAGGAAGGACATTCCTTAATTGAACGAATTTATAAATTAATTTTCTAAGTTTTGAACAGATGTATGAAATGTGCGTGGTTACACTAGGTTGGATCACATTAGAAACGACGTCATAAGAACCGAACTGAATGTAGAGTATTTATTTCTAATATTGAAGAAAAGTATAAAAGACTGGTCTAGCCATCTACTTCGTATGCCAGCAAATAGACTTCCAATTCAAGCTTGGCACTACAAACCCGATGGGAGAAGAGGCGTCGGACGACCGATGAAGAAATGGATGCCGGAACAGGTCAACAGAGCCTAATCCTTGAATGACGATGACGATGATGAATCAACAAAAACTTTTAATCTTCATTATAAAAATTCATTATGAAATCATTGAGAAATATAATTTCTAAAAAATAATCTATTATTCTAAACGAGAATGAACAGTTAATATTAAATCTGTATCAGCTACCGTCTATAGAAGGCATTGACAAGACATAGGATCGACAATGTTGTTCTCCTATCTTTCTCCACTGCCATTATAACGTGGACCTCACTATAGGAATTGACTAATAAAATATAATTGTTTATTTTAAACGAGAATGAACAGTTAATATTAAATCAATATCAGCTACCGTCTATAGAAGGCATTGAAGGTCGTCTTTTAACAATGTAGAATTTATAATAAAATAACAAAATATTCCATCTTAATTATGAGAATTATTATGAAATTATTGAAAAATATAATTTCTTGCTTAATAAAATACAATTGATTACCGTATTTTAAACGATGATGGACAGTTAATATTACATTAATAAATCTGTATCAGCTCACATCTATAGAAGGCATTGATTGACAAGACAGGGGATCGGCAACGTTGTTCTCCTATCTTTCTTCACTGTCATTATAACGTGGACCTGACTATAGCGTTCATTGCATTATCGTTGATAGGTTTTGAAGAATACAAAGTCAATATTTTGGAAGCACTTTATCAAATGATATGCTTATACAGTACTTCACGATTTTCAATATACGTACCTTAGATGAATTGAGAGATATAATTAAATTATTTTTCTTAAATCTATAATACTGTATAATGAAGGAGAGAATATTGGCTTATACATGTACAGGATAGGAAATTCATGAATGACGCATCATCACGTCTCAACTACTCGACTGATTAACTTTAAATTTTGCATACAGATTCTTAATTTACCGAAGATGGTTATAGGCCTATTCTAAATTCTTCATGATTTCAGTAGGTAAAGTTTTCAATTTGACCCTGCTGGTCTATAATATAATAGAAAAGAACTATCTTATACACGTACGGGATAGGAAATTCACGAATGATGCATCAGCACGTCTGAACTACTCGACTGATTAACTTGAAATTTTGCATATAGATTATTTATTCACCGAGGATGGTTATTGGCCTATTTCCAATTGGACCCTTGCGGAGCACGGGTGACCTGTTCGTATGAAATGAAACGCTGCTACCAAACAAATATTGGCAACTCCTTTCCTTATGGCCAGTTTACTCCATACCGTATATCAGTTGTGTGAATTATAGTAGAGCTTAGTTGTTTAGAGTTTAAATTGAAGAGCTTTTTACAATTAATTTTATCACATGGATAATTCCTCCAATAAGATAAAATATATTATCATAAAATATATAATCTATCAATCACAATTAGATTCTCATGAAACTCTGACAATGCTACAACCATAATTCCTTCTATAAGATAAAATAATTATATTATCATATAATGTAATCTTTCAATCGCAATTATCATATGCTGATAGTGAATGTTTTTGTGATTTTTCTGGCATCAAATTTATCAAGTTTTTCTAATATTTTTCAATTTATTAATGCATTTTCAAGTGTAATAATAATTTGTTTCATCTTTCTAATCAACCGAGATACAAATTTTTATTATAATGTATATTTGGACTGTAAATTTTTGTGATCTTTATAAAAGTGTTTTCATAACCTCATTTGAACTATTTTTATCAAAATTAGGGAGAGGAACAGTTTTGGGTATATCCTGTTGATTCTCTCCCAATCATTAATTTGATGTTGTGATTAAGGAATGTAATAAATGATTATATGCTCATGAACTACATTTCTCTTGCTCTTGCTCAATGAGTGTATCATCGTTCAAAGACATTTTCTTTTTGTCTCTCTCTGTTTTGTATTTTTTCTAATGCGAAAGTCACCTGGCTGTGCAACCCATTGTTTGCAAATGAGTTGAGATCAATTCAGTCTGTACCTTGACTGAATCTCTTGTCTTGTAAAGCTTCTATAGTGAGGTCCACGTTATAATGGCAGTATTTGATTAACATTGGTGTTGCTATCCTTGTCTATCATTCGACAAAGCAGATAGCTCTATCATTTTCTAGCTCGGCGTGGTTGCCAGATCGTTTTCCAACAGTGTATTTATGTAACTAATAAACAAAATATCCAACCTCAACCATGAAAATTTATTATTAAATCATTGAATGATATAATTTCCTGGTGAATAAAATATAATTGATTATTTTAAACGAGAATGATGAGTTAATATTAATTCAGATATGACGGTATCAGCTATTCTATATAGAAGGCAGTAGCAAGACAGAGAGTCGACAACGCTGTTCTTGTATCTTTCTCCACTGCCATTATAACGTGGACCTCATTGAACAAGATTTGTAGGCTTGTATCATAAAGGAGAGTTAATTAATTGAGTAGACTGAGTTTTTAGTTCAGGCAGTTATATAGTTACACCCTATAGTGAGGTTTATGCCATAAAGGCAGTGGAGAAAGATAGGGGAACAGCGTTGCCGATTATCCGCCTTGCCACTGCCTTCTATATAGAATAGCTGATATCTGATGTAATATCAACTGTTCATTCTTCTTTAAAACTATAAATGATATTTTATTCGCCAAGAAACTATAATTTTCAATGATTAAATAATACATTTTCAATTTCAATTTTCCAATAAAACATAATACACGAATATGAAATACAATATACAACATATTTTGGAATCTTACTAGACTATCCATCTGTGTGTAGGGGGAGTTCCACGTTAAAACATAAACTTAATCTGCTCATAGAAGTAAATAATAGAGAATACACTTATAATGTAGTTAGGTATATTATAAATATTTTGATTATAAAATAGATAATACATTGTGCTGATGTATTATTTTAATGTAGGAATAGTATACTTAATACATTGATTGATAATAGAATCAATAAAACAAAACAATATTAATTAAACAGGAGACAGCAGTGGCAGGGATTCCAGAATCTTCAGAAAGAGAAAATGAGAAAAAAAACATAAACCAGAAAGGCAAAACAGTCATACCGGTTATATCAATGATAGAATAAATACTAATAGAAACCAATAAATTTTCTGTAAACTTTAAGGATTCTTGATTGAGATTGGAAATGTTGTCTATTAATTATATTTATACATTGTTAAAAACTAATCTGGCAACGTTGTGGAGCTAGAAAAGGATACACCCATCTGCTTTGTGGACTGATAATAGACAAGGATAGCAATACCAATGCTAATCAATACTGCCATTTTAACAAATACCCAATGATTAAATCATACATTTTCATAATTGAGATTAAAAATTTTATCAATTAATTACATACATGCATTGTTAAAAACAGATCTGGCAACGTTGAGGAGGTATAAAAGGATAGCGTTATCTTCTTTGTGGAATGATAGACAAAGATAGCTAGGTACACCAATGTTAATCAAATACTGCCATTTTAACGAATACCCAATAATTAAATAATACATTTCTATAATTGAAATTAAATATTCTGTCAATAAATATTATATTTCTGCATTCTTAAAAACAGATCTGGCAACGTTGCGGAACTAGGGAAAGGATACACCTATCTGCTTTGTGAACTAATATAGACAAGGATAGCAATACCAATGCTAATTAAATACTGCCATTTTAACGAATACCCAATGATTAAATAATACATTTCTATAATTGAGATGAATATTCTGTCAATAAATGTTATATTTCTTCATTGTTGAAAACCTATCTGGCAACGTTGTCGAGCTAGAAAAGGAAAGCCCTATCTGCTTTGTGGACTGATAGACAAGGATAGCAACACCAATGTTAATCAAATACTGCCATTATAACGTGGAGATCACTATAGGGAGATCCTAGATATTGGGCAGGCATTTCATGAGTTTCTCAGCTCAGTTGAAAATTTTTATATGAATCAGTATCTGACAATGTGGTGTAACACTTTGAATGAGAAGCTCTCCATTAAAATTTAAATCCCAGATAATTATGAAGCTCCTCTCAGTCGATTTATAATATAAATTATTGGAGTTGAAATACAGAACTTTGTAACTCTTGAAATTTCCACTCGAAATGCCTTTATCATGAGAAGTTCTTGTTGAAAAAGAAAACACAAAGCTCAAGTAGGTTATTCTATAGACTGCCTACTTATTTGAGAGTAACCTACTACTGGTGTTAACTCTGTAGCCACTTCAATGCAACTAATTTAGCAGACTTGCAGTCAGTGGATAATTAAAAAAAAATTGATGTTCTTAATTTAATTTGTGAATTTTTCAAAAATAGAGCATGACATTAGCTGTGATCGCTCTAATAAAATATTTTTATATTTGTATGAGTGAGTAATTTGTATGGGAACCCTTCAATAAATTGGAGACTGGTGTAGATATAATACTGTAACTTTCAGGATAAGGTATTGGTCGAATACTCCATCTTTTGCAGTACAACTGAGTTTGCAGCTCAACCCCTCATAAGGAGTGACTTAGGGTTGTAATTGGAATATTTCAAATGTAAACACCCATTGTGTGGTACATCATTTTAAAAGCCTTTTCAAAACAAGAAAGATGACATCAATAAAAATCCTATACTATTAAACGAGCAATTTCTGTTTATATGTTTAGATACTAACACTCATCAACCTAGATTTTGATTTGGACTGTAGTATAAATTTGAAAAGGGACAGTTTTTGGCATAAGCCTGTTGTGCCTCCTCATATAACTGTAAAAATAATTGTACGACTGAGAAAATGAATAAATAAATATAAACTACTCAATCTTTCGTTACAAATTTTCTATGCTTTTACACTTCAGAGCAAAGCCCGGTCCCCCCATATTGTTCTATAATAATTGTATCCAATTTACATTGTATTATATAAATTTAATATATTTATATTATATTATATGATATAATATATATATATATATTATATATATATATATATCTATATATAGATATATATATATATATATTATATATATATAATATATAATATAAATCATTTTTTTATTTTCACCTGACCAAATCTAGTACGGTATAGTTTAATAGAAATAATTTTATTTCTGACAAAAAACTACACAACACACAGCGAACTCATAGTTTTGGCTGAGAATTTTTTGAATATGGGAAAACTTCAAATTTTCGATGAAAACTCAATTTCCCGGGTGTCCATTTGAATTTGGTCGAAATCGAACTATGGATATAGGCGTATCTCCGATAGCTGAACAAAAAAAGCTTCTATCGAATTTTCTGTGCAAGGCTTATTTAAATGTGTCGAAAAAATTTGGGGGGCTCTAGTGGTGTCAGGGGGGTAAAATCTTCGTGATTTGGAGGTTTTCCCATAGCCTCCAGTGAGTTCTCTAACTGATTTTGAGGTGGGTTCTCCGAGATAGTCAGCCGTATTGGCTGTGAATTTTTCGTAATTTTCTGTCTTTTGCAGCTTTAATATAAGATTGGTAATAATAATTATTAATTATTTGTATATTAATTGGAAATATACCGTGTATATTTGGGCATTTGAGACTTATAAGCATTATATGATGTGTTTCTGCCGTATTCTAAATAAATAAATAATTACACAAAAACATCAATTACACAAAATATTAGATAAATTACAATATCACAAACAATAGTTAGTTACAAAAAATTCTTATAATGTGTCCTCTACTTGTTTAGTTTTTTCTGTGTGGAAATTGACCTACTCCACTATGGCGTACCATGTTCTAGAGTAGGTTTTGTTGTTTTTTTTTGTGCGTATTATTAATTAGTTAGTGTTTAGTAAGTCATTAGGTGGTTAGTTGTTGTTTGAAATAATGTTTTCTATGTTCTGTCTTCTTTGCTCATTAACCAATTGTGTACTATTGTTTTGAACTTTCTAGGATGATTAATCTGTTTAAAGTTTGCAGGAAGTAGATTATATAATTTTGGTGCTAAATGATTGAAATGTCTCTGGTATAGTGCCTTCCTTGCAACACTAGTGATGAGGAGATTCCTGTATCTGGTGTTGTGGTTGTGGTTTCTGGTTTGAAATGTTGTTGGGTTCTTGTGTAATCTGCATAGTATCTCCTTGGAGTAAAGCTGTCTTGGATCCATCACGTCAAACTCATTGAATAGCTGGTCTGATGAATAGCGTGGAGGCTTCTGGTTGATGACCCTCATGATCAGCTTCTGTACCCTGAGGAGCGGTTCGATGTGCAAGAAGCTTGCACCTCCCCATCCCACAATCCCATGCAGCATGAGGGACTGAGCTAGAGAGAAGTAGATAACTCTTAGACATCCCTTGTCGACCAGTGTCCTCAGAATCCTGAATCTGCAGATAGTCTTCCTCAGTCTCCCGCATAATTCATTGAGATGATGATCCCAGCGCAGAAAAGAGTCCATTGTAACTCCCAGGTATTTCTGTGACTGTTTCCTGCGAACTGTATATGAAGTGTTATTCCGTTGATTCTTGATTACTATCTCATCTCCTGTTGGCTGTCCATGTTGAGTCGCCGAAAAGGTCAGAAAGAAGGTTTTCTCGTGGTTCAATGTTAGCAGATTTTCACTCAACCAGCGAGAAACCCTCCGAAGTCCAGTCTCGGCTTCTCTCCAGGTCATCTCCCAGGTCGGTTTAGAGAACAGTAGAACAGTATCATCTGCAAAGGTGGTGATTGATCCATTAATTTCCATGTTGCATAATGGGTTTATGTAGAGAAGAAAATTATAAATAATTTTAAATTTTTTCAAAGTATTCATTTTTTTCTCCTTCTTGTGTGTTTCAGCCAAAATCCTCCTGTTTTATCTTCTTTTCTACGCGGGTTTGATCGGTTTCTTCTCGATCATGATGGCTGTGTTCTACCAAACATTGGATGCCAAGACTCCTAAATACCAATTGGATGGGTCGCTCATTGGAAATAACCCAGGTAAAAATGGAACAGTCCTCAGAGATTTTTCCAGATTGTCTATGCTAATCTTTATTCAAATGTGTAGGAACATTTTGGAAAGGGGAAGGTAAGTTAGAAGATAGAAGGAAACAGAGAATCTTATAGATACCGAACACACTAATTGACACATTCATAATTGATAATTTGATTGTATGGTAAGGTATGAGATTTTGTGATATTTCTCCATAATTGAAAGAATACGACTTTGATGTTGTCAATACCACTATATTTGTTCAAAAATTAATTTACATCAGAGAACCAGGTTTCATGGTAACACCTACCACATTTTCAGCTGAACTAATGTTAATTTATTCATTAAGGCTGTGCAAAGGCTAAAAATAAACTTTCTACTGGCGATATTTTTCAACGTTTTTCGATTTGTATATCATCAAGCTACCAAAATGAAAAAGTTTTCTCAGGAATACATTTTTTTCGATCATTACTTTTTGAGATATGAGCGCCCAAAGTTCAAATTTTTGGGACAGAACAATTCACATTCAGTAAGAGATAAATCCATGAGATTCAGAGGATAAATTCTTCATGGTATTATTGATTGAATAAAACAAAAAAAAATTTTAATATCAATTTTTGAGAAAGTTATTCCATTTACTAAAAATGACCAAAAATAAATTTTTGTTGTCCTATTTTTGGTAAATTGAATAACTTTCTCAAAAATTGATATTTATGAAAAAAAATTGTTTTATTCAATCAACAATAACATGAAGAATTTATCCTCTAAAACTCTTGGAGTTATCTCTTAACAAATTTGAAATGTTCTGTCCCAAAAATTTAAACTTTAGGCGCTTATATCTCAAAAAGTAATGATAGAAAAAAAATGTTTTCCTGAGAAAACTTTTTCAGTTTGATAGCTTGATGTTATACAAATCGAAAAACATTGAAAAATATCACGAGTAGAAAGTTTATTTTTAGCCTTTGCGCACAGCCTTAACTTATTAATATGCAATAATACAATCCAGATAAAAGCAACAGGCATTTGTTCAAACAGTATTGTTCACTCTATCCAATAAATTAAAACTGCTTTAAACCTTAATTTGGAATACACAGTCTAAATATAAGTTACTCAGATTGTTATTCATTCATTCAATTTTTTGTACATTCATTATTTTCAACACTCTGTTACCTTCTCTGATACACTCTACCTTTGCCTCACCACTACGTTTCGACCCTTAAAATGTTTCGGTTATTGATTCATGAGTCGTTTATTTATTTATTTTATTTTTACATTTAACATTACACACATCAAATACACTAGTACAGTATACAGTAACAAATTATAGCACAACTACAACAATATTTTCCTCAAAAATAGGCGCACTACGATTCGTTATTTTTTATTCGCCTGTGGAATGTGTTCAATAATTTATGCTTACTCTGTATAATAATAATGATGATATAATAATATAATACATTGTTCAAGGGTTGTTGAACTCAAATTCATTTCCATTTTCACACAATATTCATGATATAATATAATGATCATGATATGATAAATAATATAATGAATTTTAATTGAATGTTGTTTTAGGACTGGGATTCCGACCCATGCCCCCTGACTCGCACATTGAGAGCACACTGATCTGGTTCAAGCAGACTGACGGCAACACCAAGCACTGGACCAAGGAGCTGGATGCTTTCCTCAAGCGTGAGTATTAGCCTATCATAGACAAAACATAGCATAAGAACATATCCCATGGTTTGTAGAATTCTTTCAGTTTGGAAGTTTTGTATCGAATTATGGTGTTGTGTTGAGATGATACTGTATCATATTGTGTTGATACTGTATCGCAAGTGGTGATACTGTGTCATTTTGTGATGATACTGTATCATAAGTGGTGATACTGTGTCATTTTGTGGTGATACTGTATCATTTGTGGTGATACAATAGACAAAAGATAGCATAAAGAGATATCTCATGGATTGTAGAATTCTTTCAGTTTGGAAGTTTTGTATCAAATTATCGTGTTGAGATGTACGTGTTAACTTTTTTTCATTTGTGGTGATACCATAGACAAAAGATAGCATAAAAAGATATCCCCCATGGATTGTAGAATTCTTTCAGTTGGAAGTTTTTTATCAAATGGTATTGTTTATCCCATGGTTTGTTGAAATCATTCAACGTTTGGAGGTGTTGTATCAAATTATGGTGCTGTGTATTAAGTTGAGATGATACTGTATCATATTGTGTTGATACTGTATCATAAGTGGTGATGCCAGAGAGAGAAGATAGCAAGAGAAGATATCCCATGGTTTGAAGAATTCATTCAGTTTAGAAGTGTTGTTGTATTATTATTGTATCAAGTTGAGATGATACTGTATCTATTGTGTTGACACTGTATCATATATGGTGATACTATACCATTTATGGTGATACTATAGCAAAAGAATTAATTTATTAAACCGTCATAGGAAATCCATGCTGTAATTTTTATAGCATGTTATGTTATGTGTATATAGCATTAAACAAAGTACAAATTACTGTTTGTAATATAAACTAATATTACAAAAATTGATAAGCAATTACCAGCAAGTACCGGTAGGGTACTCGACCAAGGAGTTTTAATGAGATTCACGTTATAAAGTCAATGGAAATACGGTACTGATAAGACGGAATTTTCTTCAAATCATTGCAAGTGATCAGATGTTGTAGATGTTCATGTAGAGATTTAGGAAATCAATTGAGTTTACTGAACATTCAAATAATCTTGAGTTCATAACGGGAATAATATTATTGAGGTTAATATTATTGCAATAATTTTTGTATCTTCATGATGTTTGAATGAATATGGATAAAAATGTTTTACTAAATATTTTAACAGTTTTAACCATAATGTGTGTATATTTATTTATCATTTCATTTTATTCATATATATTTTGATTTGTTTCAAGTGAATATTTATCATTTTAGATGTCATCCCATATTATATTTATTTTAAAATTCAAAAAACTAGTACAGTACATGTAACATGAGAATCATTGAAAAACCACAGATCATTCATCATCCATGGACCATTCATTGGAATTATTCACAATGCATATGATAATAATTTCTTAAAATGTATGTATTCAGGGCTAATTAGTTTTTTATAAAAGCACTTTTTGATTGGAATGTGTAATTTGATCTGTTATTTTATATCAATAACTTTTCAAAAAAGGGTACTATAATGTTATTTTATAAATAGCTCTTATTTATATATTTTTGGACGAAAATCATAATATAATATGATTTGTAATCGTATCCACTAAAATTAGTAAATAATAGAATCAGAAAAAATATGTATAAGTAGATTAATATAATCTGAGATTAGTTAGGGCTGACCTATTATTATTAGATTTATTTCGAAATTCTATTTTTGTTCATTCTCCCCACAGAATTAATAATAGCATATAATAATTATAGGAGTTTTCTCTGATTCTCCCGATATTGTTGTTACAAGCTCGAAACGGATGTTCAAAAAAAGTCGACCCTGCCAGGATTCGAACCTGGAATCTTCTGATCCGTAGTCAGACGCGTTATCCGTTGCGCCACAGGGCCTCTGAAAAGCATTTCGAAACTCACCCTAGATCCGCTTTACAAACATTTTGAAAACCGGTATTTCAACCTGAATGGAAGATGCGCGGCAGTCGACAGTATTATAGAAATTCAAATGAACGGGGAAAAAACAAAGAATTCCAATGAGAAAATTATAATGGTTATCATCATTAATTTTCTCTAAGATTGACCTTCAGTTCTCAACAACTGTTTCAGAATGAGCTGATAAAAAATTAACTCGGGTGAAGTCGTATAGAAATTAAACTTGAATATTTTTCTTATAAAGTTCAATTGTAAAATAATTATTCTCCTTCCAAGAAAGGATGAAAGAATTATTTATCCTGCTTCAACTCAATAGAAAGTCATAAGTAGAATATTTGTTGTCGAATTCAATTGACCTCTTCAATACATATATAACTACAATAATTATCTCTTCAATTATTATAAGTTCTTTTTCAAATTATGTAGAAATATTCTTTCGAAATAATAACATTAAAAATAATAAATATTTATGAATTTATTCTAACTGAAAGTTGAAAAAGGACTCAGCGCCCGAAAGCGCTCCACAAACGTGACTAGAAGCTAATAACTTTTAATCATAAAAATCAGACTGCCACATTGTAATTTAAGTATTGAAAGGTAATCATTAACAAGCAGTTTGCAATGGGAAGTGAAATATAATAATAAAATGCCTTATTATTGTATCACACAGCAAAAAGCAAAGACAATAAAATTATAAATCTGAGTACCTTTTTTAATTTTTTTTTGTGACGAAATAATTTTTAAAGGGTTCTCAGATTTATATTTTTATTAATATTCAAAAGTAGCCCTAAAGAAAAAATACAATAACATTATAAATAAAAATATAAATCTCAGTAGGTACCCTTTTTAATTTCTTCTTGTGACGAAATAATTTAAAAAGGGTTCTCAGATTTATAACATTTTTATTGATTATCAGAAATAGACTTGAAGAAAAAATACAATAAAATTATTCTAAAGTCTCTTACAACGACATTATTTTGGGGTAATGAAATGCTGTGTCCAAAGAGAGACAAAAATGTATTTGCAATTCATTTAATCTACAAAAATAGGTAATCTTTTCGTCATAGTTTGAAATGAAATGTATCCATAGAGAGGCAATAAATGTTATCGCCCATTACTCTAACAATGTAATTTTGTTAAATGATAAAATATATTTATATGAAAGTCACCAGACTCATTATAATATAATATATAATATAATACATTATTATATAATAATATTCATGTCAGGCGAGGTAGACCTCTCCTAAAATTAACTTCCTAAGCAATACGAAGTACAGTAATACAAATAAATAAAAATATAATACAATTATTTACTCACAAAATGTTTCGGCTATATATTATACATTGGCCCATATGAATAAAACCAGAGCAAATGCTCATGAGCAAGAGCATGGAGTATAAGGTTTTGCTCATGAGCGAAAGGTAGAAGCAAAAGCATTTGCTCATTTTTATATTATGAATAAGCTTTACCTTATGCTCCTGAACTCTGTAGTAAATGCTCACGTATTTTAGAGTTTTTCATCAGCTGATTCGCTTTTGTAGCCTTAGTTTGTTTTTATAGCTCATGGAAGCGCTAAATATGCAAGTAGGGTGCACCGCTTGTGTTTGCGTAGTCTGCTCTGTTTTCTATTTATGAATGGAGTTTTAGGTTAGTTGAGTTTAGAATTTTGAAATAATAGCGTGAAAAAATGTCATCTCTATAATAATCTTCAGCTTATTCTTATAATATCAATAGCCTTCTTATAATCGTCCACACTCTCATCTTCTTAAATGCCTATCTCCTATTTTGTGATGGCTATCTTTATAACAGGTAGCTATCTTTTGTATTTATTCTTTTGTAGAATAATGGTGATATATATCATGGTTGAATCTAATAAGAGTTTTATAGTTCTCAACTATTGGTTGTGATCGTATCTGGTATAGTTTCCTCTTCCTCATACGGATTAGTTGAGCCATTTTACTATGAGAAAAAGGTGATAAGCTGCTCTAGACTAGACTCACCTTTTTTGAAGCATTTGCTTCAAAAGTTGAGCAAATGCTCTAGTTTATTCATACAATTTTGAGCAAAAGCTTTTACTTTTGAGCAAATGCTCAAACTATTTTTTTGATGAGCATGAGCAAAAGGTTTTGCTCACGTTTATTCATAGAAAATGAAGCAAATGCTCCATATTTTAGAAGTATAAGTAAATTCTCAACTTTATTCATATGGCCCATTATCAAGTGAATTACTTGTTGTGAGTAAATATTTTTTAAAAGGGAACGTATTTGGGTTTTCATTCCGTTGTAAAATTGTGAATAAATGAATGAATATGTGAATGTTTGCAGCATACACGGAGCCGAAAGCTGAATATGATAACAACAGAGTTACATGTGACTTTGACAACTACCCGCCTGAGGGTAAAGTGTGTAAGGTGGACATCAGCAAGTGGGCACCCTGTACAAGCAGCGAGGGTTACAGCTACCCTAGTGGGCACCCTTGTATTTTCCTCAAACTCAACAAGGTAAGTTAGCATAATATATGCTAATATATTTTTTTTTAGAATAATAAAAAAGCACCGAGCTCTAATCTATCTTTATTATTTATTGGTTCATACAATAAGTTAATATATTTTTTTAGAATAATAAAAAAGCACCAAGCTCCAATCTATCTTATTATTTATTGGTTCATACAATAAGTTAATATATTTTTTTAGAATAATAAAAAAGCACCAAGCTCCAATCTATCTTTATTATTTATTGGTTCATACAATAAGTTAATATATTTTTTAGAATAATAAAAAAGCACCAAGCTCCAATCTATCTTTATTATTTATTGGTTCATACAATAAGTTAATATATTTTTTAGAATAATAAAAAAGCACCAAGCTCCAACCTATCTTTATTATTTATTGGTTCATACAATACGTACATCATAAAAATTATGAGGAAAGAAAAAAATAAAGTAACCTTGTGCTATTCCTCTCCCAAATTTAGATGAGGTTACATATATCTAATCCAACATCTATTGCATTTCACCTTAATAATAGATGAAAGCCTTAAAGAGTGTCCCAAGAGAGGTATAACAGACGACGACCATGGATTTTACATGAAATTTAGAACATAAATGTCTAGTAAAATTTTCTAATACGTTATCATGTTTTCTGAAATTCATCTAGCTTGCCAATATTGAAACATATTGGCCTATAATAACTTAATAGATTCATATATTCTCCTTCTAATCTAGCCTGCCAATATTGAAACATATTATAACTTAATAAATTATTATAAATTAATAAATCCCTATTGTTACTTAATGAATTCAGATGAATAAATTCATATAGGCCTATTCTCCATTCCAATCTTATCTGCCAATGTTGAAACATATTGGCCTATTGTAACTTAATAAATCCAGATGGATAAATTCATATTTTATTCTCCTTCTAATCTAGCCTGCCAATATTTCAATATTGTCCTGTCGAACCTAATTCATGACTATAATTGATTTATTCATTTATTTGAAAATGACCATTAATATTTTCTTCAATATGTGAATATTTCCTATTTTAGTGACAATGATGTGAAATATTTCTTTTATGTTTGGTGTTGGAGCATCTAAATTTAAAAATCTACTTTGTGAAGATAATTAAGGACTGAAAATTTTGTGAAGTGAACAACAACAAGGCTTAACCTATTTTGGACTATGTGTAATCTTATTTAAATTTGGGAGAGGAATAGCACAAGGTTACCTTATTTTTTCTCTCCCTATCATTGATGTAGGCTACTTATTGTATGAATCAATAAAAGAATAATAATATTCATTTATGATTATTGATTTATTCTTGTGGCTGAGGATAGAGTATTCTGTAAGTCTGGTTACACACCCATATATTTTTGTCGTCCTTATAAGGACTCCTTATGCTGTCCTTATAAATAATCGTCCTATTATAAGGACGAGTTTTTGCCTTCCTTATAATTATATTGCCGTCCAAACATAAACAATTCAATACATTATAATAAGTTATTAAGCGTAACTCGACAATCATATTATATGTGATGAAGTGTTTGTCAAGTTCCATTGATCTGGTAGAATCTATGAGGACGGAAAAAGTTGTACGTCCAAAAATTGATTAGTGTGTAACCGGCTTAACAAGAACACATGAGTTGAAAAAATGTCATTCCAAGTATCGTTCATTTGTTCATTTAATTGTTCTGAGTGGTCTATAAAAATTTCGAATGATTGTTTTTTTCTTTAGGGCTACTGTTGAATATAAATTTAATAAAAACAGAAATCTAAGTAGGCTAAGGTACCCTTTTTGAAATTGTTTAGTCACAACATGATTCGGCTATATGATGCCATTATATCAAGTGATTGGAAAATAATTTTTTTTTTAATTTGTGAATGAACAATATTAAAAAGGGTATTCCGATTTCTATTTTTATTTATATTTTAAATGATGTTTGCTAGATCTAAAATTCTTGCGTGGAAACATTTTTACATCGACTATATAAATGTTTTGTGATTACTATTGTATTTACAATAGTGTTTATTTTGTTCCCATTTAGCATTTGTTCCCAAATTACTAGTGTTTGGGAATTGTAAATTATTAATAATTTTACCTTCCTCAGATCTTCAACTGGAAACCGGAATACTACAACGACTCCTCCAATCTTCCTGAAAAAATGCCAGAGGAACTCAAAAATCACATAAGAAGTGAGAACGAGCACAATAAGAAAGCGGTCAGTTGATATCAAATTCTATAATTTTATAAACAATTTAATAGAATACCTATATTGTAATTTAGAGAACAAATTCTATAATTTTATAAACAATTTAATGGAATACCTATATTGTAATTTAGAGAGCAAATTCTATAATTTTATAAACAATTTAATAGAATATAATTCTAGCAGTTTTATAATTCTATAATTCTAAACAATTTTATAAAATACCTATATTGTAATTTAGAGAGATATGTAACTAATGGTTTGGAGGGTTTTATTGAATACATGGTTAACAAAACATATAGAACAATTTATCTATTTATACATTGATATATATTATGACTAGCAGGTAACCCGTGCACCGCAAGGATCTAATTATTAAGAACTTGCAGACTCAAAACTTTACCTACCTACTATAATCTTGAATAATTCAAAATAGGCCTATCATATAGGATTATTATATTACTGGCTAGGTAACCCGTGCATCGCAAGGGTCTAATCAAGAACTTGAACTGCTGAAATATTGAAGAATTCAAAAAAGGCATATAACCATCCTCGGTAAATTAGGAATCAATGTACAAAATTTCAAGTTTATCAGTTAAGTAGTTCAGACGTGATGATGCGTCAATCGTGAATTTCCTATCCCGCACGTGTATAGGCAAGTTCTCTCATTTCGTATATTACTAGCAAGGTAACCCGTGCTTCGTAAGGGTGTGAATAAAAACTTGACAAACTAAAAACTTGACTTACTGTATTCTTGAAGAATTTAAAATTGGCCTATAACCATCCTCAGTAAATTAGGAATCAATACACAAAATTTCAAGTTAATTAGTTGAGTAGTTCAGACGTGATGATGCCTCTTTCGTGTTTTTCCTATCCCGTACATGTATAGGCACTACCTTCGTAAACAAAGCCGTAACGCATCTGTGTGACGTCAGCACAGGTAGGGCTCCTACATCAATAAAAATTCGTTGATTTCAGCTAGTGTTTTTATTGGTGTTGGAGCCCTACCTGTGCTGACGTCACACGAATGCACTACGACTTTGTTTACGGAGGTACCTTAGTGGTATAGGTCAGTTCCTTCTTTTATTATAGTATAGATTCCATAGTATAGAGGTCCATACTATAATGGCAGTGGAGAAAGATACAAGAACAACGTTGCCGATCCTCTGTTGAGTAACAACACAGTTGAATTCGGTTCTATAATTTTTAATTGAGAACTGAACCTGCACGTGGAGCTCAACAAGAGTTCTATAGTGAGGTCCACGTTATAATGGCAGTGGAGAAAGATAGGAGAGCAACGTTGCCGATCCTCTGTCTTGTCAATCAATGCCTTCTATAGATGTGAGCTGATACAGATTTATTAATGTAATATTAACTGTCCATCATCGTTTAAAATACGGTAATCAATTGAATTTTATTAAGCAAGAAATTTTATTTTTCAATAATTTCATAATAATTCTCATAATTAAGATGAAATAGGTATTTTGTTATTTTATTATAAATTCTACATTGTTAAAAGACGACCTGGCAACAGAGCAAAGCGAGAAAGAGATAGCGCTATCCGCTTTGTTGAATGATAGACAAGGATAGCAATACTATTGCTAATCAAACACTGCCATTATACATATTACACTGCATAGCGGCTTAGCGCAAGATCGTTTACAATATTTATTATATGTGATTGTAAACCAATCATTTCCTTTATTATGTTATGGATCGATCACATTTGAACTGTTGCAAAAAACTTTTTATAATAAAAAAAATTATCATATGTGAGTGTAAGCCAATTATTTCCTTCATTAAGTTATAGATCACATTTGAACTGTTGCAAAAAACATTTTACAATCAAATATTCAAGAAAAAGTGTAATTTTGTTGCAGTTGAACACAGTGTGGGTAAGCTGTGAAGGAGAGAACCCGGCAGACGTTGAGAACATTGGTTCGATCCAGTACATTCCCCGCCGTGGATTCCCCGGCTACTTCTTCCCCTACAACAACGTCGAAGGCTATCTCAGTCCCATCATCGCTATATGGTTCGAGAAGCCTGCCTGTGAGTATATCTGTATATCTACAATGTGATATTTATTTGAATAAAAACGCAAATATGTTGTCAAATTCTACACACAGTTGAACTGTGTAGAATTTCACAACATATTTGTGTTTTTATTCAATTATGGAACGGTTCTACAATATTGACAATGACTCAGTCGAATTGATATTTATTTATTTATTATTGTATAAACAATAAAAACACAATATAGGCCTAATTGATTGATTCATACTATAATTACATCATCAAAATGATAGGAAAAGAAAAAATAAGGTAACCTTGTGCTATTCCTCTCCTAAATCTAGATAAGGTTACACATAGTCCGAGATAGGTTAAGTCTTGTAGTTGTTCACTTCACAAAATTTCAGTCCTTAATATCTGTGGCTTGGTGCAAAAACTACCATTGTCAATTTTTCCCAAAAATGAGTTTAATACACTAATACATCACTAATATCGGTTATTTTCAGTTCCAGAAGTGACAATGTCCTATCTCAAGCAATAAAAAGTTATAAAATTTATACTACCAATGTCATGATTTAGTAAGTTAGTTTTAGTATTTAGTAATTCCACTCTCAGAGTGTGAAAACTACCAATGGAGACATTTGTTTTTAGATTGTCATTCATACTCCGTGCTAGAACTACCAATGTCGACTTCTGCACTTCTAGCACTCGTATCTCCGTATCGAAATGCCGTAGTTCGAAAAAGCAAGGTGAACTTTCAAGATGATTTGTGAGAAAGTTGATATTTTGACATAGGTAGTTCTTGCAACAAGCTACAGAATTATTTTCACAAAGTAGATTTTTAAATTTAGATGCTTCAAAACCAAACATGAAAGAAATATTTCACACTATTATCATCACTAGAATAGGAAATATTCAGATAATAAATAAATAATTTCAACAATGAAAAATATGATTTTCATTCGCATAATTATTAACTAATTTTAATTATTACCGTGGAGGAAAACCTAGACTAAGCCCGTGTACCATTTCTCTCCCAAATTTTGAAAGAAAGTCAAGGGTGGGCACACACCAGTTAGTCAAGACAAGACTAGTCACGATTAGTCACAATACTTCACACAGTTGCTTATGAAGCAACACACACCGATTAGTCATTGCAATTAGACATGTCTTCATAAGCAACTATGTGAAGTATTGTGACTAAACGTGTCTTGTCTTTTCTTGACTAACTGGTGTGTGCCTAGCCTAATGTTGCCCAATGTTGTCTAATATTAGGTTGTGAAATCATACATCACAGATTCGCCACTTAATTTTCAATCCAGGAATGGTTCTCAATAGTTGTCTGTATATCCATAATGTGACAGTGTAATATAGCATACATTTTATTCCTCATAAGAAACACTATAGATTCCAAAAAAATTCCATGGCAGGAGAGGCCTGCCTGTAAATATATCTGACAATATCTGATATGATTGCATTTTATTTCTGACAAGGAACATTCCAAAAATATTTCAAGGCAGGAGAGGCCTGCCTGTAGGAATATCTGTACATCTACAAAGAGACAATGTTTAATTGAAGATGAATTAAAAAAAAAATTGGTCCATTTTATCAATATAGTTTTGAATTCATGTGAAGAATTGCATGATTACAGTGGTATTCTTCGATTTATTAACCAATTTTTCATTTATTTTTCAGCCGGAGTCCTGATCAACATCGAGTGTAAGGCCTGGGCACACAATATCATCCACGACCGCGCCGAGCGACGAGGCTCCGTTCACTTCGAGCTGATGGTCGACTAAACAGCAGTGAGCTAAAGCTCAGTGAGCAAAAGCTCGCCCGCTAGTTCCCAAGCTCATTAGAACATATTTAACGTCGTATAGTACTTACCTACGTTTCTTTCATTTCGCCCAAGCAGTATCGTACTCACACACCGCGTGATCTAATTATCTCGGAAAATGAAATTTGAAGCACGAAAATTAAACTGAAAATAATGCTGAAGTCTTGAAAAATCAGTTACAACACACAGTGATCAATGGAAATGATGCTGAGATATGTAATTAAATAATGTTGAGGTCTCAAAAATTGAAAAAATCAGTTACAACACGCTGTGATTAATTGAAATGTTGCAGGAATATGCAATTAAAATTGAAGTTAAGCACAGAAATTAGACTAAAACTTAAAATTACCGTGAGGCTCCTAAAAATAAACATATTGATGGAAATAATTTATGTAAAACGATACACAAAAAATAAAAAGAAGTTATCACAAAGAAATTATTTTCAATTGAAATACGGTAATTCAAAAAAAAAACGAATAATGTTACACTATTTAAAAATTACGCTTCGCAGCCGACGACTCTTAAATATGTTCCAATAATTGGAATTGTTAAATTGTCTAGAATTTTAAGTCAATATTGGTTGCTAGAGTTGATGAGATCTGAGGTATGGTTTTGAAATTCTGGCTCAAATTGATAAATTATACCAAATTACTTTATTACAGTGATTTGGGTTCATCACAACCTAGTTTTATACCCAATTGGGTGTGATCCACTCTGATCAAAAATTTGGGATTTGAAATTTGAATTTTATTTTTAGATTTAAAATTTTGTTCTTGATTCTTGGATTCATTGAATCAACTAGGAAATTTCTTTCAAGTGTAGCCCAGGCCTATTCTCTCAAGGTCCCCTACTTGAGAGAATAGGCCTAGGCTACACTTGAAAGAAATTGAAATCCAAGTAGTTATTATTATGACGGGAAGACTTTTATCATTCCAAAATAAATCTGACTCTTCATCTGGTGGAAAATCAGTGGCTCTTGTGTACCACTAGACTACTATTTATAGTGAATTAAAAAGGAACTTCAGCCATGTTCAAATTATATCGTTCTTAGATCTATCTAGTCATGATGTTGAATGTAATTTCTGAACAAACGATTACCAGGATGCTTAAAAGCTGCCATTAATTTAGATGTGTTCTGTTCCGAGAGAAAAATTGTACTAGAAGGGCGACTGAGTCCAGTAATTCCAAGAAACTATCAAGCACCAGTATAAAGTGCTTCATTAAAGTAGAAGATATGTGATAGATATTTTCGTTTTAACACTAAATATTAAATCTTTACAATACTAATTTGTTATATTTAGAATATATAAATAGTTATAAGCACATGTGCTATTAAATAGCGAGTGTGGAATTGAGGTATTTTATGTTCTTTCACTGTAAATAATAATTTAAAACATAGGTAATGTATGTGTAGTTAATAATGTATTTTATTCAACAGCCTTTCATTTCAGCAGCTGTTACTCACAAAATTATTGAAACAAGTTACATATTTAAAGACTATTTCATTGAAACACCATACCTTCAGATAATTACTATCATGCTTCTGTAAAACGAATACTCTGTAGATTAGAATAATACTATCACAAAATGACTTATCAGTTGAATGATCAAAACTATCTTAACTAGTCGTATCTATAACAAAGGAATTAAAACATAGGAATAATAGTTTTGAAACATAGGCAAAAGAAGTACAGTAGTTTTCACATGGCTGTAAACATTATTTTAGTTGGCAGCAATTTGATGATTTATCAAAACTGATTGCAGTACTTGATTGTAAACATCTTAAAATGTAATGAGTCATATTGAGAATTGATATCAGTTAATTATTGTCCAGCGTCTATCGAAGTCCTATAATATTATGCTAAAATTGGACAATGAACTTTCAACTCCATTCTACTTTCGACTCTAACGGTCTGTGGTTATTTGAAATTCAAATAGCTTATTTATTGGATTGAGATTGTTATAGGCATATGAAATTAGCCTAATCCTAAATTAGCATACCTTGTAGCCTATTTGGGATATAGTTTCAACTCTTTAATCAGACAGTAAGATAAAATTATAAATTTTCTAGGTACATTTGATTGATAAATTTGACGGTTTTGTAACACAGAAAGACCAGTCGGCATTTCAATAATAAATATACTGCAGATTCAAAATTTCAGGATAATTTTATCTTGAAATATACATAGCAAACTGTAGCATAAATTGCATAGTATAATTATATTGCAGTAAATATACTCATCCTCATAGTTTCATCTCAAAATTCACACTATTAATCTGGAAAATGAGACTTTTGATAGTGAATAAAATTAAAATAAAGCCGATTTCAATTTTTTTATCGAATCACCAAGATACGCGCATGTTACTTTGTGAAACGTGGCATACTGAAGAATTGAAATCCTTATTATACTTCATTCAATAGAAGATGAAATTGTAATAGCCTAGATTGAATTATTGGAGAACATCGGAAGTTTCTCTTTCAGTGTTTATCATAATATTATTCAAAGTGAAATACAAAAATATTCTTAGAGCAAGTGGTGAAGAAATTCGAAAAGCTTTAGATTTTTTTACTTTAAGTATTGTACCAGTATTTCTCAAGTATTTTAGATACTATCTCACCTAATAGGAATTTGTGTTTAAAACTATTTTTTAATTGAAAAGTTATTTATGTTTGTGATTAAAATTAATTGATTACTGTATTAATTATAATAATAATATATAGTACCTATGCTATGTAATTGATGAACTCTGTGTAATTTGAAGATTACATAGATCAATAATTTAAAAATATAAGTTGATGTAGTTAAATCCTGCTATAATAGTATTCATATTTGAAATATTGTTGTGGTAGAAGTGCGATAAGAGTTGATTTGGAAAATTTGAAGAATAGCTGAATAAGATTTCAGATAATATATTTATGTGGAGAAGGTTTTGGAAGTGCTATATATGAGAAGAAATTGAGAAGAATGAAGAATTCATAAGTAACTGAATTTATTACCTTTCCGGAAGCCATGTGTAACGGATTTATCCACTCAATCACACGATCAGTCGCGTGTTGTAATTTTTACAACATCCTATTTTTCATGTGTTATGTACTCTGTTTACTGCCAAAACATATTGAATAATGGTATAATTAATATTTCCATCTCATTGGATTATTTGACAACTATGAGAATTTGCATGATTACCTTTTCGTAGCCCAATAAGGTACACCAAGCATAGCCAACTATTCTGTGTTATTGGTTCGTTGGCAGTCTCTTTCCCTATCATATGCACTGACGCGACTAAATGGAACCATTGCTCGGTTGATACTGCAACTCAGTGCAGTGATGGGGAGAAAGTTTTGGAATGCATTGGTGACTCATTCACTGACACCACCCCATTCAATAGTTTTGTGCAGTAAAAAAGTGACACTGTTGTACTTTTCACAACAGCGCGACTGCTGGAAGGTTAATTAGTTGAAAAATTATTAATCAAGAAGGATTTTGAATTGAGAAAAGATTTTTGCAATGGTAAAAATGGGTTGAAAGTGATAAAAATTATGGAAAACTGTTAAAATAGGTGGTAGGAGGAATTTGAAGGCTATAATGTAATAAGGAGAGTCAAGGATACTGTATGGTACCTTAATCAAAACCTTGAAGGGCTGCATATAGAATGCCACACTTGGCAGAAGAGAGAATGTTTGAAATGATTCTGGCTCAATATCCATCTTCAAATGACCAAAAGCTCCAGTAGAAGATTGATGTGTATCTCTGCTAGCATTATGGATATAATCAATTCAAATTGAGAGTAGTACACAGCTTGATTACAATTATATTGAAAGTAGAGCGCCATCTGTTGAGGCTAGTTTAGTGTACCATACACACTGGTTTGAAGAACTTCTAGTGCCACAATAGTATTTCATTGTTGTTTTCACATGTATTGTTTGTAAAGTTGGGTTCTTAAATAAATCTTATTGATTGTTTAACCACTGATGTCTATTTATTTTGACTTCAATATCCTTATGAACCAAGATTTTGGAGAAATTCATTGTTGAAGAGTTAAAAATATTTCAGAATGTATCAGAATATGTCTAATTATTCATTGAATACTACTATATCTAAATGAATCATTGTTACAGAGATTGCAAAGAGTGTTGCAAAATAGTATAGACCATCATTTCACAAGAGAAATGGAATCTTAGCATACATTCATGGTGATTGATGCACAAGATAGTACCAAGGTACAGTAGCTTACATGATATAGAATAAAAAATATATTACTAAGAATATCCTATGAGTCTAATGTGTAGATAAGTTTCAATTATGTGTATGAAATGATATTCTATCCTTTTTCAACAATTCAGTAAAGTTGCATACAACACAAGATTGTACAATTTTAAATAATAATTACAAAATGAATGTGACATAGAATATTTATATTTTGCTGATTTACAATATTTTAGAGCTTTATTTATGGTCAACCCCAAGCACCAACAAATAATTCAGCACTGACATCTTTGTCAGATGTATAGGCCTATGATTCTAAGGTAGATTGGATAAAGTTTGATCAACTTTTTATTCACATCAAAATATACCTATCCACTTTCTTGAAGAGAATGAATTGTTCTATAGTGAGGTCCACGATATAATGGCAGTGTGTGATTTTCAAAGGTGTTGCTATCCTTGTCTATCATTCAACAAGGCAGATGGCTCTATCTCTTTCACGCCTTGCGATGTTGCCACATCGTTTATCAACAATGTAGAAATTCAATTAATTGACAATATATTCAATCTTAATCATGAAAACTTATTATTACATCTTTAAAAAATATCTTTTTGACAAATAAAATATGATCAACTATTTTCAACAATAATGAACAGTTGAATTCATCAGATATACCAGTATCTGATGTTTGGGTGGCGAGGCTGAGATCATTATAACGTGGACCTCACTATAGTTTCAATCTTCATTTGTAGGACCATTGGCCAGCCAGATGAGCTGGGTAGGTCATCACGTCAATATACAATTTCACACAAAAGATTTTGACACCACTGTCACGTCAAAAAATAAAACATATTAAATTAATGGCATAGATGGCTAAACACGGTGATGGCCGCTAAATGTCAACTATAGACTCCTGAAAAAATTCACTCAATGAGTAGTATGATCTGGCACGCAGCCAGGACTTGAGTCTCCTCTTAAACTCACTGTCACTCAAATGACGCACAGATGGAGGTAGCATAAAACATTTTAATAGCGATATTTGGATAACAGTTTTGAGCCTTACTCAGCCTACATCGAGGAACATTGATTTCGAGGGCATTTCGAAGTGAGTAGGCACTCTGCAACCCCCTCAGATGCACTGTCAGATTGATATTCCTAATACCAACCAGGGAAGCAAAGATAAACTGGCTAAAAACTGTGAGAATCCCGAGTCTGGTGAAGAGTGGCCTACACCATTGCCTTCTTGTGTTTGTTGTAGCTGGAACTCGGCAAAGTGAGACTACTTGGTAATTAATCCAGCTCTGTTGCAGCCTCACTTTGTCAGCTCTATAGAGCAGCCTCTCTCTTTCGTCTTCACACTAGGACTTCGTCCATGGCATGTTGCATTTTCATCAGAAATCACAAAAATGATTGAATGTATCATATTAAACATCCAGAAAATTCAAATCCCATTGAATTCGCTTATCGATTGAAAAGTAATATATTTCAATCTCACTGATATTTTTGATCATCACTGCTCATAGGTAAGGTTGGCACTACTTTCCAGAGAACCAATCAGAAAATAGAATTACGTTTATTTTGCAAAACAGTCTCATAGCAGCCATCATTGCAGTAGGTTATAATACTGAAAAGCGCATTTCCGCATCCGTTGTCAGTAAAGTCAGTGTTTTGTTCAGATATTTTACCAATTGAAAACTAATTTTTAGTCTACAGCTTCAAGACATTCTTTTCACAATCATGGCGATCGCAAGACAGTGCTTGCTTGTCACTATTTTTATTGTTGCTACACTTTTTACCGGTGAGTATTTAGTTTTCAATTGAGAGCAATTTTGATGCATTGTTTGCAGCTTATTGATGATATGTTAACTGCGTCTTATTTTATTAAAGACACAACCAACATACCTATTAGTTCATTCTATTTTTATTTAAATTTCCAGCTTTCTCAGTTTTAACTTGTTTATAAAACATAATAGCTAGATTGCATTTCTTAGTTTGCTATTTATGGTTCATTGTTACGCAATAAGTTTTTTGTGTTGTGTGTATTGTTCTATGATTGAACTAAACACGCATTCATTTCATTTTATGTCCTTTTGAGATTGCTGATAGTATTAATTGAGTAAAAGTAAAGAAAAAAAATCCTGATCATCAAAATTTAGTTTTGATGTGAGTTTTCATAATCTTTTTCCCTGTTGAAATTTCCTGTAGACTTTTAAATTCTCTTCACTTTCATGAATGCAATTCTTGATTTCATGGAATGTATAATATATAAAATTGTAAAATAATATCACATAGATCTACTGTAGGCCTACTTAAGTAATGTTAACATCAGCTCATTACCATTGATTTCTAATATATTTCTGCAAGGTTTCCTTGTTACAAGGAAAATCCTTATTTTAATACTACTTCCTTATACATCCTCTGTGAAACTGAATAAACTAACCTACGTTATACATTGTGTGCATTTACATTGGAAACGATGGTTTAATTTTTATTAATGTATAATTGCTATTAAGGCAATAGGTATTCATAATTAATTTAAATTATGTAACCTGGAAAATATAAATTTTATTTTCAAGAAATAATGTGCATGATCATGACGCTTCGGTGTTCAGTTCAAGTCAAGCAATTCTAGTATACTTTTTTAAGTTTACAATTGTCAATTTTAGCCTAATCTAATTGTACAGTTATGCTATAATCTATAGTGAATAGCAATCTGCTAAGATAAAATTTAAGATGCGAGATTCAAGAAGATTAAATTTACTTAATTTAAAAATCTGGTGTGGCGCAATCACACAACTTTCCTTACCGTTATGGAAATTGATCACGTGACGCTAGTGTTCCCGCGCATCTCAAGTCTACTATTCAAAGATTTGAGCCAGCTGGTGACAGGGCAATAACGCTGGAGACACGAGGTCTGCTATCTCTTCATAGTGAATCATTTAATAGAATCAACAGTTGCCAACAGTTTGCAATTGGATAATCACATTTTCTCGAATTTTCAAGCTTATTTTTAATTTTAGGTGAAAATGTTACTGAACATTAATTGTAGAGATTCTCATGCTCAATCTTTTCCACTCGAAATTTTTTGTTTAAATTGTATCTGAAGCCTGATAATTGAGAATCTAAAATCAAACTTTGCATAGATGGGGCGGAGCTCCTGAAATTTTTACAGATGATAGAGCTTATCAATTAGGCTACAATTTTTGGTATGAGTTTGATCAAAATCGTTGGAGCCGTTTTCGAGAAAATCGCGAAAACCCTGTTTTTGACAACATTTTCGCCATTTTAGTTGCCATCTTGAATCGCATTTGATCGAAATTATTCGTGTCGGATCCTTATATTGTAATGACCTTACGTTCCAAATTTCAAGTCATTCCGTTAATTGGGAGATGAGATATCGTGTACACAGACGCACATACACTCATATACACACACACACACACACACAAACACACACATACATACAGACCAATACCGAAAAAACTCTTTTTTGGACTCAGGGGACCTTGAAACTTATAGAAATTTAGAAATTGGGGTAGCTTAATTTTTTCAGAAAGCAATACTTTCTTTACCTATGGTAATAGGGCAAGGTAAGTAAAAAATTAATTTAGCATCAATCAGTAATTGACAAAATGTCCCACTCTTCTTCGAGCATTACAAAATATTTTTTTTTGGGAAGAGTAAATAAATAGATTTTTAATAAAAAGCTTTGAAAACTACTAATTATTGTTTTAAAGTTCTATAAATATTCCACTCATGCCATCAATCATCATGCTTACGCTCTGTGTTTATAAATTTATGATAATCAAGTTGAATTAAATGTCTTTCATTGATATTATTGATCATAAGATACTCTGCCGGATGACAAAAATAATTTGCTTCCATTTTCGACCTTGCTCAACATTAAACTGGGTCAATGTGGTGATACATTTTCAATCTACATCGAGTTGCGTTTTTATTTATAACTGAAGGCCTGCATGAATGAAACTGAATATTGTTTTCATGCAATAATATTGGCAATGACAATTGATTGCATACTGCTTATGAATTCAAGTTGTGCTTGTTATAGGTCTATTCTTGTTAAACAAAGTAGTAGCTTTTTCTTCAAACAAGTAATTATTTTAAGGTGTGACTACATCATTTTGGAAGATAATGAATTTGATTATAAACTCTGTAGTGATAAAATTTTTTGTATCGATTTTTTCAGTCAAGTTATCTGTTTAACCGAATGATAGTTCAGTTTATGAGTGTTTAGAGTAAACCTTGTTTTTCAAAAGATGATTTCTGTTCTATTTTTTTTAATGAGTAACACATGGCTCTGACTCTGTTGATCTATAGTAAGGTCCACATTATAATAGTAGTGGAGAAAGATTGGAGATCAACGTTGCCGATCGTATGTCTTGTCAATGCCTTTTATAGACGCTAGCTGATGACGGTTTATTGATGTATTATTATCTGTTCATTCTCATTTAAAGTAATGAGTTATATTTTATTAAACTAGAAATTTTATTTTTATTTTCATAATTAGGATGAAATATTTTGTTAATAATTAATTCTACATTGTTGAAAGACGATCTGGCAACAAAGCAAAGCGGAAAGAGATAGCGCTATCCGCCTCGTTGAATGATAGACAAGGATAGCAATACCATTGTCAATCAAACACTGCCATTATAATGTGGACCTCACTATAGTTTTACTCATTGTGTGAGTAGCGGCTGGGCAGAAATAAATACCATTGGTTCTTATGGTGACGTTTACATTCTTTAACTCTGCCAATGTATACACTCCCATTAGAATGAATGCTTTTCTTTCCTCTCAGCAGAGCACATACTTTTATTGTGCATTTACTGATGTGTGAGCACCTGTGTAATAGGCAATGGTTGCTTTTTCTCTATAGTCAGGTCCTCGTTATAATGACAATATTTGATTAGCATTGGTGTTGCTATCCTTGTTTATCATTCGACAAAGCAGATAGCGCTATCCTTTCCTTCCAGATCGGTTTTCAACAATGTCGAAATAAAATGAACGGAATAGCCTATTCAATCTAAATCATTATGAAAATTATTTTATAATTGAAAAATATTATATTTTCTTGAAGAATGAAATATAATTTTGAGAATAAAATATGAAAGAATGAACAGTTAATATTACATCAGATATCCTCTATAGAAGGCAGTGGCAAGGTAGAGAATCGGCAAACCTGTTCTCCTGTCCTTCTCTACTGCCATTATAACGTGGAACTAACTATAATAATTTTGTTGTAATTTGGTTGAGTAGAAGATGGAGACAACCTTGATTTATACAAAAATATACTTACACGTGGAATCCGACATCCGGCTTTCCTTGTCGATTTGAGCAAACATATGCTGAACATAAAACCATAGCAAAGATTTCATAAGAAAATGCAAATTACGCCTTCAATCATCACAGCGTTATAGCCTGGTTTTCATTAGAGTTAGTGGTAGAGTTACATGGGCAAGTACTAACTATCTTGTGAACTCTCCCAATGAAAACGTTCATTGTAGAGTACTAGTTTTTAGTAGAGTAGAGTGAGATAGTACTCTACCACCTGCCTTCCCCCACCACCACTTCCCACTCAACTCTACCACTACTAAGTTAATGAAAACAGTCTCGAGCTAGTAGAGTAGAGTAGAGTATCGACATTTCAAGGTTAGTTTTGTTTACTAGACAACATACTTTACCTACTATTCTCAATTGTAGTGAAAACAGTTACTCGTCCAAGTAAGTAGAGTGGAGTTAGCTCGGTAGAGTTAGTATGCCAGTTACTCGACCACTAACTCTACTAGTGAAAACCAGGCTTATGTGATAGTAGTGAGCTCAAAGATGGCGGCCTGAAAAATATTGTTTCGGCGGCCTGAAAAAATCATCACGTTTTGGGAACTAAGGTCTATAGTGAGGTCCACGTTATAATGGCAGTGTAGGAAGATAGGAGAAAAGGGTTGCCAGATCTCAGCCTTGCCACCCAAACAGCTGATACTGGTATATCTGATGAATTTAAATGTTCATTATTGTTGAAAATAGTTAATCATATTTTATTTGTCAAAAAAAAAAAATTCGCCACACTGCACAGAAAGCAGCTGTTTTCCATTCCCTACGTAGATCTGAAAGACATTGTTTGCAGACGACTCTCGTCTGACGTCAGAACAGGTTTCTTTCCGGCCTAGGCCGTAAAGAGTACCCTTCCCAGCCGCTAACATGGAACTAAGAAAGGTGATCAAAAAACTTTTCATTATTTGTGTTCATTATTCAATAATTAAAACATTTATAGACTAATAATATCATCTTATTGTCATTTGAAAGAATAAAAAGTATAAACTCAACCTCCCACATAATTGAACATCATCTTTTAGGTTATTTAGACAAATCAGAATAAGAAATAAATACTTGGACAATTTCCTGATATTCAAATTACCTCAGATTTGCTAGAGCTATCACCTTCCACTTTTGCTTTCGGAAGTGCTTAGTAAACAACTATTCTCATATATATATATATATATATATATATATATATATAATATATATATATATATATTGTTTATTTTTATGTGTGGCGAAAAATAGCGTTTGCACCACGGGCAAAAATGTTTTTCGGCTCTCAATCTTTTCTAGTCCTCGGCCTACGGCCTCGGACTTGAAAACTGATTTCCTGCCGGAAAAATCTCATTTTCTGCTCTAGGTGCGAAATATACTATTTCAAAGATGTGATAATAAATTTTCATGATTGAGATTAAATATTTTGTCAATTAGTTGAATTTCTATAATGTTGATAAACGATGTGGCAACATCGCAATGCGTGAAAGAGATAGCGCCATCTGCTTTGTTGAACAATAGACAAAGATAGCAACACCATTGCAAATCACACACTGCCATTATAACGTGGACCTCACTATACAATAGGTTGCCTGAGTCAATAAAAGGTTATCCAGTCTTTTTGTTCAGCAAAAGTAAGCTATTTGATCTTCTGCGTGCAAACCCCTTCTATTCTTTGGAGGAGTTTTTCACACATTATTTTTAATAAATTAAATCTCAAGTGTTATGAATATTTTATTGACGTTATGACTGTATGGTCCGATAACAAAAGAATTAAATCTATCTTCGTCTACAATTTTTTTTCTTTACTGTTTCTTCATCCCATATTATACATAAATTTTATGTAATATTTATATTTATTATTATTTGCAGGTGCTATACAAGGCGCTGAACCAATCCCAGATTCCAAGACCCCCCCAACAACCCCCTCTACTAGCACAGTGACCACCTCGACAGCTGCACCTGACACAACAACAATCTCAACCCCCGGACCCGACACCACCACCACATCAACCACCGCCAAACCCGACACCACGACCCCTCCGTCCACCACCGCGGCACCTTCCACCACCACTGTGGCACCGTCGACCACCACTTTGGCACCTTCCACCACCCCCGCACCACCCCAGCCAGCCGTCGGCAACTGGACCATCCACCAGGACAACCACACTTGTGCCATCTTCAGGGCCGCCATTACAGTCAAACTTGCCTTCGACGATAAGGCTAACAAGGTAGGTGAAATTGAAACTAGTTAAGAGAACAGTTAGCATAAGAAGATATCCCTTGCTGTTGTGTATCAAGTTGAGACGATACTGTATCATGTGTGGTGATACTGTATCATATTGAGTTGATACTGTATCATATTAAGTTGATACTGTACCATATGTTGTTGATACTGTACCATGTGTGGTGATACTGTATCACATTGTGTTGATACTATACCATGTGTGTTGATACTGTATAATATTCTGTTGATACTGTACCATGTGTGGTGATACTGTATCATACTGTGTTGATACTGTACCATATTGTGTTGTGTTGATACTGTATCATGTGTGGTGATACTTGCTCATACTGTGTTGATACTGTACCATATTGTGTTGATACTGTATCATATTGAGTTGATACTGTACCATGTGTGGTCATACTGTATCATATTGTGTGGTGATACTGTATCATATTGTGTTGATACTGTACCATGTGCGCTGATACTGTATCATGTGAGATTATACTGTATCATATGTTGTTGATACTGTACACATTGTGTGCTGATACTGTATCATTCATGGTGATACCATAGAGAAAAATCTGGTGTGGTACACTCACACGACTTTCCTTGCTCATTGAACTGTAAGCCCCATTCTTAAAGGAGAATAATTTAGGGGAATAACATAATTACGATTGGCAGAAACATATTTGAAACTACGATAAGAGGATATCACATGGTACCGTATAGGTCTTTAACCTTCCGGCAGTCGCGCTGTTGTATAAAGTACAACAGTGTCAGTTTTGTTTTGCTGCACAAAACTATTGAATGGGGTGGTGTCAGTGAATGAGTCACCTATGCATTCAAAAACTTTCTCCCCATCACTCCACTGATTTGCAGTATCAACCGAGAAATAGTTTAGGTGCCATTTAGGGCCGGCTTCCGAGCTCGGGATTTAGCTAAGTCCTAGACTTTAAACAGCTGGAGTCAGAAAATTGGCTTTCCAAAACGGGGCGTAGTCGTAGCTTTTATAAGAGTAGTTGTAGTTTTTATTTTCTCATTTCTATAAATTGAAAACGTTTTTCCTTGACGAAATTAGACATTCCTTAATCATTCAAAATAGCTGAAACTTTACACTATTTTCTCTTTATTTTATTTTGTGTTCAATTTTCTAGTTTTTCGAAATTTAATTCAAACCTGTCTATGACAATGACTGCGACTACGCCCCGTTTTGGAAAACAAATTTTCTGACTCCAGCTGTTTAAAGTCTAGGACTTGGCTAAATCCCGAGCTCGGAAACCGGCACTAAGTCGTGGCAGTGCATGAGTAGTGCATATGATAGGGAAAGAGATTGCCAACGAACCAATATCACAGAATTTTTGGCTTTGCTTGGTGTACCTTATTGGGCTACGAAAAGGTAATCATGCAAATGTTCATAGGCGTAAAATAATCCAATGGGATGGAAATATTAATTATACAATTAGCCTAATAATTATGTTTTGACAGTAGAGTATATAACACATAAAAAATAGGATGTTGTAAAAATTGCAACACGTGACTGATCGTGTGATTGAGTAGGGCGCGACTTCCGGAAGGTTAATGTTGCAAATTCCAAGCCGATTACTGTCTATTATTACTGTTTTCTTGAGGTGAAAGTGTAAGAACGTCACTGTATGAGAGACTACCAGCCTCACATAATTTCACCAAAAACAGCTACTAAGGACTATTGTCCTATAATATTAAGCAAGCAATTTCTGTTTATATATATATTTGTATGTCACCGGATCTCACACGAAATTTGGAACAAAGTAGGTTTATTATATAGAAATTCGATTGCACTAGGTCGTCTCATCCCTGGGTTAACTCGCTGAAGGACATTAAAAGGATTTCATCCTTTGAAAAACAGCTGAAAATTTCGTCGTCTGTCGATAATAGAAGTGAGTGAGCGAGTGCGTAAGTGTGAGTGAGACCAAATTATGCCTCAGCTGTTGAACTATTCCATCCAATCCGCTGGTCTCAAGAGAAAAAAATCTCGTGTGGCGCACGCACACTACTTTCCTTGCCGTTATGAAAATTGATCACGTGACGCTAGTGTTCACGCGCATTAGAGTCTACTATTCAAAGATTTGAGCCAGCTGGTGATAGGATAATAACGCTGGAGACACACGATGTGTGCTATCTCTTCATAGTGAATGATTTAAGAGAATCAACAGTTGCCAACAGTTTGCAATTGAGTAATCACATTTTCTCGAATTTCGAGCTTATTTTCAATTTTAGGTGAAAATGTTACTGATGATTAATCGTAGAGATTTTCATGCTGAATCTTTTCCACTTGAATTTTTCTGTTTGAATTGTATCTGAAGCCTGATAATTGGGAATCTAAAATCAAACTTTGCATAGATGGAGCGGAGCTCCTGAAATTTTTACAGATATGGGACTTGTGGCAGTTAATACAGCTTATCAATGACTATTTTGGTTTTAAATTTGATCAAAATCGTTGGAGCCGTTTTTGAGAAAATCGCGAAAAACCCTGTTTTTCACAACATTTTTGTCATTTTAGCCGCCATCTTGAATTGCATTTGATCGAAATTGTTCGTGTCTGATCCTTATACTGTAAGGACCTTAAGTTCACACACACACACACACCACACACACACACACACACACACACACACACACACACACACACACACACACACATACAGACCAATACCCAAAACCCACTTTTTTGGACTCAGGGGACCTTGAAACGTATAGAAATTAAGAAATTGGGGTACCTTAATTTTTTTCGGAAAGCTCGGAAATACTTTCCTTACCTATGGTAATAGGGCAAGGAAAGTAAAAATACTAGTAGTTCTGTGAACAGTAGACCTCACGCAGTATTCTCATCCACAAGTATCTGATTGAAACTATAGACCCTTCGGAAATACATCAATAGACTGGCTTCTCCACACATCTGTGTAATCACTTGTCAGCTGATTTATGATTAATAATTCTATAGTCTGATTTTTACTCTAATATTGGCGTATGAAGGAGGCTCCTTTTCCCTTTTATATTATCCTTGAAATGCAAAATTTCCAAAAACCTTGTATATACATCGACGCGCAATTAAAAAAGGAACATAGGCTACCTGTCAAATTTCATGAAAATTACCGCGTTTCGCCGTAAATGCGCAACATATAAACATTTAAACATTAAGAGAAATGCCAAGCCGTCTACTTGAGTCTTAGACCTCACTTCGCTCGGTCAATTATCCGGCAAGAAATTATCGATGAGAGTTAATTTAGACCAATTGTCAAGTTAATCGATAAGTGTCAAGTTGGACCATTGCGGAGCACGGGTTATCTGCCAATCAACAATAAATAAAACAGTGTAAAAACCTCCGGGTAGCAAGTCGTTATTTTCAAACTTGTTTTCGTGTCATAAATATATTGTTTTTTAAACTGCATGCCATATGCTTCTATGAGCAACATTAACGAAAATCGTATGAGTTTTCATTTCCCCTTGTATAATATTGCGCAATGTTGTAGGAGGACTTGTGAAACCTTGCTTTCTTTTCTTGTTGTGGGGCTTCTCTGTGTCATTGAATCCATTCACAAGTTGTGCCGTAATTTGAGCCGGTTGACGTTTCGTGTGAAAGAACTCTGTTATCGATATTTGAATTTCTTTATTTGTTTTGTCTCATACAATCCGAACAAACAAACTCAGTGAGATAATTCTCTTCTCTTTTTCAATGAATTTATTGTAGATAGTAAACTAGTTTTTATCAATAAGTAGCATTTAGGATCAAAACATATTGGAGCGGTGTAGGTAGAGTTTATCAGAAATGGTAAATGAGAGTGTTGAAATAATGAATATTTATCTTAACGTCTCAGCTCTCTTCCACCTTCTACCCTACCTTCGCCGCTCCACTATGTTGTGACTCATTTGAATGTATGCGTTATATTTAACAGTCTCAGCTACCTTCTCTGATACACTATATCAGGCGCTCCGCAACTGTTATCCAATAACTACAATCGGAGGATTGTAATCCACAAACAAACAATTCAGAAGCTATTTTACGACTTGAATAAGGAAATAAAAAAAGAGTTTTATTCCAAACCAACCGCTTTATCTTGACCAAATACAAAAACCTCTAATCTAAGCTGGAGTAACATCAGAGTTGAACTCTGTTCTCTGATGTTCAATAAAAGAAACTCGCACATGGAATTAGGCTTTTTTTTATTGAATAGTGTTTAATTGAAAAGAAACAGCACATAAATTATGGCGACAATGTTAACTTTGAGAATAGAAACAAGTTTTGGACCAGTAGACTTTTGAACCTTTCATATTAGGCTGGTCACACACCGATTAGTCAAGACAAGACTAGACACGTTCAGTCACAATCCTTCACACTGATTAGTCATTGCAATTAGACATGACTCCATAAGCAACTATGTAAAGTATTGTGACTAAACGTGACTAGTCTTGTCTTGACTAATCGTTGTGTGACCAGCCTTAATGTGTATTATTATTAGCACTGATGAATGAAAAAAATTATAATTTAAAGATAACTAATAGTGATTTATCCAATCACAAGATCAAAAACTGCTGTATAATTGACCGAGCGAAGTGAGATCTAATATTCAAGTCGACGGTTTGGCATTTCTCTTAATGTTTAAATGTTTATATGCTTTTATGTTGCGCATTTACGGCGTAACGCGGTAATAGATTTTCATGAAATTTGACAAGTATGTTCGTTTTTAAATTGCGCGTCGACGTATATACAAGGTTTTTGGAAATTTTGCATTTCAAGGATAATATAAAAGGAAAAAGGAGCCTCCCTCATACGCTTATAAGAAGCGTAAAGGTAAATGTACCGTAAAAATCAAACTATAGAATTATTCATCACAGATCAGCTGTCTAGTTGACTATAATACTACCCGTTCAAAAACATCAAACATCTTGAAAATTGTATCTTTCCATCCATCAACGTTGTAGACAGTTGCAGCCAGACAACAGCACTCACACTCACAATCCGGGACGACACGTCACGGTACGATGTAGGACAGAAAGCTCTATGTTTATTTAGGATTTTTTCTAGACATTTTCAATTGATAAATTATTTATTAATTTCTGAGAAAACATAACAACAGGTCAATGTAACTCACTGAGCGCGAGGTCTACTGTTTACAGAACTACTAGTATTAATAGATAGATACAGATCTAAATTTGGAAAGTTGAAGAGAGGAGTGCCGCAGGGAACAATTATTGCCCCGATATTGTTCTCATTATACATCAACGATCTCCCAAGCAATATAGAAGGAGCCAGCAGTGTTATGTTCGCCGACGATGCCAATTTCCTCATTATAGGAGATACTAATCAGGAGTTACAACATCGAGGAGAACAGGTAGTAGATGGCATCCACAATTGGTGTGAAGCAAATGCTCTTAAGGTGAATATCAAGAAGACATGCTACCTCAGCTTCTCCATAACTCATCTCAACACACCAGTCATCTTTGATTTTGGAATTGATCTCCAACAGATCGAACCGGCAAATGTCTGCAACTTCTTGGGAATAAAAATGGATTCTGGATTGAAATGGAATGACCACATTCACAACTTAATGAAGAAACTCAGTAAGGCCACATTTGCAATCTCTAGACTGTCAAAAACAATGCACCAGCAAATAGTATTTTCGGCGTACTACGGTTACTTCCAGCCTCTCCTTACCTATGGGTTGCTGTTTTGGGGCACGTCACCAGAAATGATCAGAGTGTTCAGAGCGCAAAAAAGAGTACTTAGAATAATGCTGAAGAAACCACCTAGAACATCATGCAGAGCATTATTCCGAGCAACAGGGATACTCACTTTGCCTTCTCTGTATATTCTCGAATCCGCGGCTTTCGGCCTCAAACACGCATCATCGTGGTCAAGAGGTGCCGACCTCCACAACTACAACACCCGATCGAGAAACTCATACAGGATACAACAACACAGGACGGCGTTTTATGAAAAAAATCCTAGTCACATCAGTAAGAAGATACTCAACTCCCTGCCTCAACACCTTAAACATATGGACAATTCAGTGAATTTGAAAAGTAGACTGAAAGAATGGTTGAAAGAAAAATGCTTCTATAATTTAAATGAACTAATAGCTTTAAACAATGTATAAAATTTTATTATGTAATTGACGATTGCCATACAATTTTATTGTACATGCAGTGATGGAATAAATTCAAAATTCAAATATTTATTATTTAGTAACAGTCTCATTTCCAATTTAAAGAATAATTAGTAGAAAATGAATCAAACTTTGTGTGACTACCAAGTTATTCTTGTTTTTTCATTCTATTTTTTTGTTTCAATTGATTTATCTGTTTTTTTTTAAACCGTCGACGTAAAACCCGCGATTCAAGGAAACTGGTTGATAACTTTGGTTTTGATTTCCTGTCTAGTGAAGGCGAAAGCATAAATTGGCAGCTATTAATGGCGAAGTCTGAGAAAGCGGCGCTTACTTTTTAATATCACTAGTAAAACAATGCAAAACTCATAATTTTTCATTGATTTTGTAGTGTGAAGTAATGGAAACAGATCAGCTTTAATCAAGATTGAGGCAGAGTAGGTTTTTGCTGTAGTGAGATTCAGGTTTGAGTGTCAGTATTACGTATAAATATGATAGCATAGATTCTCATTCAACCAAAGACCTTGAAGAGGTATAGACCCACAATGCCTATGCCTTCTCAATGATAGCTCTTACTTGAAATTGAAGGCCGCCATTGGGGTATTTTAGCACGAGATATTATATAGTATTCATTTGTAATACTATAGATCACAAAGCCATTGGTGGCATTGGTATGTAATAATCTTAGAGCCTTGTACACACGTCCGTACAGATTCGCGCGAACAATCGTATGTACACATGCCTCGGCATTCACTATACGTCCTTGTGGACGCGTTCCACGTATGCCACGGCATTCAAAAAGCTATCTGATTTGCAGACGACACAATGACATGGTAGATGTGAATTTTCCACAACATGACAACAATGGCGTCATTGCATCATTGAAGATAATTATCACAAAATGCAGCTGTATCATTTTATTTTAATGACTTATAGAATAAAATCGAAAATAAAACTTAACAAACGATGTTATTGGGTTGAACGATTGTAGGTTGAAGTAAGGAAATAAATTGCTACATGACATACGATATGAGATTGACAATTCAAACTTTATTAGGATGTCAAAACATTATCTTGTTAATATACTGAATCTAATTCAACTAGTTATCCAAACAAATGATACCATCATGAGGGAAGCAATAACTTTACAAGAACGATTGGCTCTAACTTGAGATTCTTGGCATTAGGCGATTTATTTGTTGGTTTCCAATATCTATTCTGAATCTCAAAAAACAAGAAAATTTCCTACAATAATTCCAGAAGTTTTGATGACCTAATCAAAGCACTTAACACTGTCCCACAAAAATTGACAGTCTTCCTTAACGAAATTAGCCATAAATTGAATCAAATACTAAATTGCTGCCCATTTTAAACTAACTCTGCTCATACACATGACAAAACAAGATTCTCCAAAAGATTAGCTTCAAGATTTACCTTCAAGGAATACTAGTTCAAAGTTTGAATAAATCTCTCTATAGATAGCCTAGCTATCTAAAACGTATAATATCATATTGAAGATTACAACTTTAACAACTCTGATTGATAACATAAAGCAAACGAAAGATGATTTGATAGCCACACTAAAATAATATGTGAGCTATACTTTTTTGTAGAAACCCTGTAGAGAAGCTATTTTTACTCAAATTATGCAGTTTCTAAATTTGTTAATCATGATACAAATTATATACTCCATGCATGTTTCTTTTTAAATATTTGACAATCCACATATCCTACAAAATTACAAAAATCCTGCAATTCACATTTAGTTATTGGATCACAATTTGATTTGTCATTCATTAACCTAATTCAATGGAATTAGGTTATGACGTCTTCAATGTTTACGTTTTGCCTCACCCGTATGGCAAAAACGCCCACACGTACATTCAATGCTCGCCCGAGGCGCCTTTGAGCACGCCAAAATACCGACAGGGTTCCGGTTCGCCCACATGCCTCAGCGAACAGTGTCCAGACGTACGAATGCAAGCCTATACACGTATGCTCACCCGAGGCAAACGTACGTGTGTACACCGTTTATGGGTTGCCCCCTCAATGGCGGATTTCAATTCCAAGTACGACACTAGCGCTGCATGTGAGTCTATGCATCTTTAAGGTCTTTGCATTCAACCGATGATACTAGATGCGGCTGGGCTTTTCCAAACTTTTCTAGGTTACGATACGATAGTAGATTTTCTTCAATGAAATATAAGCGGTGTAGAAATTTCTTCTTATCTTGCTCTTCTCCTTGTATTTTTTTCTATATTCCTCTTTATCATCTTCTATTTCTTCTGTTATCTCTTGAACCAATTCGTGTTCCTTTTTCGGGTTTCTCATACATATTTTCCTCTTATCTTCTCCGTTTCTCTTATTCTATACTAGCAGGTAACCCATGCTTCGCAAGGGTCAAATTGAGAGCTTGACAAACTGAAAACTTGACCAACTGGAATTTTGAAGAATTGAAATTAGGCCTTTAACCATCCTCGGTAGAATGAGAATCTATATGCAAAATTTCAAGTTAATCAGTTGAGTAGTTCAGATGTGATGATGCGTCATTCGTGTATTTCCTATCCCCAACGTGTATAAGTCAATTCTTTCCTTCATTATATTATAGATCTGATAAAACACTTATTGAAATGGGCTGCTTTTAAATTAATAAAACAAAATAAAACTTGTAGCACCCTTTATTTATTTTAAGTTTTTTAATAAATAAAGGGTGCTACAAGTTTTATTTTGTTTTATTAATTATAGATCTGCTATCGTATGGACATGTATAGTTCTTCTATAGGGATTAACAAATTTTATTAACAAATATCCATATTATCATAGAGAAATAATATCGTAAATAGATATCCCATGGTATAGGACGTTTATGTCGCAACTTTTACTGTTATCTCAAGCCGATAGTCCACATAGTTCTTTCCCGTGAAGCTGTGTGACGCTCGTAGTCTCTTATACTGTGCCGTTCATACACTCTCACCCCAACAAAGCAGTAAAAATCGACAGTAATCGGCTTGAGATAACAGTAAAAATTGCAACATGAACGCCCTATACCATGGGATATCTACTTACGCTATTGTTTCTCTATGATATTTTACAAAACAGTGTGATTCAAGTTATAAAAGTCAGTGAAAATGATAAGACATCATAGTTCCCGTTTTTCTTTTTCCACCGCCTTCTATAGTAGGTTGCTGTGATTAAAGTCATCCGGGTGAATCTGATTTGAATATTAATCAATGTTGATTCTTCTTATTAAATAAATGTTGATGATTAATTTTATCTCAAATGCCAAGAAAATATATCTTCAATATTAACTCGTAATGATAATCCGGGTATGTCTGGTCTGAATATTAATTATTGTTTATTCCTCTCAATAAATAGACTGTAATGTTACAGTTTGTCTGATACATTATCAGACATTATGACATATGTAACATTACAAGATAGATGAATAATAATAATAACTAATTATATCTCAAATACCAAGCAAACATATCTTTCCAATATTAACTCGTAATGATAGATATTCATAATTGAGATTAAATATTTGGTTAGTTCATTATATTTCTACATAGTCTAAAAAACAATTTGTTAATTGTTTGGATTTGGAAAAGGATGTAGTCATCTGCTATGTCAAATGATAGATGAGGATACCAAACTAATATTAATCAGGTCCTGACTTTATAACGTGAAACACATTGTAGGAAAATGGTTTTTGAGATAAAGGTGAATTCCTAAAGATAGTTTATCGTTGCTATAGTGAGGTCCACGTTATAATGGCAGTGGAGAAGGATAGGAGAGCAACGTTGCCGATCCTCTGTCTTGTCAATGCCTTCTATAGACGGTAGCTGATTTAAGTTTATTGATGTAATATTAACTGTTCGTTCTCATTTAAAATACTCAATTATATTTTTATTTAAGCAAGAAGTTATATTTTTCAATAATTTCGTAATGAATTTGCATAATTAAGTTGAAATATTTTGTTAATTGATTATTAATTCTACATTGTTAAAAAACTGAGTTAAAAACGGTTCATTCTTATTTAAAATACTCAATTATATTTTACAATAATTTCATAATGAATTTGCACAATTAAGATGAAATTTTTTGTTAATTATTAATTCTACATTGTTAAAAAACGATCAGGCAACTGAGCAAAGCGAGAAAGAGATAGCGCTATTCGCTTTGATGAATTATATCATATGGAATACAAATTCAAACGTGAACTGAGTTTGTCAACATTTAAAACAAGTGGCATCAGGTACTTGTGGATGAGAATACTGCGTGAGGTCTACTGTTCACAGAACCACTAGTTACTGTCTATTTTTACTGATTTCTTGGGGTGAGAGTGTGAGAACGGCACAGTATAAGAGACTACCAGTGTCACATAGCTTCATGAGAATAACTACTAGGACTATCGGCTTGAGTTGAGAGTGAAATTTGGAACATAAATCCCCTATACCGTGGGATATATTCTTATGGTATCTTTCACTTATGATACAACGTACAAGTATAACTTAGTCCTCGTCTTTTTCTTTAGGGCTACTCTTGAATATAAATAAAAATATAAATCAAATAACGTTATAATCATGTCTGATTTTAGAAGATATTAACAGGATTAACCAATAACATTTCCTGTCCCGTATTTTGATTGATAAATTAGTTCAAGTGAGGTTATGCTTCCATTTCTTACAATTAACACATTCATAAATACCTACATCGTAATTCAATAATTTATTTATTCAATCATTCAACATAACATAGCACAACTTACAGAAAAGTACCAAAGTCTCAAGCCTAGAACGGTACCAATAATAATATAATAATTAATATCGGGGCACCGAGCTTCGCTCGTTATCCTATTATATTAAGCGAGCAACTTCTGTATATCTGTTTATATTTTTTATCTGGTTATTTATGTTCAACGGATCTCGAAAACGGCTCTAACGATTTTCACGAAATTTGGAACATAGTAGGTTTATGATATAAAATTCGATTGTACTAGGTATCATCCTTGGGAAAACTCGCTGAAGGGCATTAAAAGGATAATTCATCCTTGGCTGAAACAGCTGAGACTTTCGTCGTCTGTAGATAGTAAAAAGTGAGCGAGTAATTCTGTGGAAAATCAAAATATCGCATCCCCGAAATTCATAAACTGACGTATATAGCCAGCTGTAAAATGTAAACACGACCTAAAAGATACAGAAACCTTAATGGTTTGAAAGGTAAAATTATCCATAATTGATCAAAAAATAATTATTATATATTTAAAATAAAAACGTATTTTCGCGTTGTTTCCAAATTCATCAAAATTCAGGGGAGAAACAGTTTTGGGCTGTGCATGTTAGTCCTAATAAGTTAATTTTAATTAATAATTTTAATATGTTAATGAAAATGTTAATTAATTTTAATATGTTAATTTTAAAGAATTATGTTTTGCTCATCAATAAATGAATAACGAGCGATGCTCGGTGCCCCGATATTAAATATAAATAACCAAATATAAAAATTTATACAGAAATTGCTCGCTTAATATAATAGGCTATAATAATAGCAAGATAGCTAGTCGGTAACCCAAGTGAAATCGGTAGTAATGAAATGAAAGCTATTTATGGAGCGAGAAATTCATCATTAGAATAACGTGGGATCTGACTATTGAAGTGACATGGATGAAAATATTGGATTAAATGGATTTCTAATGTTGTATTTGATTCAAGAAATATCAATATTGAGAACTGTGTTGTCTAGAATCTAATAATTGTATTCTTCAATCATCTACAAACTTCTAACACTGTAGGTTTGTTTGATTAATTAAATTAAATTCTGAGTATATGTTTAAGATTTAAAATGTTCAATAATTAATACAGTATTTTCCAGTTATCAATTTATTATTTATTTATACATTGATACATATACAATATAATTCTCAACTATGAATGATTGGGGAAGGAACAACAGGCTTAAAGCCCAAAACTGCTCCTTTCCCAAATTTGGATAGAAATTGTCCAAAAATAGGTTATGTTTACTTACACTTTATGATTTTTGTCCAATTTTGAGTCCCAAATATTCATAAACTAGGAATTTAGAAAAGATGAAAACCAAATTAAATAAGAATACTTCACTTAATCACCACTGATAACAATCAATGATGGTTTAGTGAAATTTTTATTTAATTTGAGTTTCAACATATTTAAATTCTAAATTCCTAGTTCATATTAATAATTTGAATTCAAAATTGGACAAAACTTTTGAAGTGATGATATTTTTGGAAAATTTCTATCCAAATTTGGGAAAGGAACAGTTTTGGGCTTTAAGTATGTTGTTCCTTTCCCAATCATTCATAGTTGAGAATTATATTGTATCTATCAATGTATAAATAAATAATTAAAAATTAATAAATATGAATCGAGAACTGTGTTGTTACTACCATAGGTAAGGAATGTATTGCTTTCCAAAAAATTAAGGTACCCTGATTTCAAGTTTTCTATACGTTTCAAGGTCCCCTGAGTCCAAAAACATGATTTTTGGGTGTTGGTCTGTGTGTGTGTGTGTGTGTGTATGTCTATGAACACGATAACTCCATTCCTAATCAACCGATTGACTTGAAATTCTAAACTTAAGGTCCTTATACCATAAGAATTCGACAATAAGAAATTCAATAAAATTGAATTCAAAATGGCGGATAATTACTAAAAAAACATGTTTTCACGGTTTTCTCGAAAACGGCTCTAACGATTTTCTTCTAATTCATACCATGGATAGCTATTTATAATCCCTATCAACTGACATGAGTCTCATTTCTGGGAAAATTGCAGGAGCTCCGTAATATTCTTGAGAAAAATGGCGGATGATTACTAAAAAACCGTGTTTTTCACGATTTTCTCAAAAATGACGACCGATTTTTTTCAAATTCATACCCTGTATAGTTATTTATCAGCTCTATCAACTGGCATGAGTCTCCTTTCTGGGAAACTAATGGGGGGTCCACCCCATCCTTGAGAAATGGACTTTGTAACCTCCTTCTCGTGTAGTTCATAAAAAGAACACATAGACGAGATAGATTTCATCTGTAGAACAGCTGTTTCGACGACTTTGAAAAAAATCATCAAATTTACACAAAGGAAAAAGTACTCTGAAAACAATATTATATATACACATAATATACAGAAGTCTGATCGTAGTTTCAAATATGTTGCCGCCAATCGTCATTATGTTATTCCCCTGAATTATTCTCGTTTAAGAATGGGGCTTACAGTTCAATGAGCAATGAAAGTTGTGTGAGTGTACCACACCAGATTTTTTAGAATCGTATTATAATATTTCATCACCAGCTAACAGAATCAAACTTAGTGCAATGAATAGGGAAAGTAATGAATATTTTATTTTACGGAAGATATGTTTGAAAATAGATGATAATCTTGACCTGTCTCGACCTTGACCTGATCGAATGGAATTTAGTTGGTCGAAACGGCGTTAAAATTGCCATAATCGTAATAATTACAATGATAACCCATACTGCCAACTAGCTATTCACTTTCAACTGTCAGAGATTTGCTTCACAGAAGCTGTTGGTTCTATTTATGAATAACGTCATCATCTTCATTGCTTTCCATTCTATAATGTGACGTTAATGAATTAATAATTAATTCACAAAATATTTCATCTTAATTATGTAAATTAATTATTGACCAAGAATGGACCAAGAGCTGTTGATGTTGGATGTCTACGAGTGAGGTCCACGTTATAATGGCAGTGTTTGATTAGCAATGCTATTGCTATCCTTGTAAAACCTTAAAACCATATTACAAAAAACCAGCGTTTTCCCACCAATCTACTATTCAATATATTTCCAGTAATGAATGTTAAGCAGATTTTCATAAAAACTTTGGTAATTTACATTTTCAATAATGACACCTTTTTCAGAGAGATTCAACACAGTCATCTAACCAGAAACCAAACAATGTCACGTTTATTTAATCCTACCATTAGTATCAGTTTGCAAAGGCACAATTCATTTTATATTTCGCAATGGCTGTATAGAAACCTTCCTCCAGAAATAGTTGAGGCTGGAGCGGGCCGAGTCACTGTAGTGTTAAAGCACAGAATTTCTGAATGGTTAATGTATGTTGGATGGCAGGATGCAGAGAATTTAATCAAATCACCTTATGTTTGAAATTCAAATTTTAATCTGTTTTTCTTACCAAATACATTTTGCAAAAAGAGATTCCGGCTGTTCTGGTGTGATGAAAATAATGATTATTAATAAATTATAAAAATAGGTATTATTACAAGCCGATTGTCTAATTTTCTTCCAATGGATCTATCTTTCTTCATTCTCAAATTCAAATTGATTTTTTTTATATAATTAATCCTAAAAATATATTAAATATGATCTATTTTTATTTCATTTACCGTATGTATCTTATACTTATAGCCCAATATTTTTTATTGTAACACAACTAATCTTAAGAACTGCTCCCACACACGGACGTAATAGTCTATGTGGGTTCTAATATTCATTTTATAATTGTAATTGTGTTGTTAAAATTGTATGATACGTGAATAAAAAATAAATTGAAATTGAAAATAAATTTGTCTATCATTCAACAAAGCGGATAGCACTATCTCTTTCTCGTTTTGCTCTGTTACCAGATAGTCTTTTAACAATGTAGAATTAATAATCAATTAACAAAATATTTCATCTTAGTTATGAAAATTCATTATGAAATAATTGAAAATATAATTTCTTGCTTAATAAAATATAATTGATTTTTTTCAATGAGAATGAACAGTTAATATTACATCAATGAACCTGTATCAGCTACCGTCTATAGAAGACATTGACAAGACAGAGGATCGGCAACGTTGTTCTGTATCTTTCTCCACTGCCATTATAACGTGGACCTCACTATAGAACTCTTGTTGAGCTCCACGTGCAGGTTCAGTTCTCAATTGAAAATTATAGAACCGAATACAACTGTGTTGTTACACAACAGAGGATCGGCAACGTTGTTCTCGTATCTTTCTCCACTGCCATTATAACGTGGACCTCACTATATCAATGCTGACAACTTGACACTTTATCTGTGGTCTGAAATTGTTGGCTCCAATCTTAACTGAGTTTTGAACAAAGCCAATAAACGATGATTGTATTTAGAAACAGGCGGTTTGGTATTTTAGTTGACTGATAACAGATTTTTTTAAGTAGAGAAACAGAATTTGATGTGAAAATGGGTGCTGGCTGATTGTTTGGCTGCTGCCAGTTATCAGTGAGCCTATAATAAAATTGAAGATAATAGCGTTTAGGCTTGTGCGGGTTGAACAATAGAATCAATAAAGCAAGAAGAGCAGCTACTGTATTTGATTTTTACTGTTCTATAGAGAGGTCTACGTTATAACGACAGTGGAGAAAGATACGAGAACAACGTTGCCGATTCTCTGTCTTGTCAATGTCTTCCATAGACGGTCGCTGATACAGCTGAAACAGCTTTATTGATGTAATATTAACTGTTCATTCTCGTTTAAAATTATCAATTATATTTTACCAAGCAAGAAATCATATTTTTCAATGATTTCATAATGAATTTACATAATCAAGTTGAAATATTTTGTTAATTGATTATTATTTCTCCTGAGCGCGGACGAAAATTTTATATTTTTTTGCGCTCAGTAAAATTTGTCAAATCATTTTTTAAATTATAAGTATTATTGTATACATTTATATATATATTTTCCCATTTATACATTCTTGATAAACTAAGCTCATGTTATATGATTAATTCTATTTCATTTTTTGTTTATTAAGGATTTTTCTGATTATATTTTCTGTGATGTATACTATTTTCTTTGAAATTGTAATTGTTTTGATTGACAAAATAAATTTGAATTTGAATTTGGACGGTCGCTGATACAGCTGATACAGCTTTATTGATGTAATATTAACTGTTCATTCTCGTTTAAAATAATCAATTATATTTTACCAAGCAAGAAATCATATTTTTCAATGATTTCATAATGAATTTTCATGATTAAGATGAAATATTTTGTTAAATAGTTATTAATTCTACATTGTTAAAAGACGATCTGGCAACAGAGCAGAGTGAGAAAGAGTTAGCGCTATCCGCTTTGTTGAATGATAGACAAGGATGGCAATACCATTGCTAATCAAACACTGCCATTATAACGTGGACCTCACTATTGATTGATTCACTTTATAGTGTCAGTGTGCCTTATGAATAACGTCAATGCTTGTCGTTAAACCAACGCTGACATTTGAAAGTTTGAGAGCTCTTATGAAACTTTTAAGTATGCTTTGTAGTATTGGGAAGTTTTATCTCCAATATGTCGAGTCTGTGGTGTGAAAGATGGATGAAAACATAATAATAAATAAAAATACTAAGAAATTGTCTAAACCACAGATTTATTGATACTTAGACCGATTTCGGTTGTTACACCATTGTCAATCTCTGATAAACTCCGTTTCTCTGTTTAATCAGAGATTGACAATGGTGTAACAACCGAAACCGGTCTTTCTAAGTATCAATAAATCGGTGGTTTTGACAATTTCTTAATATTTTTATTTAATATGAATAATTACCACAATATCAACTTCTCAACTACACAAAAAATGAAAACATAACTTTTGAAAGATGGATGAAAACATGGCTTTTGATTTTATGGTTCTTGGAATCGGTTTGATGGTCTCACAATACGTTTTTTTGTTTCAAAACTAGTATATATAAATCTACAAATTTCAACCCGTGGGACTTGCGGCTGGTTTCCGAGCTCGGGTTTAAACTCTAAACAGCTGGAGTCAGATAATTGGCTTTGCAAAACTGGGCGTAGTCGCAGTTTTTATGATAATCTTTATTTCCTCATTTCTAATATCGGGGCACCGAGCTTTGCTCGTTATTTTTATTTATTGATAACATAACACAATTCTTAAAAATGATCGTGTTTATATTTTACAGCTTGCTATACGTCAGCTACGTACGACGAAAGTCTCAGCTGTGTCATCCAAGGATGAATATTATCCTTTTAATGTCGTTCAGCAAGTTTTCCCAGGGATGAGACCTAGTGCAATCGAATTTTTATATCATAAACCTACTATGTTCCAAATTTCGTGAAAATCGTTAGAGCCGTTTTCGAGATCCGTTGAACATAAATAACCATATGAATAGCCAGATAACCAGATATAAATAAATATATATATATATATATATATATATATATATATATATATATATATATACAGAAATTGCTCGCTTAATATAAGAGGATAGCTGAAACTTTACATCATTTTCCCTTTATTTTATTTTGTGTTCAATTTTCCAGTTTTTCGAAATTTAATTTAAACGTGACTATGACAATGACTACGACTACGCCCCGTTTCGGAAAGCCAATTTTCTGACTCCAGCTGTTTAAAGTCTAGAACCTAGCTAAATGCCGAGCTCGGCAACCGACCTTCAGACATCATGCGACATGAGACATGATATAATATTGGGTTTCCCTGTTCTAAAAGCTGAATTACTGGTAGTTTCCACTATTATTTTCACCAACCCGAATTGAGAATCTCTGATCAAGAACAATAATTTATTTTCACTGATTAATAATTGATTCATGCGCGAATCTATCCGCTGTTATTTGTGGGTAGCTATCTTGAGACAAGGAAAGGTCATATCTTTATGAACAATAAAAAAGCCAATTTCCCCGGTTTGGATGCGTAATCTGACATTTTTTGAATAACTGTCATTGAAGCAATAGTGTCATTTGTGATTAATTTATCGAGAACAATTGGAATTTTATACATGGTACGACAATGGAACGTTGTTCTAGATTATATCAGTTGTCATGGTGTATGATATAAACAAAAAATCAATTTTAGGGCCGGTTTGATCAAACATTGCCATTATAACGTGGACCTCATTATAGTCTAAAAAATGAACTAATTTTTCTTTCCTAACATACTACTTGTAAAATGAAACAGCAAATTTCTCATTAGATACCCTTACTTCTATTGTTGAATTGGAATGTTACTAAAAATATTTTTTCCTACAGTTACGTTGAAAAGTGGCCATTGCTGCACTGATTACAGAACGCAAAGAATCACTTTTCCGCTCTAGTGCGGGAAAAATTTTTCTGCACTCCAGATTTGCAACATGGCAACACAAAATACTTAGTAGGTTATATGGAGCAACAGTGCGGCAAAATCCAAATGAAGTTGGTAACAGTGACTGGGCTGCTATACTGAGCAGAGGTGCAACGAAGCACAACGCGCAAATTATTAAGTAGATATTATAACCAAGGACAACATTTTTATTCAATTTGACAATAAATTAAGGTTTTTATCAATAATAAAATTACACAGAAAAACATTTGATGGATTTCAGGCAATTTTACCCATAATTACCCACTTTTCATATTCAATGGTAACTGTAGGAAAAACTTAATGTGAAATACGTGCGCAAAGTTCCTCTGCTGCACTCAAGAAACCATTCCGCCCTCGCCTACGGCTCGGGCGTAAACGTTTCTTTCGGTGCAGCAAACTGTCACTTTGCGCACTAGTTGCACAAATAACTATTTTTTGTCAGTCATTCAATTCCAGCTGTTTTCCATACATGAAATCAATCCGGTAAACAGCTGTTTGCAGAACAAATGAACATATGAATCTCATTACAGCATACTCTACTGTGATGAAACCTTATGTTTTCTTTACAGTCGAGTATGTTTCCCAGTTCTGAAATAGGAATAGCAAAACTACTACATAAAACCACCTTCAGCGCTCCAGGTGGAATGTTTTGTCAACTTCCAAATTCCTAATTTGTAAACTAGGTTATGTTTATAGAATGTATGTACTGACGTCACAGCACAAGGAGATGATGTTTTCTATATCTCAATTATTCTTCATCTTTGGATTATTATGACAATAGTAGTTTACGTAACAAGTCCGGTAACGATAATTTACCGTATAAGTATGATTGTTTCTGCCCGAAACGTAGTTGAGGGCAGAATTATCATACGAATGCGGTAAATACGTTACCGTACAAGTTACGTACAACATTTTTTGTCATACTTATCTGAGAAAGAATAATATTGCTGAGAAACAGAAACCATTACCTGCTGCTGCTCGAGCTACTGCATTCTATAAACATGACCTAGCCCGTAGCGCCTAGTTAATAACAGACAGACCCTTCAAGCTCAAATAGAATAATAAAGGCCTAAATTATAAGATTTCAGATGAGTTCTGATAACTTGAAAATCCTTGAATGAGTTCTTTAATTATTTGAGTTGGTATATTAATTACTCAGATGTTAATAGGAATATGTAGAGTCCTAACATACTCGACTGTAAAGAGAACATATGATCTCTTTACAGTATAGTATGCTGTAATGAAAATCACATGTTTTCTTGATCTGCAAACAGCTGTTTACCGGCTTGATTTAATGCATGGAAAACAGCTGCAATTGAGCAAGTATGACAAAAAAATAGTGTACGTTACTTGGACGTGAATGTCTTTAGCAGTGCTCGAATAAAATTTGAGACATAATTCTCGTCTGCAAAAGACCCCTTGCTGTCCTTGTGACGCAAGATACTATTACAAGCTATAATGGGACTATTCCTTATTTAACCAGGCCGAGAGAGTATGAATAGTCTTATTAGCACTTATTGGAATAATATTTTCAGTGTACTATATATTAATATGTGTACACTTATTTTATTTTTTGGACATGTTATTCAGTATCAAAATTTTGAAATAGAATAGTTTTGGGCGAAACCTGTTCTTTCCCAATCATATTTACATGATTTGTAATTGTATGAATAAATGAATATCCAGCATTAAAACTGGAGAATGGTGTACCTACCACACTCATCAAACTTTAAAACAATTGAAAAAGTATCAACTTCATGTTTGTTGAGTTGGAAATGTTGTGCTAATTTCTTCAATGGTTCCAAATTTTCTGAACTTAATATTATTCGTTACAAGTGGTAATTGAGTGGAATATTTCTAATCAATTTATTAATTCAAGCCATCTAAATTCAAAATTTATAGTTTCCATGTTTATTCTGCTCTAGAATTTTATAAAAAATTGTACACGTGAAATTCTAACCTTATCTTGTACTTTGTCACCTTTTAATTTGGAAAAAAAAATAGCACAAGGACTACTGTACCATTTTATTTTATGTTATTACATTAGTGTCATTTGCATTGTAAATAAAAATAAATAAAAAATGTTTGACGGTTGTGTTGCAGACTCAGCACTTTGACATTAAGGTGCCTTACAATGCAACGGTGGGTGACCCCAAGTGCGGCCAGTCGGCCAATGAGAGCATCTCTTTCAGCCTGGAGTTCCCAGCCGGACATGTGGCCATGACCTTCAAGCAGAACCACTCCCAATACTATTTGCAGGAAGTTCACAGCTGGATCAACGCCACGGCTCTGCCTGATTTGGCCAAGCAGACTAGTAAGTTTTTGAATTTATTAAACAAATCAAAGTCCAGGTCCTGTAGCTTTGTCTATCGGCGCAGGGCTACTAGCCTACAATACTACCCGTTCAATAGTATGGAACATTTTTGAATATGTATCTTTCCATATGCAACAGATGCTCTTTTGTATCTTCTCAAAAGCAACGCGTTGCAACCGAAAAGATACACAAATGTATCTTTCCATAAGCAACAGATGCTCTTTTGTATCTTCTCAAAAGCAATGCGTTGCATCCGAAAAGATTCACAAATGCATCTTCCCTTAAGTAACAGATGCTCTATTGTATCTTCTCAGAAGCGACGCGTTGCATCCGAAAAAATGCACAAGCAGCTTTAATGTATCTTTCCATAAGCATCAGATGCTCTTTTGTATCTTCTCAAAAGCAACGTTTGTCATCCGAAAAGATACACAAGGAGCTTTAATGTATCCTACACAAGGAGCTTTGATGTATCCTTCGATGAGCAACATATGCCCTTTTGTATCTTCTCAGAAGCAACGTATTGCAACCGAAAAGATACACAAGAAGCTTCAATGTATCTTCCCATAAGCAACAGATTCTCTTTTGTATCTTCTCAAAAACAATGCGTTGCAACCGAAAAGATACAGAAGGAGCTTCAATTATTTATTTTTCCATAAGCAACATATGCGCTTTTGTATCTTCTCAAAAGCAACGTGTTGCATCCGAAAAGATACACAAATGTATCTTTCCATAAGCATCAGATGCTCTTCAGTATCTTCTCAAAAGTAACGTGTTTCATCCGAAAAGATGCACTAAGAGCTTCAATGTATCTTCCCATAAGCAACAGATTCTCTTTTGTATTTTCTCAAAAGCAATGCGTTGCATCCGAAAAGATACACAAGGAGTTTTTTGGAGTTACGTCCTTTTAACACACAACACAGCCTGTCAGCTGACATTATTTGTTCAACATGCTCTTTCCGTTGTTGGTGATACGTTGCAACTCTCTCATTCATTAAGAATCTCTGTGTGTAGAGAGCTTCCTCCATCTAGGGATCTAGGGCCTCTGAAGCCTGATGTTTTTGAAAATCCCGAATTTCTCCGTGGAATGAGCTGATGCACCGTCATGCTGAACGTAAAGGGACACTTGTTCATGACGGTGCACCAGCTCATTCCACGGAGAAATTCGGGATTTTCTAGACAATTGCTTTCAACTTGGCATGGGCACCTCGCTCACCGGTTTTAACACCGATGCATTTATTCCTGTGGTGTTTCATTAAGGATAAGATTTATATTATAAAATAACACCCACACCTTAAACTTGAAGTGTTTGTAACAAAATGGCTCCTTTCTCAATTCTGTAAGTAATTTCGATAAATATTTATGTTCTTTCAAAGTTGTAAAGTCATTTTATAATCATCCTGTATTTTTGTGTGTTGTGAATAAATTGAAATTGAAAGTCCTGTTGATTCTCTCAAGTGTATTTGTAAATAAAAAGAGAATTAATCAATGTAATAATAATTGTGATTGTTTGTCTAGATGCGACCAACTTCACACTGACATACACAGCTGGGGCGGCGGCCAGCAACCTGCCACTGGAGGCCAGTGTGGGGCGGAGCTATGTGTGTGGCGCCCCAGCCGCTCTGGCCCTCAACAACGGCTCCACCCTGGCGCTCGCCTCCGTCACCTACCAGGCCTACCTCAGCGATGGCAAGCTCGGACCAGGTAAGAACGTCATTTAATCGTTACGACACTCACAATGTCGTTCGATTGGCTATTATTTTTTGAATTTTCAGCTTTTATGGTGTAGCTTGTGCTTATTTGTAAATTTTCGGCTAAAAATGTTTCTAATCCAATATCATTGAAATTATTGAGCTTCCAATTGTTTTTTCGGCTTTCTTAAGGTAGGCGTACACAGATCGTTATCGGACGGACTGCACGGATCGGACGATAAGATTTGATGCCAATTGTTTTCAATTGGAGTGCGCATACCTATCCGCATCGTAAGCATCGTAGATCGGAAATGCCGTCACGAATCCCGAGAGGAGCATTGAAGCCGTTCGGATTGAATGACTCAATGGATCAATCGCACGGCGATAAGTGGTGTTCAGTTTATGTTGTCTGAGGAGTGAGGACATTCAAAAGCTCAAAAAAAATTACTTGCGACATGCGGAAGTAGCTAAAAAATATTACTTCGTCTTCAATTAAATCAGGAAACATATGATTAAATTCTCCGTATTCTATCATTTTCTGATTAATTCTATGGATCCACATTTTTCGTTTTCTCTTCCTACGTCGCTGTACCTCTTCTTCATCTTCGGCTAACAAACAAGTAACAATTATAACTTCTTCGCTACTGCTATCCATCACTTATATACTGTAATATTGTTTATTAAATTCCTAATTCGCACACGACTCGACATACGTCGCAATGAACTAAAATGCCAATGCTCCGATGACGACTAGTGTGTGGAGCACCTAAAAAAAGTACGATCGGTGTGCCGTCCGTCCGATGACGATCTGTGTGCGCCTACCCTAATGGTGAAATTCCTTAGAGACGTGTCGAGACGCGCGCGGCTATAAACAGGCACATTTTTGGTCGGAGAATACTTCAAGGGATAGCAATTTTGGATTTAGGAATATTGTCAAGGTGCAATTCCTTAGAGGTGTCTCGAGAAGCGCACCTATAAGCAGACGTGTCGAGACGAACGCGGCTATAAGTGCTATAAGCAGGCAGCTCGAGACGCGTCGTTAGAGACGTGACGGCTAGCGCACATAAATGCAATAAACATAATATTTATTATCAATTTGTTATATAGACATAATGTTTTATTAGGCTACCCAGCAATCCTGATCAGAATATTTTATTTCGTTTTGTCGCCCGATCAGCTGGATTGAACCTTTAACATTTGTGAGGTTAGTTTATTGTCGTAGTGTATTGAAGTCAACAATAAGACAAGCGCACGATCATCTTGCGAACATGTTGCGAACCTTTCGCGTAACGTCTCGTATAACGTTCGTTGTTTGTTCGTGGCGCGTATATCTACGCTCCCGAAGTTGCAGATTCAAAATTGTTAATCATTTGTCAATTATTCTCAAGGCGTATTCTCGGACCGGAAATGTGAAGTGCGTTGCGTGACATATAGCCTACAAAACATTACTTTACTTTACATTTTGGGCTTCATTACAATTAAAATTTGAAAAGGAATAGTACAAGCTGAGCTTAGTTCTCCACTTTCCATGAGGGTGGAAATGTGTCCCTTCCCCTCTCACTCTGCATTCAAACGGCTAGTATAGGCATTGTTTGAAACGAGGGTACCGGCTGCCGAGAACAAACTAACAAAACGCGTACCCCCAGCCTATAAAAATCAGATTCGAGTTATTGAGTATCATGTGGTGAAAGTCGAAGGCTCATGTTAAGATGCTTACAGGCTTGAGTGCTAGGAACACGCACATTCAAATTTTCATTAGATGATGCTACACTCAATATATCTTGTATCTTAGTGTTTTTGTACAAATACAGCTGTTATAATCAGATGATAAACTAGTGAAATGCGCGTGTGTTCTTGGCGCACAAGTATGTACGCAGCTTTATATCTCGCGGCCTTTCCTGATAAAATGGGAGTCCAGCTTTATCAATTACGGAACGGCTTCTCTACTCCAACATTCGTTGAACTTTTACAAACCTTACAAGACGCATCATCACGTCTGAAGTACTGGACTGATTAAGTTGAAATTTTGTCAATAATTCAGGGCTACTTTTTTGAATTTTTTTATATAGATTCTTAATTTACCACGGATGGTTATATGCCTATTTTAAGTAGATTTCAGTAGGTCAAGTTCTCAGTTTGTCAAGTTTTTAATTAGACCTTTGCGGAGCACGGGTTGTCTGCTAGTTTCTAATAAATCTTGTACAGTATTTTTGAAATGGTTCCTCTGTTGATGGCAATTGAAATTCCTGGCCAGTATTTCTGATTTCTGTCATGTTTTTTGTTGCAGAACAAAACTGCGTGACCGATTCATCCCCAGACATGATCCCAATGCTGGTTGCCGGAGGTCTCATCTTGTTTGTCGTCTTGATTTTGGTCGCTTACATTGTCACTCGTCAGCGTCAAGCCCGCGGTTACCACAGCATGTAAGCTTACAACACAGCATGTAAGCTAGCAGTAACCAGCGCTATCAACATTGTGTTGCTCATCTACAATGTACTTTTGATTTTCCATCTAAGAGTTTGAATCTATTGCAATTATTTGTCTACCATATACTTGTCGAAATTATGTTAGTTGATGGCAATTAGGTTAGGAGAGACTGATCAACTTTGTGATTGTGTTGGAAATCTATGATATTGATTGGAAATTTATTATATTATCTAGTGTAATTGATTAATACAGTACTCTCGTTTCATGTATTTAGTCGTAAGTTCAAGGTCTATATTTTGTTTTTCCAGTTTGATTTCTCTGTAGGCTAGTTAGTAATTGAGGATGGATATAAATATTGTTTCATTTAGTGTTAGTTTATTAAATGTTTATAGATCGCAGATGTATTTCCTTGGTTTTTTATGCATTTATTATTGTCAAATTGTTGCTCAACTGCAGTGGGATTATGTTGATAAATTAGCCGACGTCACAGCAAGACGGATTTGTAGGAAGATGTAGTGCGCGAAATCTATGATAAAATCTAATGCAGTTTATGACGGCAGAGTTGAATGAAATGCAACAAATGGATGAAAAGTTTTTTTGGATGAAATGCCCAAGCGGGGAGTACCAACATTGTCTCATAGAACTGTTATATGAATAAATATAAATGAACTGTTCATCAACTAGATCCAGTCTTCTTGACTTGTTAAGAAAACATGAATCTTTGCTTGCAGTTTGAATAGTTTAGAATTGCTTGCCGTCTTTCAAATTAAATTAGTATTCTCAATAGAAATATACAATTTGAATTAGTATCAATCTGGAATAAGCCATACAATTTTTGTGTATCAAATCTTCACTGGTTTTTTTACGGCTGAATTGAATCTATCTTAGTAACTTGCAATTTTATTGGCTATCATCAATAATTATTCAAACAACTAATTGAGAGTTATTGAGAATTAATACTAATTAATACAACTAATTGAGAATTATTTGCAGATTATAGATGATGATTGTGTAATTTATATAAATTTCGCTAAAAATGGTAATCTGTTTTGAAAAAAAGGAGTTTGATTGGATTTTCATTATTAAGGTGGTTGACAGTATTGAGAAACACCATTTTTATTGTATGGGACAAAAAGTGTGACCAGTTTCAATGACAAACCTTTCTGAGGGTAATCATTAGATTTCGAATAAGCAGACAGTGTTGGTTACAATCTCTTATTGATGAGCTTTTCCTCTTATTACTGAAAAGTTTGTGATAATTTTATCTAGTACTGTTTAATCAAATGTGATCATATTATAATAAATGAATAAAAATATTGTTTGTCAACTTTATATTATTTGTGTCTTTCTATGTGCTTCTACCAATCAGTCTTGAACAACCCAAGGCTAGGCGCACCAGTTCGTCAAGAGAAGACTAGTCACGTTTAGTCACAATACTTCACATGGTTGCTTATGACGCGACACACACTGATTAGTCATTGCAATTAGACATGTCTTCATAAGCAACTATGTGAAGTATTGTGTCTGATCATGTCTTGTCTTGACTAACTGGTGTGTGCCTAGCCTAAGACAAGACTAGTCACGTTTAGTCACAATACTTCACATGGTTGCTTATGACGCAACACACACTGATGAGTCATTGCAATTAGACATGTCTTCATAAGCAACTATGTGAAGTATTGTGTCTGATCATGTCTTGTCTTGCTTGACTAACTGGTGTGTGCCTAGCCTAAAACAATACTAGTCACGTTTAGTCACAGTACTTCACATGGTTGCTTATGACGCAACTCACACTGATTAGTCATTGCAATTAGACATGTCTTCATAAGCAACTATGTGAAGTATTGTGACTAAACGTGACTAGTCTTGTCTTAGGCTAGGCACACACCAGTTAGTCAAGACAAGACATGATCAGACACAATATTTCACATAGTTGCTTATGAAGACATGTCTAATTGCAATGTCTAAACAGTGTGTGTTGCGTCATAAGCAACTATGTGAAGTATTGTGACTAAACGTGTCTTGTCTTGTCTTGACTAACTGGTGTGTGCCTAGCATAACCGGTGTACAACCAGCCTTATCTCGATCTAATGAGGTTCACGTTATAATGGCAGTATTTGATTTACATTTGTATTGTTATCCTTGTTTATCATTCGATAAAGCAGATACCGCTATCCCTTTCTATCTCTGCGACATTGCCAGATCGCTTTTTAACAATGTAGAAATATAATTAACAAAATATTCAATCTCAATTATGAAAATTTATTATTCAATCATTGAGAAAATATATTTTCCTACAGATACCCTGAAAAGTGACCATTTGTGCACTGATTGCAGGCTGCAAACAATCACTTTTCTGCACTAGTGCGCAAAGTGAGTACTTTGCGTACTCCAGATTTGCTGCAGGCTGCAAAGAATCACTTTTCTGCACTAGTGCGCAAAGTGAGTACTTTGCGTACTCCAGATTTGCAGCATGACAACGCAAAATAGTTAGTAGGTTATATGGAGCACCAGTGCAGCAAAATCAAAATTAAGTTGGTAACAGTGAGTGGGCTGCTATAGTGAGCAGAGGTGCAACGAAGCACAACGCGCTAATTATTAAGTAGATATTATAACCAAGGACAACGACAGCACAGTGCCACCACAGCACACACCACACAGCCGCCTCGCCATTCAAACACTACTACATTATTCAGGCAATTTTACCCATAATTACCCACTTTTCATATTCAATGGTAACTGTAGGAAAAATTTAATGTGAAATACGTGCGCAAAGTTCGTTTACTGCACTCAAGAAACCATTCCGCCCTCGCCTACGGCTCGGGCGTAAACGTTTCTTTTGATGCAGCAAACTGTCACTTTGCGCACTAGTTGCACAAATAACTATTCTGTTGTAAATAGTCGCTAGACGATTGAAAGTAATTTAGTAAGTAAAAATTTCTAATTATTCACTTAATAATTGACTGCATGTCGTGTTTAAATACATAAAAAGTGTGTTAATAGTTATTTGTGCAACTAGTGCGCAAAGTGACAGTTTGCTGCACCGAAAGAAACGTTTACGCCCGAGCCGTAGGCGAGGGCGGAATGGCTTCTTGAGTGCAGCAGAGGAACTTTGCTCACGTATTTCACATTAAACTTTTCCTACAGTTACCATTGAATATGAAAAATGAATAATTATGGGTAAAATGATGGCTGAAATCCATCAAATGTTTGTGTGTGTGATGCTGTTATTAATAACAATATTAATTCATTTAAAAATTAATAATCCAATTGAAGTTGAAAATTCTCAGCCAAAATTCTCATTTTTATTCATTCAAGAATCAGAAAAAATACAGATAGAACAAAAAATTCACATTCAACATACACGCCAGCAGCTTGTTGGCTGAACCGAGCTGCAAAATGGCTGAACACAACAAGATGGCTGAACCGACAAGCGCGCGACCTAGCGGAAAGAATCGTACCTAAGTTTGTTTCATCCAGCTAAAAATTACTGAAACACGATTCAGAAATTTAGACTTTTGCTCAAATTACCGAGAAAAATGCTCAATGTAAACTGAGAAATATTTATAAAAAATAACATAGACAACAGTGAATATTTATTGTAGTATTGTTATGTTTTTTATTATTTCTATTCATATGAATATCGAACGGTAATCATTTAACCTCAAAATTCGAATTTATAATGTATATTTGCTACTTTTCTCATTTCTTGCAGTTGAAATAATTATCAATAATAATTATTATCAATAGAAAAGCACTATTATTTATTATTAAATGATGAGAATTCATAAATGATGATTATTTAATTATGATTTAGATGAACATTATTCTTGTTTTGGATTTCTAGATTGGGATTTTATCATAAATGTAGGGTAGCCATTGAAATGATTCTCATCTAAATCTAACCACAGTCATTGTTACCAACTTAATTTTTGTTTTCGTGCACTAATCCTCCATTTAACCCACCAACTATTTTGTGTTGCCATGTTGCAAATCTGGAGTGCAGAAAAGATTTTTCCCGCACTAGAGCGGAAAAGTGAATCTTTGCGTTCTGTAATCAGTGCAGGAATTGTCACTTTTCAAGGTAACTGTAGGAAAAATATCTTTTCGCCACACTTGGATGTAATGAGCTGGTTTATGTGCGTCTTATGGAGGCCGAAAGTGATTGTTTTCCGACCAGGCCGGTAAAACTTTACGGCCCTAGGGCTGTAAAATGACCTTGAATAACAGCTGATCGTGTCCGATCTCACAAAAATCATAGAGATAATCTCATAACGACTGTAATAATCTATATAATTATGTATCGTGAATCGCGGTATCATGTCTATAATATATTTTATGAATTACTGTTTCATAATTTAATCTTTATTATTGTGTTTTTGATATCAAACAATAGAATACGATGATATCTCCATAGCCTCAACAATATAATGTTAGCTGCATTGTCCATTGTCAGAAAGGTACTTATCGCAAGTATTTAAAAGTGAAGAATCGAATTTGAAATCAGAGTACAATAATTGTATCAATATTTAAAAGTGAGGTAGAGTAATAATTGTTTCTTTTTTATTATCGAATTCCACTTTTTAATGCAATACAATCAACAATAATAATAGGAAAATACAGCAGAGATCTAAAGTTTAAGGTAAGCCTACTGGTGAAACTCAGCCTTGACTGAAAAATTCCTAGTAATTTTTCCGTAATTCATTATTAAAACTTTTAGATAATTTTTCTTCAATATCAAACCATATAGAGAAAACATTAGGCCCATTCAAGATTGAATCTTCGAATGTTTTCTCTATGATTTAACTATTTTCAGAGCAATATTTTGTTGTGAAAATGCCGGCAAACCGGCTTTAAGTTTGCCGCTATACACTATATTATAGTAGCCTACATACGTTACCTGACTTACAGGACTCTTCGATCAAGAATATTCAATGGCCGAGAGCGTAAAGGCGTAATACATCAGAACTCAAAGTTCAGTGAATTACAAACATGATCTAGGTTCGAACCTCAGTCAGTGACATTTTTTTTTATGATTTCGACTTTTATTAGCTATTTTTTATATTAGTTACCGTAATTTAAATTTCAATCAATTTTTAGATATATTTTGAGACAAAACTGTGAAATATGCAATTATATTAATTTTTAATCACATTATTCCAAAATAGTAATGAAAATTCTATTCATCCATCTATCCATGAGATATTGCACCAGGCGCAAAGCATGAGCTATAAAAATTCAAACAATTATTTGAAATATTAATAGTATAAAAATATTGTCACTATTGTAAATTATTAATTAGTAATATTAAATTAATTGACAGTGAAAGTTGTCATAACCAAGATTCAAACTATCAAAATAGGCTGTTTGAATTTTATTTATTTTTTAATTATATATTGGGAAGTTTTTTTGGTGTGGCGAAAAATAGTGTTTGCGTCATAAGCAACAATGTGAAGTATTGTGACTAGTCTTGTCTTAGGCTAGGCATACACCAGTTAGTCAAGACAAGACATGATCAGACACAATATTTCACATAGTTGCTTATGAAGACATGTCTAATTGCAATGACTAATCAGTGTGTGTTGCGTCATAAGCAACTATGTGAGTATTGTGTCTGATTATGTCTTGTCTTGTCTTGTCTTGACTAACTGGTGTGTGCCTAACTCAAGTCAGACAACACTAGTCACGTTTAGTCACAATACTTCACATAGTAGCTTATGAAGCAGCACACACCGATTAGTCATTGCAATTAGACATGTCTTCATAAGCAACTATGTGAAGTATTGTGACTAAACGTGTCTTGTCTTGTCTTGACTAACTGGTGTGTGCCTAGCCTAAGACAAGACTATCCACGTTTAGTCACAATACTTCACATAGTTGCTTATGCCGCAACTCACACTGATTAGTCATTGCAATTAGACATGTCTTCATAAGCAACTATGTGAAGTATTGTGACTAAACGTGACTAGTCTTGTCTTAGGCTAGGCACACACCAGTTAGTCAAGACAAGACTAGTCACGTTTACTCACAATACTTTACATAGTTGCTTATGAAGACATGTCTAATTGCAATGTCTAATCAGTGTGTTGCGTCATAAGCAACCATGTGAAGTATTGTGTCTGATCAACAATGTGAAATATTGTGACTAAACGTGACTAGTCTTGTCTTAGGCTAGGCACACACCAGTTAGTCAAGACAAGACTAGTCACGTTTAGTCACAATACTTCACATAGTTGCTTATGGAGTCATGTCTAATTGCAATGTCTAATCAGTGTGTTGCGTCATAAGCAACTATGTGAAGTATTGTGTCTGATTATGTCTTGTCTTGTCTTGACTGACTGGTGTGTGCCTAACTCAAGTCAAGACAACACTAGTCACGTTTAGTCACAATACTTCACATAGTTGCTTATGACGCAACACTCACTTATCACTCATTGTAATTAGACATGTCTTCATAAGCAACTATGTGAAGTATTGTGACTAAACGTGACTAGTGTTGTCTTGACTTGAGTTAGGCACACACTAGTCAGTCAAGACAAGACATAATCAGACACAATACTTCACATAGTTGCTTATGAAGACATGTCTAATTGCAATGACTAATCAGTGTGTGTTGCGTCATAAGCAACTATGTGAAGTATTGTGTCTGATCAACAATGTGAAATATTGTGACTAAACGTGTCTTGTCTTGTCTTGTCTTGACTAACTGGTGTGTGCCTAGCCTAAGACAAGACTAGTCACGTTTAGTCACAATACTTCACATAGTTTCTTATGACGCAACACACACTGTTTAGACATTGCAATTAGACATGTCTTCATAAGCAACTATGTGAAGTATTGTGACTAGTCTTGTCTTAGGCTAGGCACACACCAGTTAGTCAAGACAAGACAAGACATGATCAGACACAATACTTCACATAGTTGCTTATGAAGACATGTCTAATTGCAATGTCTAAACAGTGTGAGTTGCATCATAAGCAACTATGTGAAGTATTGTGACTAGTCTTGTCTTAGGCTAGGCACACACCAGTTGTTAGTCATGACAAGACAAGACATGATCAGACACAATACTTCACATAGTTGCTTATGAAGACATGTCTAATTGCAATGACTAATCAGTGTGTGTTGCGTCATAAGCAACAATGTGAAGTATTGTGACTAAACGTGTCTTGTCTTGTCTTGACTAACTGGTGTGTGCTAGCATAACCGGTGTACACTCAGCCTTATCTCGATCTAATGAGGTTCACGTTATAATGGCAGTATTTGATATACATTGGTATTGTTATCCTTGTCTATCATTCAACAAAGCAGATACGGTACCGCTATCCCTTTCTATCTCTGCGACATTGCCAGATCGCTTTTTAACAATGTAGAAATATAATTAACAAAATATTCAATCTCAATTATGAACATTATTATTCAATCATTGAGAAAATATCTTTCTGTTGTGAATAATCGCTAGACGATTGAAAGTAATTCAGTCAGTAAGTAAAAATTTTTAATAATTTACTGCATGTCGTGTTTAAATACATAAAAAAGTGTGTTAAAATATCTTTCTCTTGAATAAAAGCTAATTTATTATTTTAAAGAAGAATGAATAGTTTATATTACATCAGATATACCGGTATTAGCTATCCTCTATAGATGACAGTGACAAGGTAGAGATTTGACAAAGCTGTTCTACTATCTTTCTCTTCTGCCATTATAAACTGGACCTCACTATAGTCTTATTAATCAATAATCTTGTAGACCCTGCCAGCTTATCACCCGGTTGCATCAGTTAAAATTCAACCGCAGTAAAACAATTTTTGCAAAAATCCATGATGTTTTTTTATTCATGGGTTTCAAGAAATGCAAATCTCCCAGATTTGGTTGATATTCGGGCTATGGATAGAGGTTGACCTAACAAGTGTTGTGCTATAATATGAGACGTTTCGCTACAATACAGGCTGAGTTATTCACTCAAACATAAAATCTCACCTCCACTCTCAGATCAGAGAAATCACTCATCTTCAAATGCTTTATAATTCAAGAATAGGAGTGAATTTTGCTTTTGCCAATATGAAGACATATTATTGTTCCTCTCGTTAAGTACTATCATTTCTGAGAGATTGAGCGATTTTAATTCTTGACCATTTTTGCAAAAATCCGTTGTTTTATTCAAAATGAATTGAAAGATTTCATGAAACTGCAAATCTCCCAGATTATATATATATATTTTTTAAACTCAGAAATGATAGTACTTGAGAGGAACAATAACTATGTCATCACATTGGCGAAATTCACTCATATTCTTGAATTTTAAGCATTTGAAGATTAGTGATTTCTCTGATCATTTTTTGGCCAGGAGAGCGAATCTGACAATATTATGTCATTTTACGGCGGTTAAATTAGAGACGTACGTGCTACCAGGCTATTAATCTTAAAACGTTCGGTGATGAGTGATCATACTCAAGAAAAAACAAAGCATCAATATTCAACACAATACAGATTTATTAATAAACTTTCATAACTAATCTAAGAACTAAGAATTCTGTCTGGATGATTTCAGCAAGGATTTTGTTCGTTTTTCTATCAGTCGCTGAGCGTTGGCTCGTTCTTTCCTGAAATATAAAATTGAAAAATCTTAACTGGCTTTCAAGAAAAAACATACAGATGAAATATAAAGTATTAAATACAGACAAATATTACTCCAAGATGAGAGAATAAATACATACTTAGTGCCGGTTACACAAAAGCCAGTAAAATTTTAACCGTGATTAATATCACGTGGAATTAATCACGGTCAATATTTAACCGGCTTTTGTGCAACCGGGCCACAGCGAGTTGAAACACAGTACAATGAATCTCAATTGAATATTACGATATTTCCACTATCGATATTCAAATTCAATTTTATTAAGCCAAAACACTTTACAACTGGCCATGTCAACAGGTACCGTATTGAAAAATACAGAAAATAAATGAATAGAATAGAACGTCACATAAATAAAAACATTCTTCTACACTTTACATACAGTACAAATAACTGTAATTTTACAGTTGAACAAATTATAACACCCTATCATTTAAAACTTCTTCAACGCCCTAATATTCCTTGTCAACCAGAGATGCATACACATCTTTCTTAACGTTAGGCCTAGTTGACCTTGACAAATTTTTAGGCAGCTTCCTGAAAAGTTGCAAGCCATAAACAATCAGACTCTTATTGTCACATTATAATTTTCTGTATCACAGTTGTTTATGGATCCCTCCCTGATTTATGTTATGATAATCAGAAAACCGATTTATGTTGAGGATAGTCAGGAAACTAATTCTGTAAAATGATTCACATGTACAGTTAGTGGGGTGGGGTTTCACACCAAAGCTGGGCCGGGCCAAGCCGAGAGGAATCCGCTTGCGCGCTAACTATGCAGGATTTAGTCAAGCATTCAAATCAACGCCGGGCCGAGCCGAGCGGATTTGTGCAGTCGGTTTGACGGCCAACTCGAGCGTTTCCTGCCAAGCGGATTCTGCCTTCTTTCAGTTTAGTTCGATCTTCATACGTAGTGAGTTGCGCAGAATTTTGTAATTTCAACTTGAAAAATGTCTTAAAAAGCGAATCGGCATTCGGCTTCAGTGCGAACGCAGGCAGATTCCGCTCGGCACGGCATCGCATGGCTCGGCTCGGCCCAGCTTTGGTGTGGTATCTGTCATATATAATACTCGTGATGCAGCCGATTTGGAGATATCGTACAGCAGGCTTCAAATGAGCTGCTATCACCTCATAAAGAAGAAGAAGAAGAAGAAGAATTATCGGTAGAGAAGATTAGATTTTACAACTGACTCCCAAAGTAAGTGAGAAATGCTCCTATAGTGAGGTCCAGGTTATAATGGCAGTGTTTGATTAGCAATGATATTGCTATCCTTGTCTATCATTCAACAAAGCGGATAGCGCTATCTCTTTCTCGCTTTGCTCTGTTGCCAGATCGTCGTTTAACAATGTTAATTAATAATTAATCAACAAAATAATTCATCTTAATCATGAAAATTCTCTATGAAATTATTGAAAATATAATTTCTTGCTTAATAAAATATAATTGAATATTTTAAACGAGAATGAAAAGTTAATATTACATCAATAAACCTGTAACAGCTACTACCGTCTATAGAAGGCATTGACAAGATAGAAGATCCTCAACGTTGTTCTCCTATCTTTCTCCACTGCCATTATAAAGTGGACCTCACTATTGTACATTATTCTGCTTTCTTGTCAAACACAAATTGTTCAATAGACCAATCTATCCATCGACTGATGAACTACTGAACCACTATTTTATTCTAACAGTCTGGAATTCTTCGACACAATCAAGGACGACATCATGATATTATGATGAAATAAAAATATCATTATAATGATATGAATGAAAACAGTAATAAAGGTACGTTTTCGTTTGTGCAAATCCGCGTTCGGCTGCGTATGCGTATAATCAAAATAGCAACTTTTAAGAGTGCCGATTTGTGTTCGTGAGCTGGAGTATAGGAAAATTTTGTAGGCTGGTACATGAGAAACTCATCAACTACCCTCTGTACTCACCGAGAGATGATGAAACCAGTGGACTTGTGGAACAGTTAGAGACTGTTTCATAGTTTAGAATTGCAGTCCATCTACTGAGCCACATGCAACGAACTGTCTGCAGCCATCTTAAGTTATTTGTGTTTTAATTGTTTCAAACTTTGACGATCGAAGTCTGTCTGGCGAATGCCAGTCATGGACTGAATATACTGAATTACCTATAGTGAGTTCCACGTTATAATGGCAGTGAAGAAAGATAGGAGGAAAACGTTGCCGATCCTCTGTCTTGTCAATGCCTTCTATAGACAGTAGCTGATAAAGGTTGATTGATGTTAATATTAACTGTTCATCCTCGTTTAAAATAATCCATTATATTTTGTTAAGCAAGAAATTATATTTCTCAATGATTTCATAATTAAGATGGAATATTTTGTGAATTAATTATTAATTCTACATTGTTGAAAGACGATCTGTCAACAGAGCAAAGCGAGAAATAGATAGCACTATCAGCTTTGTTGAATGATAGACAAGGAAAGCAATACCATTGCTAATGAAACACTGCCATTGTAACGTGGACCTCACTATATACTTACTTACTTTTACTTCAGTTGGCTCTACAGTCCTGGGTGGACCTTGGCCTCCTCAACACAATGCCTCCAATCGTCTCTTCTCTGTGATCTTTGCCGCCAGTTGTTGGATACGCCCAGCACACGCAGATCACCTATCACATCATTCATCCTTCTCGTTCTCGGTCTTCCTCTCTTTCTCGTCCCCATCATTCGTCTATCCAGCAGTCTAAGTTGTGTCCTTTCCATATTCATTCTCACCATATGTCCAAGCCATTCCATCCTTCTTGCCTTAATAAATCTTGCAATATTTCCTTCCCCTATAGCCTCATCGATTTCGCTGTTATGTCTGGTTCTCCAAACCCCTCCATCACATAGTGGTCCCCAGATCCTTCGATACATCTTTCTCTCGAATGACTTCAGTGCTCTTTCATCCCTGCTCAGCAATGTCCATGTCTCTGCTCCATATGTCACAACCGGTCGGACTAACGTCTTGTACATTTTCACTTTAGTTGCTCTTGATACTATATTGGACCTCACTATATACAGTCTAATATTGCCATTATAACGTGGACCTCACTATACACAGTATAATGTCACCTATATTTTGACACTCAACATTGAATATCACAATAACTGATGGACATACCTTTTTCGGAGCAATTCCTCAGTTTCGGGTGACATCTGAGGGGTGACCTCCTCTGCTGCCCTGATGACAGTCCGTAGCTTCTCCATGGCATCGGCCACATTCAGCTGCTGGTAGCGCGTCCGCTCAGACTTCACAATCAGGTAACCGTCTTTGTTTATCTTCATTTGATTCTGCAACAACATCAACAAGCAACTCATACTTCTATACAGTATTATAAAATGTATATACAGAATAAATGTAAACTGGCAGCGTCTATGAATAATTGCTGCTACTATAATTCTAAAATTATGATTTTATTAAACTGTTGTATTAACACAAGGCAGAATAAAGTTCATTTTCATTTTATGGTAAGCATTTTTGAGGGCACCAAGAATTGAATTACTGTACTACCTTCTATGTTTGTATGTAAAGCTGCGTACAGACTTGAGCGCGACGGACACGCGCATTCAATTTTTTAACAGCTGATATGCTATATGTTTATTATATCTGTACCTTAACATTTCTGTACTAATACAGATATAATCAGCTGATGAAAAGTGAAATGTGCTCAAGCATATATATAGTGAGGTCCACGTTATAATGGTAGTGTTTGATTAGCAATGCTATTGCTATCATTGTCTATCATTCAACAAAGCAAATAGCGCTATCTCTTTCTCGCTTTGCTCTGTTGCCAGATCGTCTTTTTACAATGTAAAATTAATAATTAACTAAAAAAAAATATTTCATCATAATTTATTATGAAAATTCATTGTGAAATTATTGAAAAATATAATTTCTTGATTAATAAAATATAATTGATTATTTCAAACGAGAATGAACAGTTAATATTACATCAATAAACCTAGAAATTCAACATTTTATTTTAGACATTTAAACTTGAAAATGACCTTAGTTAGAGTCGAAACTAGTCGTTGAAATATTTTAAAGTTTTTAACAATAAATGGTACTACAAGGTTTTCATTAATTTGTACAAAAGTAGCCCATATAAGTGAAGTGTTTTTATTAATAAACTTGTACCGTCTATAGAGGGCATTGACAAGACAGTGAGGATTGGCAACGTTGTTCTCCTATCTTTCTCCACTGCCATTATAACGTGGACCTCACTATAGGCTTAAAGCGTATCAGCTTGAGTTAACATTGAACATTGGAACTTGAACGCCCTATACCATGGAATTTCTTATCTTTTCTATAGTTTGTATCATGAAGAAAATATAGCATGAGAAGATATCCCATGGTATCAATCAGAAGATCAATGAGAAGGTATCCCATGAGGAAATACCCAATCAGGCGTATGATGATGATTAGACCTACAGTTTTAGGTAAGTTTCGAACTACCGGGAAGCGATTTTTCAATAATTCATAAATCATATTCAGAGGAGTTGGATCAAGTGGTAACCCTTCCAACGGGAGTAGCAGACGCATGATTCTCAACTTTTCTAAGCAATAGTTTAGCGTTAACACTGAGGTAACTTGCTTCCTATGCAAACCTAGGTCCAAGGTTTGTTTTAATGAATTACATATTCTACAACAAACACTACATTTTCAATAATATTTAGTTTATACTCATAATACAAGAAATCTAATCAACTTTGGTATTGCCCATTCCCGACTCTAATGTAGGCCATAAACCTGGTCCTGAACATAACGATCACAACTCAAAAAATTATCGAATTCGGTGAACACATAAAAAAGGTATTGAATGTCAAAATTTGAGGCTCGATTTTTATTTATACAGATTAATTTTTCATACTTTGTAAAACTCCTTAAATAATTATCTATACTGTCATTTAATGTAGATTAGTGAATAAGCCAGTATATATTGTAACATACATAATAATAAAGAACTCTATTCTATAAGCCGTTTTATTCTGTTAATATTGTACTAGACATTCACCTTTTCTTTGATTCGATCTCTGGTCTCTTTGCTAATCCATTCGGCTGAATCCACATGGAACCTGATATCAACTTTGGTGTTGACCTTGTTCACATTCTGGCCACCAGGTGCACCGCTTCGACTGTACGTGATGCTGATTTTATCTGTAAGTCAACAAATCAATCCTTACGATGGTACAAATTGTACTGAACATGGGAATGCAATTTATATTTTTTGAAATATATTCAAAATCAAAAGAGCGGGTACTATGCTACGAACACGTAAGGCATAAAGACTTAGGCTGGGCGTACACCGGTTCGTTGAGACAAGACTATAGTGAGGTCCACGTTATAATGACAGTATTTTATCAACTTTGGTTTTGCTATACTTGTCTACCTGTGACAAAGCCGGTGGTACTATCCTTTTCTAGGTCCAAAACGATGCCAATTATGTTTTTGATAGTGTAGAAATATAATTAATTAATGAAGAGAATCGGCATCGCTATTCTTCTATCTTTATCCACTGCCATTATAACGTGGACATCACTATAGTTACACACACAAACATTGTTCATTTTATTCTTGTCAATAATATAGCTATCTAGTCTGGAGACTAATGATACAACATTTTTGATGTCCGATTTTCTGCAATCCTTATAGATCCTACCAGATTGAAAGAGGCGTGGCATATATACACATCATGTTTTTGGCACGTATAAAACAATGTACCTAATAGAATTTATAAGGACGGCAAAAAATCGATTAGTATGTAGCCTAATGCCAGTTACCACACATCGATTTTTGTACGTTCGATTTTTTGCCGTCTTTATGAATTCTATTAGATTAAACAGATGATTTCATACAGATTATGTTTGTCATGTTCCGATTAATCTGATAAAATTCATAAGGACGGCAAAAAATCTACAAGTGTGTAGCATTTGGCTCAACTCACACTTACGTGACTCAGGTCGAGAAGAGACTCGACTCTAGTCGAGAGCATGGTGTTTTCAAATGGTGACATCTAGAATCGACTGGTCTGAGTGTCATCATTTTGAAACACATGCTCTCGACTAGGGTCGAGTCTCTTTCGACCTGAGTCGTGTAAGTGTGAGTTGAGCCTAAAAGTGCGTACAGATATACGCGCCGCGAACATGAGCAATTTACTTTTGATCAGCTGATTATATCTGTATTTTTACAGAAACGGTAAGATAAAAAGCTTGGCATCATGTTCGCGGCGCGTAAATCTGTACGCACCTTAAGAGTGTACAAGAAATCAATGAAGTTCTTTCAATGTCTTCAACTTGCAGTTCAACTGTCGGTCCCGGCTGAAGTATGACAGTCGTTTGCCGGCTCAAATTATATATTAGTCATTAGTTTTGAAGTGGAAATTGGACTTTTTGAAGTGAAAGTGAAATCTTAACCTTATTCTTTTTTGAAACTTTTATTTGTAAAAATTTGGGAGAAGACAGTTTTGGGCTATGCCTGTTGTCTTCGCCCAATCATATTAATTTATTATAATTATGATTTCTAATAATTTTGAATGAAATAAATAAATAAATATTCAGACGGTGGGACCTTCCCGCAAGGGACTCCTAACCAACAAAAGCAATACGAATTTACTTTAGTTCAACAACTATTTTTTCTCCTGGTTGAAGAGATCTTCTAAGACTGACCACTTTTGTTGGACATTTCGTTGGTGACACAACATGTATGACGAACATGTGTGTTCACACATGTTCAACAAACTTGTCCTGTCATTAGTGTTGACTTTTACAGTGAACTTACTACGGCCTTCCATTGTTTCTCACACACCATTCTGTCGAGGAAGCTCAGCACTGTATCACAGAATAGGTACAGAATGGAAATTGTCAATAAAACGCCTATCTAACCAATGCTTTTTACAAGGCACAAATACTAGACACGTCACGTGACCTTGGGAAGTTCCAATCCTTGTCGTCTGATTGGCTCAATGAGATCAATTGATCCGGATCATTAAAGTGATCCCAACCTACCATCAATACTATTACAATGCGGCGCTTCCTAACAAGATGGCGGATTTTTGCGTCAAGGTACTAGCCAAGTTTCCATACTGTATGTATTCTGTGACTGTATATGTGCATGACATTGTGCCGGTTAAATTTTAACCGTGATTAATTCCACGAGAACCAATCAGAGAAGCCGTCTCATCAAAAAGGGCTTTTCTGATTGGTTCTCGTGAAATTAACCACGGTTGAAATTTAACCGGCTTCTGTGCAACCGGAGGATGACACCACCCTTGTTGCTAAGGATGATGATGCAACATTCCAAAAGTCTGTACTACTGGATTTTACAAGTAAGGCGCTTCATAGAAGGCATTTTACTGCATATATTGAACAGCATATTATCTTCGAATGATACCATAACCAATCACCATCAGCAGTACTATGATGACAGCAAAATTCAGTAAATTACTGCTTATGAAGCCAGAGCCCACAGGCATTGCTGTAGGCCAGTAGCGAGCTAGTAAACGTTTTTTCAGCAAACCATGTTACACTGCGGTTATAAAAATTTCTTCCCATAATACACCGTGATTCAAAAAGAATACCACAACTTTGAAAATCTGTATTCAATCAAGGAAACATAATAGAAACTTGGGTTATAAATCAAAATGAAGAGTATTAAAATAAGTTTTCCTACAGGTGCCTTGGAAAGTGACCATTCTTGCACTGATTGCAGGCCGCAAAGAATCACTTTTCCGCTCTAGTGCGCAAAGTATTACTTTGCGTACTCTTAATACTTTGCGTATTATCTTGCAGCCATCCCAATCAGCTGTTTACATTGTTGGCGTGTATTTTGAATGCGAATTCATTCTATCTATATTTTTCTGATTTTCAAATAAATAAAAATGAGAACTCATTAAATTATACATTTTGAATATTAGTAATTATTCGTTATTTCAAATATTTCTTTTCATTCATAAATTGATTGGTTGAAAAATTATTTAGAAATTAATATTTACTCAAAATTATTCAAATTTTCAAATTAATTGAGTTTTTAATTTGAATAAATTATCGATTATTAATTTTCAATTAAATTATCAAGTTTAAAATTAAAGTTGTTATTAATAACAAAATTATACAGACAAACATTTGATGGATTTCAGCCATCATTTTACCCATAATCAACCACTTCTCATATTCAATGGTAACTGTAGGAAAAATTTGATGTGAAATACGTGCGCAAAGTTCCTCTGCTGCACTCAAGAAACCATTCCGCCCTCGTCTACGGCTCGTGCGTAAACTTTTCTTTCGGTGCAGCAAACTGTCACTTTGCGCACTAGTTGCACAAATAACTATTTCCCCACTAGAAAACAAGTTCACAAATACTCAATGTGACCCCCTCCAGACACTCGGAGTGATATCAATAATATACTCGAACTCGTTCCACACCCTCAGTAGCATATAGGGCGTAACAGTTTGTATAGCTGCTGTTATTTCTTGTTTGAGCTCCTCAATGTTAGCTGGTAGACGCGGTCGATACACCTTATCTTTAACGTACCCCATAGAAAAAAATCGCAGGGGGTGAGGTCAGGGCTTCTTGGAGGCCAGTGATGGAGTGCTCTGTCTCGAGCTGCTTGGCTGCCGATCCATTGCCTCGGATAGTTTTCATTCAAATAGGCACGGACAGATGAGTGCCAATGGGGTGGTGCTCCAAATGAGGAACTAAAAAAAACATTAGAGCTTCCTCGAATCGATGACTGATAGTGCTTTACTCTCCGTTTATTCTTTGCAGAGTTATCAATTACAGTGTATTAAAATATGACAGATCACACCGCTTCGCATCCACTACACGAGAGAGGAGAAAAGTTTCTCAGCAAGTGATTGTGCGTGGTACTAGCACTAGGCGGTATTCCCACCTGCTAAGCGGGCTCTGTGTGACCTGATATACTTGATAAACAAGGGAGAGATCTTTAAAACTTCGTTCCCGCGGCGGTAGAGAAGTCGGTGTGACATGGCATTAAACCTAGCTCCGCAGTGCAGGCTGGATGCTTGTCTGCCTCGGACTAGGCGCTGAGACAGGAAATAATAGCAGCGTTGGTGGGAATGCGAGCGGCTGCAGTAACATCTTCCACCCAGCAATGGTCGGCGTAGTTCCGCCTAGCGGACAGATGGAAGATCAATCCAGTCGGTTATTTGATCCCTCCAGCCAGGCTCAGCCAAGCAGCCGAGACAATAGAACAATGGAGAGGCGGTCTTATTCGCGTTCATCAGCAGTTTTCTTTCTCACGATTATTTTGATTTTTGTGTTACCTATAATCAATAATAACTCCAGTCACCAGTAAAAAGTTTCCAGAAACGTGAAGTACCGGTACTACCATATTAATGACTTCTCATGATGATTTTTAATTATTTAAAAACATTGTTGACATTCTGAGCCTTCAGGCTAAACTTGGGGTCGCTGAGAACGAATCTGCAATCAGAACTTCTCTATCACGAAAAATATCGGAAAAACCCAGCTGTTGATCTTCCGGAAACCGTTAACAGTCATCCTGCAATGCGGCCGAAACACTTCCAAGCCAGACACCAATCTCAAATGACAACAACGCCAAGCTGTGAGAAACCATCCTGCACTGCGGCGCTAGGTTAAGGGTGGCCACTAAAGAAAGGACAAGTGTGTTGAACAAGAGTAAACACATATGTTTGTCATACATGCTGTGTCATCAGCTTGTATCTTCGATTTATTGTTGTTCTTCGATGTTCTATTTGAGGTTGTATTATCATTATAATTTGAAACTTTCCAGTGGTTTATATTTATCCTTCTATGTTAGAACTTAGAAGTTGCTGTCAAACAATGTTTATCGATCAATGCCTTTCAAGTGAATGTTTTTTCTTCAGACATGCTCCACAAACTTGTTTTATCGTTAGTGGCCGGCCTTACACATTAAGTTCGTTAATTAGGCATTAACATCCTTTTATGTCTAAAACTGCCGGTTCTTACCTAGAGGAATATATCCAGAAAACTTTCCATCATCACTTTTTGGAAGCTGCAACATAAAAAAAATTGTTAATGAATATTACATATTTTACCAGAGAAAAATTGGGATGAATTTATTTTCTTTTGAAACTTCAACTTAGTGTTATAATTTATGAGAAAATAAACAATTTAATCATTATTTTAATTATAACATGTTGCAAGTACCTTCCCAAAAACCATGATACAGTACATAATACATCTTACTGGAAAATTGAAAAAACCAAATATTGAACAAAAAAATTGTTAAAATAATGAATTAGTTTTACCTCTGTTGGTGTAGATAATTTTAAAGAGCTGGTAGGGTATAAACTTTTTAGACCAATGTTACTCTCATAGGTTTGCAGAGCTCTAGATATAGATAAAGGTCGAAAACTGCAAGTGGATGTGATTTGAGAACATTGCTTATTCAAAATTCTAGCGCAGGATAGAACATTAAAAAATACCGGCCGCATTACTGAACTAGAGGTATGGAATTAATATAAAGAAATTAGACTAATATAAAGTAAACATAACCTAAATATATCGTTCTTTTTTTTATTTATAATTATAACCAATGCCACTTGAATTACAAGACTCTTCAAAAGAAGAAAACCCCAGTTGCGTTTCAAGTTTCAATCAAATTTCATTGAAATATTTGAATTATTATATTAAAATAGATTTTCTTTTTATTTTAATTTCTGGGATTCATGTTAAATGTAGTGAATATTTGATTTTTTTCTTGATCCGCTTTGCACACCTTCATGCATATTTCAAACATAACCTATAACTTGATTTCCATTTTCGTTGAATTTCGTTCCATCTTCCTTATCCATTGTCTAAAAAATTGGCTTGTTGTTGAAGTTGTTGATATCTTTGATTTGATTTTGTTACAGTTTAAATAACTTACTAGCTTATAAAAACTTGAAAATTATTGTAATCTTTCATCCTTTAATATGGTAATCCTAAGCAATTTGCCACCACCCTCCGTGGGAATAAGACTGGAGCAACCTAGTACAAGAGTTATCGTTGACAACAGAGAAATTGGGAAAGGCACACTGTTTATAGCAGAATCGTTAGTATTTTTAATAATTTTGATTTATTAATTCAACATGTATGGTTGTCTATTTTTTATTGATTGGATCTTTGTATTAAGTTAAATATGTATAATGCATGTTACTATTTTGTCTGTAAACAAAGCTTTTTTCTGCAGATATTTACCGGTCTATTGTGCGTTTCTTTCAATTGATATGATTTTGAAGCAGCTCTCATAAATAATTCTACTCGATTCTTAATTAAACATTTTTAAATTTTGTTTCGAATCCTCAGTCTTAGCAATTTGTTAGATCATATGATATTGTATTACCGTAAATACCTTCCTCTTCACCAATAACAGTAATGCGTTCGGAGTTACAAATTTTCTAATTTTTTACTTCCATCTGGCAGGCAGCAAGTTTCGAACAAGGCCTACCAGTCGTGCAAAAAGTATACTTGAATGATATAAAATGACTTTCATCTAAGAATGGAATAAAATGGCTTTCTCCTAAGCCAACATTAAAGTCTTGAGTTGAAATCTAGTGTGTTCAACCTTTTTAAATCCTCTGACAGCTTTTTAAAGAACCGCAAGGCCAATAGCACTACTTTAGGTCCCCAAAAGGACCATCTATAGGACCTCGACTTCCACTTTTGTGACCATGGAAAGACACTCTTTTTGTTGGAGCTTCAAATATTTGCTCGCCCAAACACAGCACCCAGTAATTACTGTTGATAGTCATCACACCTGTGGACTGGAAGAGAGGTTTACAATAATCCAGGAAGCTTCTGAATGTAACAATACGGATGGCCCTCTTTTTTTGCAGCTTGAACACTTGCAGTAGCGTGACCCCATAGAGGCTGTTTAGAGCTCAGGATGCTAGAGAAAAGAGCCTGTTATACTACTCGATATTTACTTGATAGGCTACTTGAATCCTTCGTCGTTACCTGGGATGACCAGAAAGACTGTGTCAAGGAAGACGAGGGGCACGTTCCCTCAGATTCTTGTGAGACCATGGACATCGTTGGGGAATAAAGGCTCATCCTCCAGGTCCGTCAGCGAATAGATGGGCCGCTCTACCAGTCGCTCCTTTATCGTGCGTTTGAAAGCATTTTTTTTCAGCATCCTTAACAGACCTGGGGAGCTGATTGAACAATTTAAGAGACGCTATGTGGAAGCTCCTTTGGGTCCCTCGTCCCTGTCAGTCTGCTACGGGGTATATCCAAGTTCCCTGCACCTCGGGTTTGGTGAACATGTATGCTACTCCGTTTTTTCAGGCTGTCCACTTTGTCTTTTACATATATTAATGAGCAATATATGTACTGGCTGAACATTGTCATAATACTAACAGCAAGTGGGTTTGCTCACCAACTGTCAACTTTCTAAGCAAATAGGTGACTAGTTACAGCCTCTTACAGATGCCCTCAATATAATTATTGACCGAGCGAAATGAGGTCTAAGATTCAAGTCGACGGTTTGGCATTTCTCTTAATGTTTATATGTTGCCAAATTTGACAGGTATGCTCCTTTTTAAATTGCGCGCCGACGTATATAAAATGTTTTTGGAAATTTTGCATTTCAAGGATAATATAGAAGGAAAAAGGGGCATACTTCGTACGCCAATATTAGAGTAAAAATCAGATTATAGAATTATTCATCATAAATCTGCTGTCTAGTGGACTATAATACTACCCGTTCAAAAACATCGAACATCTTGAAAAAGTATCTTTTTATCAACGTTAGTAGACAGTTGACTATAATACTAACCGTTCAAAAACATCGAACATCTTGAAAATGTATCTTTACATCAACGTTGTAGACAGTTGCAGCGAGACCTGATAACAGCGCTTACACTCACATTCTGGGACGACACGTCACGGTACGATAGGACAGAAAGCTCTATGTTCATTTAGGATTTTTCCTAGACATTACAAATTGATAAATTTATCAATTTTTGAGAAAACATAACAACAGGTCAATGTAACTTGTTGAGCGCGAGGTCTACTGTTCACAGAACTACTAGTAGGCTATATTTGTAATTGTATTCACAAATAAATAAAAATAATATGGCATACAAATGCAAGAACGCTTTGTAGTCGTGGTGCTCATATTAACAGCATTTCTCCTTGAATTGATATCTGATACCTATTTTACCATTTTATGAATTTTTATTCATTTTTTTTCAGTAGTCTGTCGTGGGTCAACAGTGAGACAAACACAGGCTTCTCTCTGTGTTATCAGAATATATCTTTGCACGCTATTTCTCGAGATCTCAATGCAAGACCCTATGAATGTCTATACGTTATGGTGGATACCTGTTTGGATGAAGGTAAGAGTTTATTGTCAAATTGAAATAACTTCTTATACAAACTAGAATCACAGTTGGAAAATTGGATCGCCGCCAACCTGTCTCCTCGACAACTAAGGTTTTCGCAATTTTGATCTCGAATGTACGAAGAAATTAACTATTAATTAATTTGTAACTATTATTTTTTGATTAATTTATGATTGATCTAAGTTAATCCTAATTTTTAATATGGTATTTTTCTAGTATGGATTGTAAAGGGTTGTGTGGCAGCGAGTCCTTACTTCGACCTTAAATAAAAAGAAGGCAGTTATACTGTATCACATGTGCTGGGCAATCTTCAACGTAAGGAGACCTATGCATTCAAATTCGTTTATTAGGCCCAAAGACCTTGAAGAGGTATGCCTATGCCTTTCCAATGCTAGATCTTACTTGAAATTGAAGGCTGCCATTGAGGTATTTTAGCGCGAGATATTATATACATATATTTGAAATATTATAGATTACAAAGGCCTTTGGTATGTATAATCTTCCAGGTTGCCCCCTCAATGGCAGTTACATAGTTCATGTAATTCTTTCCCGTGAAGCTGTGTGACACTGGTAGTCTCTCATATTGTGCCGTTCATACACTCTCGCCCCAACAACACAGTAAAATTCGACAATAATCAGCAGTAATCGGCTTGAGATAACAGTAAAAGTTGCAACATAAACGCCCTATACCATGGGATATCTACTTACGCTATTGTTTCTCTATGACAATACTCACTCGCACAGTTGCCATTGAGTGCTGTGCAGAGTGGATTTCGCTCAAAATTTCATCAATAACTTTGAATTAATTAAAAATTAAAACAGAATTCCAAATGAAAATGATATCCCAGATGAGATGTTGCAGCGATCAATGAGGAATCGTCAACACAGATTTCAAGAGTGTATTCGTTCAGGAGGAAGCCATTTTAAAGAAGTAATTGTCAAAGAGTGATAGAAGTTATTAATAATTCTCAAATGGCAAGTATTAAACTTTACATTAGTTTGAATAAAATAATTTTTGCTCTTTTCACTAATATTTAATGGCGTTTTTAAAAGTTTACGTTATTCTGTGTCACCCTCTACTTTAATTTTTCTAAATATTTTTTAATTTTTGCAGGCCAAAATGGCGGCAACGATAACGAGGATGATGATGATGAGGAGGAGGAGAAGCCCGAGTACACGGAGATGTACTTTGTGCCGGACGACTCGAGTCGGCTCAACGACATGTTCACGGCGATGAACGAGTGTCAGGCGCTCAACCCGGACCCGGAAGACAGTCTGTCCCACGAGGAGGATGAAGACGAGGAGGACGAGTTCGAGGATGCCGACTCGGAGGGGGAGTACACCGTCTGCAACGGTGAGTAGACAGCTGAGCGATTTCTGTGTCACCACTTTCTGGGCAACTGTTAAGGCCGGTTCGGACGCTCAAGTTCACCATCAGTCTTTTGCTCAAGCAATAGTCGGAACTGTTAAGGCCGGTTCACGGTGAGCTTTTCAGTTCAGGGGTTTCTGTGTCCACCACTTTCTGGGGAACTGTTAAGGCCGGTACAGACGCTCGGTTTACCATCAGTCTTTTGCTCAAGCAATAGTCGGAACATGGAAGTCATTGCGTGTGGACAGTAAAACGGATAAGTCGTCAAGCTTAAGGGTAACCGTCCACTGGAACCGTATTCAACCGATCCGTTCGGCCGTTGGATCGGACGAATCTGCCGGCCGTTAATTCGGCCGAATATGGTCGTCCATTGGAACCGTTTACGTCAGTCCAGTTCAGTAGTTGGCTGGTTGCCAGAGAGTGAAATGGCAAGCTAGTTAGTAGGGAAAATTATTCTTCTTTGTGTGTTTACAAAGATTTCATCCATCGAATGGATTTCGATGAGATTATGGTACTTGAAAGTACCTACTAATTATTATTTATTTATTACATTCCACAATCACAATATCAATATATACGATTATATCTACTTTGTAATTCTACTACAGTAGAATTTTCTACATTTTCCCACTTGAATTCAGTTTTTTTCTCTTAGTTTTTTGTTGTTAGAAACAAAATAGATCTCATAATTTCCCTAACATATTTAAATAACTGTTTAAGTTCACAGGTATTTATTCATTTATCCATATAATCATACAAAAATCATTATTAAATATTCATTCATTAACTAAATATCAACAAAAGTAGAAGTATTTTATCTTAAAAACTTTAAATGATATTGTTTGATGACTTTGAAGGGTTATTTCAAGATGAACGCTATGACACAATTATAGAATATGATGATTTGTTGAATTTTCAGTCATCATTGAAATAGAGCAATGCTTGTAAATAGTTATTTGTATATCTAGAGTGAAAAGTACGACTTTTTCTCCCTGTGGGAAAAAGTTTGAAGCCCGAGGCGAAGCCGAGGGCAGCAATTTTCCTGAGGGAGAAATAGTTATTTGTGCATCTAGGGACTAAAGTGCAACTTTTTCTCCCTGAGGGAAACTGTTGTCGCCCGATGGCGTAGCCGAGGGCGACAATTTCCCTGAGGGAGAATAAGTACTTTAGTCCCGTGATGCACACAACATTTTTCCTCCACCTACACCAATACCTATAACAATGAATAATTTTACTACATCTTCACGCTTTCACACTATTTTTTTAAAAACAAAATTTAGCTCACCTCTGATAATAATTTGTTGATAGTTGCTAGTTGATAGTTGATAGTTTATAGTTTCCTTATGAGTCACAAAATTCCATGTCGCGTATTAACTATTATATATAGATAGTTTATAGTTTATAGTATAGATGATGATTGTTGATAGAGATGATTGTTGATAGTGTAAAAGCCTACTTCTGATAGTAATTGTTTATTGTTATTGTGCACCCATCACAATTTTGAAAGACCGTGTTCGGGGTTGATAGAACAGAACTGGATTGAAACTGGTGCGTTGCAGCCACTGGCATAGGCCTAGTTGAAGTGTGATCAACATCGCTGGAACTGGATTGAAGCTGGTGTGTTGTGGCCATCTCGTAGAGATGCCGATGACGTTAGAGGTGTGTACTTTTTCATATCCACCAACGGTTGAACATAACCTAACAATCGAAATAGAGCTACTTATTTCCTAGAGCTAAAATATTCCAAAGATCGAAATAGAGCTCTTTTACTTTTCCTCTACCGACCACGACAGTGTTGCCACATTCCTCATTCTTCAATCGCGGCGTTGTCGGACTTCTTCCCATGTTAATCTTATGGGTTTATTTTTACTCCCTTGGGAGTAAAAGTGATCACTTTTCCCGCTGGGAATTATTTTTAGTCCCATGGGAGGAAAAGTATTACTTTAGTATTCGATTCCAGGGTGTAAAATGAGACTTTTGATAGTAGGTGGAGGAAAAAGTATTTTTCGCTCGTGATGTACACAACATTTTTCCTCCATCTACATTTTTTTATAGAAACTGCAAATAAAATCATTCTAATAACTTACGTATTGGTGACAATGATTCCTAACAACATAACCTAAATCTAAAACCTAAAAACCGGTCGTTTGATTGGCACTGCCGATTGCGCTATCTATCGGCAAAAGTTGTAACAATTATATCAGCTGAGCAGCTACCAAAAATGGCTGACTCCAGATCACGCGGTTCAGATTTGAATTGCAGATCAAAAATATTTGTTGGCTGGTATTTTGAATAGAATAAAGTTTTTTTTTAAATTGTATAAATTTTTATCGTCTACTAATATTAAGAATATAATAATTATCATACAAACATATATTTCATGAGTTAATGGAATTTCTGGTTGTGGTATTGAATTCAGTTGACTCAATGACAGACACCTCTATTATGCTTTCTCATCTGAGCTTAGACCTTCTAACCTATTACAATGTAAGTTTCAAAATAGAGATGCTCCCCATGTTATTTAAATGGAGTCACTTTTACTCCCTAGGGAGTTTTTCTGTTTTTTACTACCGAGAGCGAAAAAGTGACACTTTAGTATTTGGTCTCAGGGAGTAAAGTAAGTACTTTAGACAGTAGGTGGAGGAAAACATCTTTATAACACAGAACAACTTCGAAAAACAAAAACAAACCATACTGTGGAACAATTTTAGGTTAGCAGCACTTTGTTGTCTCAGCTCGACTAGTTAGTTCGGCCGGATAGAGCCGGAAAATCCCATTCAACTCGGATCGAAGAATTGATCGGCTGGAGACGGCTATGCACGGACGTATGAACCTGTTGCAATGGACGAGTATTCTTTGTTTGTTGGGGGATCGTTCGGACGAGTTCAATAGTTTTCGGCCGATTCTAGTTAGGACGAAAACGGTTCTAGTGGACGGCACACCTTAAGGCCGGTTCAGACGCTCAAGTTTACCATCAGTGTTTTGCTCAAGCAATACTCGGAACATGGAAGTCATTGCGTGTGGACGGTAAAACGGATGGGTCGTGAAGCTTAAGGGTAACCGTCCACTAGAACCGTTTTCGTCCGAACTAGCATCGGCCGAAAACTTCGAACGCGACCGAATGATCCCCCAACAAAGAAAGGAATAGATGCTCGTTAATTGCAACAGGTTCATACGACTGTGCACGGCCGTCTCCTGCCGATCAATTCCTCGATTCGAATTGAATTGGATTTTCCGGCTCTAACGGCCGAACTAACTAGTCGAGTTGAGACAACAAAGTTCCTAACCTAAAATTGTTCCACAGGCTTGTTTGTTTTTGTTTTTTGAAGTTGTTCTGTTTTATAAAGTTGTAACTATGGACAATGAAAAGTTGATAAGTTTGGTTCAAGAGCATGTTCCATTGTGGGATATGCGAGACAAAAGATATCATCGTCGTGATGTTCAATCTGTGGACAAAGATTGCTGAACAAATAGGATCTGAAGGTAATATTATTGTAATGAATAACTAATTTAGTAGTTATTTGTTTATTCAATTTTCAAAATCTCAATATAATAATCATTTATGAAAAATTTTGGTGGCTATGATAGCAGTTTATTCAATAATTGGCAACCTGCTAACTACTGAACTAGACTGACGTAAACGGTTCCAATGGACGACCATATTCGACCGAATTAACGGCCGGCAGATTCGTCCGATCCACCGGCCGAACGGATCGGTTGAATACGGTTTCAGTGGACGGTTAACCTTAAATGTATCGGCCGGGAATCTTTTTCCATCAAACCGTCCGTCTTTTGCCTATCCACCAAAACCTAAATCGCGTAAAAATGAGGATAGAGAAATTGTGATTTCAGATTCGGATTCAGCGCCCTCAAATTAATAAAATTTCTCGCGAGTACTTGAAAATAAGCAAGTTTTTCTCGATTGTATATAACGCCATTTAACCTTTTTTTCTTTTTTGATTCTCATGATACTCTCAGAATCTGATGTTGATATCATGATGCACTGTCATGATATTTTAAGATGTTGTATATTGTTGATATTAATAATACTAACAACAAAATTTCAATCCACCAACAATTACTGTGTCTCGAGATATGGCATGTAAACAAAGTCATTTAGCGATTAGCAGTAATATTATTATCTATCATTATGTTGTTAAATATTTAGAATAACACGATTAAAGAAAAATGTAACATCATCCAGTTGAATCAGCGAAAAAATAAGATATAATAAATTATTACTTATCAACCGGATATATGGGATGACTGAGCTTGTGAGCACAAAAATAGTAAAACGGACCGACATAAGACGGATGCGTGTGAACGCAATTTTACATCCTTCTTTTGCTTGAATCGTACGATCCGTATTTTGCGTGAGTGGAAGACTAACTGTAAACTTGAGCGTCTGTACCAGTCTTTAGACTGGCCACTAACGGTAGGATATGCATGATAAACATGTGTGTAGATGCATGTTTATCATGCATAAACATGAATCTACACAGATGTTTATCATGCACACATACACACATGTTTAGTCATCAGCAAGAGGCTTTAACAAAAAACAGCTATTTGACAGCAGCTTCTAACATAAAATAACAATCATTAACAATGAATAAACTGTTTATTGTTTTTGAAGGGACGGATTCAAGTATCCAAAGGTTCAAAGAACCCCACACGTCAACCGAAGCTCACTGTGTTCCCAAGTAATATGTTAGTTAGGCAAACCAATACCTGTGTCCTTTACAAGAACCTGGAGTTTTTCCCTATACTAACATTCCATTCATCACCTGGTTGCAATCCAGTGTGATATGCTTGGCAGTCTCTTCAGACTGATTAGTCCTCGTGACCTACGCGAGTTCCACTCCTGGCCTTCTTTATAGGTCCTTCCGCTGAGGAAGGGGCGGCCAAGTTTCCTCTAGGGCACCCGGCCACCCTTGACTCAGTCTTTTGACCCACATTTGTGCCTGGTTTTTCACCCATCACTGGTCTCAAGGGTTTTTTCTTTTAGCCCCTCCGAAACTTCGCAGGGTCGAAAGCCTCACCTCTCCCAAGAAGTTTTGCCGAAATGGCCGCCCTTCTTTGAGCAGTGGTGAGTTTTGGCCTCTCCACTCGTGACCTACGTGAGTTCCACTCCTGGCCTTTTTGTAGGTCTTTCCGCTGAAAGAGGGGACGCCAAACTGCCTCTAGGGCGCCCGGCCACCCTCGACTCAGCCTCTTGACCCACATTTGTGCCTGGAGTTTCACTCATCTCTTGTCTCTTGGGTTTTTCTTTTTGCCCCTCCGAAACTGCCCTGATGGGGCAGATCCCGTGGGTTTGAAGGCAAGGCAACTTCTGGAGTTGCCTTGGGGTCCCTTCTGGTCGCCTTCTACAAGCATGGATTCTGTGGGTGAATTCTGGTTTGCAACACATTCTTGAGTACGATGATCGACTCAAAGCTCTCCCAATCCACAGGGGGCATGAATAAACTACTGGAAAAATACAAATTATAATGATACAGTGAAGAGAAAGCAACAGGAAATCGAGGATACTAAAACCTCAAAAAATGTTTTTCAAAGCCTTTTTTGCTGTGATGACAACAGTGCATCATTAAATAATAATTTTCGTATAGATTTTATTGGTGGGGAGTTCACCTCGGCTGAATATATAATTCAATCCGTCAGTAGGCCTTACGACTGTCATACTTCAGCCGAGACCGACAGTTTAACGTGCCCATCCGATAACACGGGAGTGACTTCTGGTGATGAACGGGTTAGGACCGGGGATCTCTAGGCTGCTACGCAAGCACTCTAACCACTAGACCACGGATCACTCCATGTATCATTGTTGAGTATGTACACACATGTTTATCATGCATATCATGTCGTTAGTGGCCAGCCTAAAGCTGCGTTTACACCAAAGTTATTAACAAAATGTTAATAACTTAATCCTTATTAGATTGAACATAACTTATCATACACATGGTGAACATATGTGTTTGTCAAGTTCCGTTCAATCTAATAAAATCTATAGGGATTAAGCTATTAAAATTTTGTTAATAACTTGGTGTAAACGCAGCTTTAGTGGTTCATACTAGCGCGATATTTAACAGGCAATCAATTGCCGAGGAGATATCGACAACAAATTAAGTAACTTACCGATGGAAATCGCGCAGAGGTTCATACAGCAAGCAATCAATCGGCACAAAAGGAATGTGGAGAGCAACAAAGAATCCCCATTCCTGAGTATTTCTGATTTCAGACACAAGTATTGTTTAGTGGGTTTCATTTTTATTGAAAAAAATGTTCTGGAATAATATATTTTCATTAGTTTATTTCTTGTGTAGTTGAATTGTCTTCTACATATAGTTGAGTCAGTTCCAGGAACAATATATTGATGTGCGATTCTGAAAATAATAATAATACTGAGGGTGTTGCCCACATAAGCTCTTAGGCTTGTGCGTGGGTAATGAGTGAGAGTGATAATGATGAGAGATGACGACTACTTTTTAGGTAGTCGGGATTGATGGCTTATCGTCTCCTCCAAAAGACGGGGTGGCTGTATTTATGTGATTTTGCTGTGGTCAAAAACCTTTTGCCCGGGTTGAGATTCGAACTCGGATTCTCTCGATTATTGACCGGCGCGTTATCACTTCAAAGAGCCACTCAAATATAAGCTTATATTTGAGCTTATGTCAGAATTCGTTGAATGAGAAGCATGTATGTTATTTAAAGTGAATGCTTACAGTCTAAGATGAACCTCGAAAAAATCGTAAGTATTTTATCGCTAGGATCGACAGCAAACAAAACTTGATGTGATTTTTCCTGTTTTGAGAAGATGAAAATCAGTCGGCTGCGTACCATTTTAATGCCTTCCTTTACTTAAGTATGTGCGTATCGCTTGGGTGATATCTCCAGGTAGAAATTGCCAGGCAAAAATCACTCCGGTGTGAACCATTTTCAACGCCTCCCTTTACTTTGTCAATGCGTATCGCGTGGTGATATCTCCTGGTAGGAATCGACTGGTAAAAAGTCACTCCGGTGTAAACCCCGCCTTAGTGTAATCCAATAGTGAGGAGATAGACAGAAAAGTCCAGGTCGATATAGTGATAGAGCTGGCATCGCATTTGAGGAGGGTTTCCCTTTAGCTGGTGATTGCAAAAGTATCCAAGATTATTGACTCGACCTTGAACCGATCAATCAAAATGAAAATGAAAATTAAATTGAAATGAAAATAAAAAATAAATGAAAATGAGTTTCTGTTTGGCGTGGGAATGTGCAACACCAGCACGAAACGGTCGTCGCCACACCATAGAATGTGAGTGTTTTTCACTTTAAAGTTATATAAGAATACAATAGTAATAATCCCAGTGAAAACAAGATGGACAACCAACAACGGAAATAAATCATTTGAATTTGAATCGTGGAAAGGATGACCTTGAGACGTCCCGTACTACAATGTGGTCCATATGATAGTGGCAGTGGAGAAAGTTGGGTATAGCGTTGCCGATTCTCTGCCTTGCCACCGTCTTCGATAGAACTTTTTCTTGTAAATAATTATATTTACTTATTAAAATCAAATCAAATTCATTGCCAAATCAAAAAGCCTCAAATCAAATATTGGCTTTGCCTTCAACGCGCCAGAGCGCTATTCAATTACAATAGAAAAATATAAGTAAAAGTATGTGTAAGGAATAAAAATGTAGCTACAAGATAAAATAAGTAAATCATAACATAAAATAGAACGTAAACATAATACAATTCGAGGGAAAAAATTATTTTCAGAATTTTGATAACAAAACAAGATACATGAGAAATTATAAATTCAGTACAGGACAGAATATAAAGTTAAATTCAGTTTGAGAGAAAACTTTTAGGTAGTAAGGGAGGAATAAATAGATAAACATAGGAATAAAACATAACAATAAATGCATAGAAATAAAATACAGAGTGACGAAGAATAACGGGAACTTTTAAAAACGCCATAAAACATTAGTGGGAACGGCAAAAATTATTTTATTCAAACTAATGTAAAGTTCAAGACTTGCCATTTGAGAACTATTAATAAAATCAATCACTTTTTGACAATTACTTCTTTAAGATGGCTTCCTCCTGCACGAATACACTCTTGAAATCTGTGTTGACGAGTCCTCCATTGATCGTTGCAACATCTCATCTAGGATATTGCGGATTTCATTTTGAATTCTGTTTCAATTTTTAATTAATTTAAAATTATTGATTAAATTGTGAGCGAAATCCACTCTGCAGGCATTCAATGGCAACTATGCGAGTGAGTATTGTTCAGTAACCGTGTAATCTCACGATTAGGTTGCGTTTCCTGGTCCCATGATCTGCCCACCGGCGATTTTCTGTTTGTGGAGCTATCTCAAATCAAACGTTTTCACAACTTGACCAATAACTGTGGTTGAATCATAACAGACTATTCAAAATGAAATTAAACATATCCCAGCTGAAATGTTGCAGGAATCTCAACACAGATTTCAAGAGTGTATTCGTGCAGGAGGAAGCCATCTTGAAGAAGTAATTGTCAAAAATTGATAAATGTTATTAATAGTTCTCAAATGGCATGTCTTGAACTTCACTTTAGTTTGAATAAAATCATTTTTGCCCTTCCCACTAATGTTTTATGGCGTTTTCAAATGTTCCCGTTATTCTGGGTCACCCGGTATTTTGGCTACAACATTTTTGGTATTGATCCAGTTCTCAATTCTTATTCTAATTGCTTTAGTAGGTTTTATTTTTATAAATATTTATTAGTTTATTTCTTGTGTAGTTGAATTTTCTTTTACATTAAGCCATTTTGAGACACAATATAATATCTAAGTGCAGATCTGAGAATATAATTAGTTTGATGTGATGTGAAGCGATTTATATGATTGCTCATATATTCAATGATATTTATAATATAGAAATATAAAATATAATTTTCGCCACACTGCACAGAAAGCAGATGTTTTCCAGTCCCTACGTAGATCTGAAAGACATTGTTTGCAGACGACTCTCGTCTGACGTCAGAACAGGTTTCTTTCCGGCCTAGGCCGGAAAGAGTACCCTTTCCAGCAGCTAACATGGAACTAAGAAAGGTGATCAAAAAACAGCTGATCAAAAAACTTTTCATTATTTGTGTTCATTATTCAATAATTAAAACATTTATAGACTAATAATATCATCTTATTGTCATTTGGAAGAATAAAAAAGTATATACTCAACCTCCCACATAATTGAACATCATCTTTTAGGTTATTTAGACAAATCAGTATAAAAAAATAAAAATACTTGGACAATTTCCTGATATTCAGATTACCTCAGATTTGCTAGAGCTATCACCTTCCACTTCTACTTTCAGAAGTGCTTAGTAAACAACTATTCTCATATAAATTATATATTGTTTATTTTTGTGTGTGGCGAAAAATAGCGTTCGCACCACGGGCAAAAATGTTTTTCTCGGCCTACGGCCTCGGACTTGAAAACCGATTTCGAGCCGGAAAAATCTCATTTTCTGCTCTAGGTGCGAAATATACTATTAATATAGCTAATATATTATATATAATCAGCTAATATAATATAGCTGTCTGACTGACATGACTCGAAATTCTAGGGAAAGCTGGTGGCTAGGGTATCGTCTGAGCACTTCCAAAGATGCCTTCAGAGTTCTTGAGAAGATAGCTGATACGGGTATGTCTGATGAAATATTAACTGTTCACAATTATATGCTATTCATCAAGAAAAAATATTTTTCAATTATTAAAAAATACATTTTCTTAATTGGGGTTGATAATTTTGTTGATTATATTTCTACATTGTTGAAAAACGATCTGATAACGTTCAGCGCTAGAAATGGATATCGCTATCGAATGATATAAACAAGGATAGCAACACCAATGTCAATCAAATTCTGCCATTATAACGTGGACCTCACTATAATAATTATAGTCTGACCGTTAATGTAGTTTCACCCTGGGGTGATATTGGCCCATATGAATAAAACCAGAGCAAATGCTCATGAGCAAGAGCATGGAGCATAAGGTTTTGCTCATGAGCAAAAGGTAGAAGCAAAAGCATTTGCTCATTTTTATATGAATAAGCCTTACCTTATACTCTTACCTTATGCTCCTGAACTCAGGAGCAAATGCCCACGTATTTTAAAGATTTTTCATCAGCTGATTCGCTTTTGTAGCCTTACTTTGTTTTTAAGTATGCAAGTAGGGTGCACCGCTTGTGTTTGCGTCGTCTGCTCTGTTTTCTATTTATGAATAGAGTTTTAGGTTAGTTGAGTTTAGAATTTTGAAATAATAGCGTGAAAAAATGTCATCTCTATAATAATCTTCAGCATATTCTTATAATATCAATAGCCTTTTTATAATCGTCTACACTCTCATCTTCTTAAATGCCTATTTCCTATTTTGTGATGGCTATCTTTATAACAGGTAGCTATCTTTTGTATTTATTCTTTTGTAGGGATAATGGTGATATATATCATGGTTGAATCTAGAAAGAGTTTTATAGTTCTCAACTATTGGTTGTGATCGTATCTGGTATAGTTTCCTCTTCCTCATACGAATTAGTTGAGCCATTTTACTATGAGCAAAAGGTGATAAGCTGCTCTAGACTAGACTCACCTTTTTTGAAGCATTTGCTTCAAAAGTTGAGCAAATGCTCTAGTTTATTCATACAATTTTGAGTATAAGCTTTTACTTTTGAGCAAATGCTCAAACTATTTTTTTTTTTGATGACCATGATCAAAAGGGTTTGCTCACGTTTATTCATAGAAAATGAAGCAAATGCTCCATATTTTAGAAGTATAAGCAAATGCTCAACTTTATTCATATCTCAATACTCCGCTTATTAACCAGATGGTGACCCTAGGAAAACACTTTTGAATACTGTATTTCATTCTTGAACATGCAATTTTCGATTTTCCATTGACTTATTACTAACTAGCAGGTTACCCGTGCTCCGCAAAGGGTCTAATTAAAAAACTTGACCTACTGAAATCTAGAAGAATTTTAAAATAGGCCTATAACCATCCTCGGTAAATTGAGTATCTATATGCAAAGTTAATCAGTTGAGTACCTAGTTCAGACGTGATGATGTGTCATTCGTGAATTTCCTATCCCGTACGTGTATAAGGTGATTCATTCCTTTATTGAATGTGCGAAGTGATTTCTATGTTTCAAGTCAATCGGCGTTTGTCTGTTTGTACCGCAGTTACAGTCGCAGTTATGGCCCGATATGGATAAAATTTGGTATACATGTACTTTGAAACAAGGCGCAGAAACGCTTATATTTAAAATGTTTAAATTGAATGAAAAAGACTAAGAAATTTTCAAAAAACCACAGATTTATTGATACTTAGAAAGACCGGTTCCGGTTATTACACCATTGTTTAGCCGATGACATAAATTATAATCTTAGACCTAATACAATAAGAAAATATGAAATATATAACACCAACTCAGCTCTTCTTAGAAGGAAACTTTACTACATTAGCAGTAAATTCATAAATATACTAGAAAGTGGATTTCCACTTAATAATTTCCGAAATAATAAACACAGAAAAAGAGCCATAGAGGCATAGCTAAACTTGAATTATTTCCAATCGTTGACTTTTATACAATAATCAACTTCATATTATAAATTATATTTTTGAACACTTCATACGCTAGATTCATGTTTATATATTACATCCCTGATTAAGGTGATTTACGACTCACACTGGCGCACAAGGAATCTTCCTTTTGCCGGTGTTTTTGCCTCACCTACTGTACTTATGCATGTGATCATAAATTGAATCTTCATTTTAAAACTATTATTTATAATATAAAGGATATCATTTCGTTATTATATCTAATTAAATAAATGTATGTATCTTGGATTAAGTGCAGTATACTTATATTTATTTTTTGTAAAGCTTTTTTGTATTTTGTTTTTGGCAAATAAAATTCATTCATTCATTCATTGTCAATCTCTGAGAAACTAAAACTGAATACAAGAGCAGCAGAATTTATACTAGTAGGCGAGTACTGCTGTTGGTCAAGGGCATGAACGCCTGCCATTGGCCCAGCTAGACAGTCTCCTTCCCACTCAACGGTTTGACAAAATGGCGGCTTAAGCAACAAAATCGCCATGATACCAAAATTTACTTGTCTTTTCTAAGTCTAATTTCTTAGTCTTTTTCATTCAATATGAATAATTACCACAATATCAACTTCAATACTCAACTACACAAAAAATGTTTAAATTCATCCCAGTTTCAAGATGACCGCCCTTTATTCGAAAAATTTACCCTCAAATCAACCTAACTTTTCAATACTTTATCGGATCAGGTTCAAATTGGGCTCATTCTTCTCAGCGCTGTATTATTTCATGTTCAAAATTTTAAAAATTTTGGAATTCGATTTTTTCAGTCTCAATCCAAGTTTAAGATTTTTTATCTTTCCAACCGTGCTTCCGAGCTCAAAAGTGTAGAGGACCTTTATTCTTCAGCGCTCCAAGGTGATCTTATTTCATATATCACATGTTCAAAATTTTAAAAAATTTAGAATTCGATAATTTTTTCCAAGTCCCACATTTCAAGTTTCAGATTTTCATCTCTTTAACGTGCATCCTAGCTCAAAAGTGTAAAGAACTTCTATTTCTCAGCGTCCTTCACCGATCCTATTGCATATATCATCATACTCTAAATCCGATGTGTATGTGTGTTTGTGTGTGAATAGGCGGGAGTGTGTGAGTAGTGGTGTTAGTGAGTGTAGCGAGTTCTACTTTTCTCCGAACTACTAGTTATAGTAAATGACTTTACATTAAAAATTCGTATAAATCTTATTAAACAAGGTACAGAGCTGTTTTTTGTATTGTTTTAAAGAAAAACACTTCAAACAATCCAGCACGCATTTCGAAATCGCTTTAATTCAGCCCCTTCAGGACCGGAAGTTAATTTTTCGGTATAAAAATATATCCATGATATATTTCTTGAACTATAGTAAATGTGTGTGTTCTTTGACTCTAATCCACGTTGTTATGTACTACCTGTTTCGTTGTTGACGCTTTTTCTTTTTTGTGCAGATACCGGTAACTCATCAGTCAGGACCAACGGCTCAAGGAACATAATCGAACCAATGGACATAGAGGAAGGCCAATTCGAGGACGCAGACAGTTCGCCGGAAAATTGAACGATTTTTGAAAAATTGTAAATTTCCAACCCAGTTGGATACTAACTACTGCTCTGTCAACTTGAGAACACTGCAGGTTTCCTTTAGAGTTTAAGCTGTTTTAGATTGTAACCAACCAAAGTTTGTAGGGATTTATCTGTTCTGTTGATTTTTGTAATGAATTGTACGTCATTCATAGATAGGGGAGACTAAGCGATACAATAGTATTCATTATTTGCCTATACAAATGAATACATTAAGGCTTAACTCACACTTACGCGACTCAGGTCGAGAAGAGACTCGACTCTAGTCGAGAGCATGTGTTTCCAAATGGTGACACTCAGACCAGTCGTTTCCAGTCTCCGCGACGTCACCCATTTGAAAACACATGCTCTCGACTTGAGTCGAGTCTCTTCTCGACCTGAATCGCGTAAGTGTGAGTTAAGCCTAAATCAGCTGTAGACTCGTATAGGGTCAAAGCATAGTGGATCAGCGAATGTAGAGTGGTATCAGAGAAGGTAGCTGAGAGAGTTTGAACAATGTCCCTATTTTCACCGCTCCAATATGTTCTGAAACATTGAATTATAAATTAAATATTGAATTATAAACATGCATTATTTTCAACACTCTGATAGACATAGTGGATCAGCGAATGTAGAGTGGTATCAGAGAAGTTAGCTGAGAGAGCTTGAATAATGCCCCTATTTTCACCGCTCCAATATGTTCTAAAACATTTGAATTATAAATTAATTATTGAATTATAAACATGCATTATTTTCAACACTCTGATAGACTTTACCTTCGCCACTCCACTAGGTTTCAACATAGAGAAAAGATAGTACAAGAAGATATCCCATGGTATAGGGCGTTTGTGTTCCAATTTCAAATTTTAACTCAAGCTGATAGTCCTAGTATTTTTTTCTTGTGCAGCTATGTGACGCTGATAGTCTCTCATACTGTGTCGATCTTACACTCCCACCCGGCCAAAACAGTAATATAATAGACAGTAATCGGCTTGAGTTAATGAAAAAACGGCTTGAAATTTAGAGCATAATAAACCTATGTCATGGGATATCTTCTTATGCTATATTTCCTCTATGGTTTGGACCCTTGGACCAGTTATAGAATAGACACGCTGGGAAGTCTAGCCTCTGAAGCCAACATCTACTGCCATATCTCCAAATCGTGACGTCATCATCGGATAGAAAACTTTCAGATTGTGTCTATTTCAGAAGGATGTAAATTATGATCCATTAAAATGGTAAACTCCAGCTGCGCTCCCGCTGAAATAGACCCAATCTGCTATGGAAAACAATGTAACAAACTCTACAGAAAAGTTTTCTATCTGATGCTGACGTCACGATTTGGAGATATGGCAGTAGATGTTGGCTTCATCGACTTTTTGTTTGAATATACAATAGGCCGTGTCTATTCTATAACTGTTCTAAGGTTGGACCTTACAAGATTATGTTTTCGCTGTCGAGCAGTTTTTTAGAAACAATGAATCTGTAGTCACAGTGCAACGTTTTTCCGTCAATATTTTAGAGTTGGACGTCGAGGTGCAGTGCCTGATCGAATACTGTACTTCGATGGGTTGCAGCGTTTAGAAGTACTGGTTCTTTGATGTAAAATAAACCACCTGGTCTTTCCCGTTCAGTTCGTACTCTGGAAAATTAAGACAGAGTAAGTGTCATCAAGTCCTTAGACCATGTCGCCTAGTCGATCGTCTAGGACTAGTAACAACTGCCGTTCTGACTCGGTCTACATTTTCCAGTGTACGAACTGAATGGGGAAGACTAGGTGGTTTATTTTCCATCAAACAACCAGTACTTCTAAACGATGTAACCCATCGGAGTACAGTATTACGATCAGGAACTGCACCTCGACGTTCAACTCTAAAATATTGACGGAAAAACGTTGCACTGTGACTACAGATTCATTGTTTCTAATAAACTGCTCGACAGAGAACACACGATGTTGTACGTTCCAAGGCTCCATAGCGACTGAAATCAATTAATGGCATAGTATGGGCCGTCTGCCAACATTCGTCCAAGGGCGATACCGCCTCCCATCGCCGAGTACTAGCGGTTTGAAAAACATGCGTTTCCTCTGCACAACTCTGTACAATATTCGATTCTCAATTTATTCTATAAACCAATTATAATTTTATCGATAAACAAATTATTCGATACATCAATTTTCGATTTTTCAGCATAAACTACAACATCTGTACACCCTTTTTACAGTGTGTTCAACTTGTGTATAACATGTAATAGAAATACTAGAGGGATTATATCAAGTAATTCAAGTAATCATGCAGTTTATTGATGATAGTAACGTTAGAGAAGAGACTCAACAAACTATCATTATAAATCTGTATTTAAAAATTTAATACATTATTAGGCCCGGTTTTAATACATACAAAAGCCGGTTAAATTTTAAACGTGATTAATATTTCATAAGAACCAATCAGAGAAGGTATTTTTGATGGGATGGCTTATCTGATTGGTTCTCGTGGAATTAATCACGGTTAAAATTGAACCGGCTTTTGTGCAACCGGGCCATAGTATAAAAATGAATAGAATGCTTTCCAAGAATACTGATGATATAGGAAATAATTCAGTGATTTCTAAGAGTATGTGATATTGTCTGAATCTCACAAATATCAATGGCATTATTATTGGATATTAATTTATAAATACCTATGCTACAAGTTAAAAAATGTTGAATGAACTTACAAAATCCTTCTTATATGAGTTTTTCTTGTATATGCTATTTTAAATTGTCATTTCATAGGAAATTCTTGATGAAAATATGAAAGTTCTCTCGATAGAAAAGATAAAAGTCAGACGGTTGAAGTTGGAGTATCATTATTATATTATTGGATTTGAGTTTTTTGATGTTTACATTTCTGTGAGTTGGTCTAAAATTAATTATTTTCAATTCCAGACATTTTTGTTACAACTGGACATGTACCTTGAGAGACTGAACCTCAGCAATCTTCTCATACCCAAGCTTGAACTCAATTATTGTCTAGTAATACCTTACTTCTTCCACAAGATGTTTATTTTTATATCAGCTCTACTTTTTTTCAATTGTTTCTTGATAAGCGAACTGTTACTTGACTTCTACTGAAAATTATGATTGTTCATGATCTGTGAATCATTCTTTTGATTAATATAAGTGTTTTTATAATATATGGTAGCTTTATTCATTTTTATCATCACTATTATCTTAGTCTCTTCATGTATAAAACATGAATAGATTATGTGAAATAAAAAAAATACAGCCGAAATGGTTATTTGTACATGCAGAGTGGAAAGGACGGAAACGATTGTTTCCCCATAGTACGGTCTGGCTGTCAGATAATGCTTCAATGCAGCAGTAAAGAGCCTTTCGTCTTCCAGGGCCTTCAAGGTAGCTGGTAACAGGTTATAGAAATAGGCTCCCGCATAGGCTGGTGAGTTTTCATATTTTTTCAGTCGATGTTGTGGAAAGTCTATGTTTTTGGAATTGCTTGTTCGGTATCCATGCTTGTCGCCGCACTGTGGTGGTTTTGCTTTCCTTGCCAGAATCAAAATTCTTGGGACTTTCATAGACCAGTCATTCCCCTGGAGGGAACACATATACAAAACCCCACAAAAAACTGAATCGTGCATATTTTGTCATTCTTAACCTGTCACATTCAGATGATAAGAAAACACTAATAACAATATATTATTATGTGTATTTTCATTTAAACTATGAGACTATGTTCTGGGGGAACTCTACAGATGCTTATAAGGTTTTCATTATTCACAGAAAGATTTTAAGGATTATATGTGGATTAAAAGCTAGAGATTCTTGCAGAGCACACTTTAAGGCTGTGCAAAGGCTAAAAATAAACTTTTTGCTCGTGATATTTTTCAAAGTTTTTTTGATTTGTATATCATCAAGCTATAGAAATGAAAAAGTTTTCTCAGGAAAACATTTTTTTCTGATCATTACTTTTTGAGATATGAGCGCCTGAATTTTAAATTTTTGGGACAGAACATTTCAAATTCGGTAAGAGATAAATCCATGAGATTTAGAGAAGAGATTCTTCATGGTATTGATATAGCCTAGTCGAACAAAAATTTTGTGAAATTTTTAAGATAGTTATTTAATTTACTAAAAATAACCAGAAATAACTTTCAGTAAATTGAATAACTTTTCCAAAAATTGATATTTTCAGAAAATTTTTGTTTTACTAGATCAGCAATAACATGAAGAGTCCATCCTCTAAATATCATGGATTTATATCGTACCGAATTTGAAATGTTCTGTCCCAAAAGTTCAAACTGCAGTCGCTCATAATATCTCAAAAAGTAATGATCGGAAAAAATGTTTTCCTGAGAAAACTTCTTCATTTTGATAGCTTGATGATATACAAATCGAAAAACTTTGGAAAATATCATGAGTAAAAAGTTTATTTTTAGCCTTTGCACAGCCTTAAATAACTTGGGCTTCTAACACTATTTATATAAATCAATAATTATTAGTTGATGTAAAAATGAATTATAATAAGTTTCAATTATGTAATGACAACCACGAATACAACACTCGTAATAGAGACATAATTGCCTTCCCAATTCATCGCCGCACAGCTTTTGAGAGAACTCCCTTTTATTTATTCTGGGATGGGATATTTTAATAAACTTCCAGCAGACATAAAAAAACAAAGAGTCAGTGCAACTAATCTTATACGTTAGTACACATTGATACATAGATTTAATTAGAGAGTAGATTTTTCGACTTTGTAAATAGATGATTCTTATCTACAATATTTAGTTATAGGATAGCTATAGGAATAATTTATTATTAGATTATACTGACATGTCACCTGTAATTTGAGTGAAACTCAAATTTTGACGTTCTTGTGATAATTATTAATAAATAAATCGTTGCTTCCTGGATGCACAGAGAGATCACGGTGAGTAGTTAATATTTCTTGAAGAGTGGTCTACAGGGATGTGTTATCATGCTCATTCCAAGAGTAGTTCTGAATGCTCTCTTTTGTAATATGACGAGTATTTTTTTGAGGTGTATTTGTGATGCTGAACCCCAGGCCACAATGTCATATCTCATCTTGGAGGCAAACAGGGCATGATATGCAGTTAGTGCTGTCTTTTCACCCGTTATAAAACCTGTAAGTTTAGATAAAAAATAGATTAATATAATTGGAGATTCACATTAAAATGTGAGTATTAAATTACAAAATGACATAAACTTATATCATTAACACAGTTTAATGCGGACTATGTGGGACAGCTTCTAATGCAAACTGTGCGACAGATTAAAATAAATCTTTTCTTCCTGGAATAAGTGTAGGGCTACTATACAGTACAGTTGCCTAGTTGGAACCTCACGTTAAAAAAACTATCTGGTTAGTACAGTATATTGAATATTATAGTAATTTGAATAGCCTCAATATCAGTGAGAAATCCAATAAAACAATATAATATTGTTCATGTTACATGTTAGTCTACTTATTGAGAGCCTAGTCTCTAAAATAAACTGAGTAATCTCAGAAGATTGTAATTACAATCACAGTAACTCATGTATAGTGAGATTTACATCAAGCTTTGAACATTTGATTTGATAGGCAGTAGTGTGATTTATTATTATATGACAGTTAAGTGAAACATGTATTCTTCTTGCTTAAAACTGATTTTTCTTTCACAAAAAATATGTTTAAGTGCTAAAAATTCAGATAGAATATGCGGAAAATCCTCTCAATAAATGTTGTTTGTGGGGATGTAATGAATAAATTATTTATTATTTTTGTTCACTGTTACACTAGAATATAATTATTTGTACAAATTCAAATTTCGAGCCATTCAGAAAAACTCGATATATTGATACTTAAAACATCGATGTTGAATGGATACTAGTCGATACTAGTCTCGATCAAATGTCATCCATTTTTCAGTATCTTGTTATTGTATTTCTGATTGTGCAGTGCATTGTAGATTCTTCCTAAAAATGAAATAAATTACTTATTAAAATCTGAATTTCGTTTTAAGGTGTGTCTATTATGTCAATCTATTTCTAGTAGACATTCAAAATCATCAGTAAGTCAACAAGAAACCAAAAACATTACCATTCCAAGTATCTTCAGTAGCAGTATCATTTTATTGCGTTTTATCTTAAAACGTAGATTCTTCCAGTAATAAGGTATTTTATATAGTTAATATAGGTTTTTTATTATTAAGATTGAATTTTAGTTGTAAACATTTATAGTGTAAAATGATTTTTATCGATTCTCATGCTTCAAAATGTTGGGTATGAACCAAATGTTTATTGTACAGTTCATTATTGCCTTTGAAAAACGCGCGTTATAAAACCAGTTTGACTAGAAAGTCCATGACCCTCAATTATTTCAATCAGTTCAGTTTCTGTTTACGTGATAATAAATTCAAGTTGTTTTGATGTTGTAATTGTGCTATGTTTATTATTAGGTTATACATAACCTTTCTACTAAAAGTGGAGCAATCACTCAAGTGACGCATTGCTAATCTTTTGTGTTTTTATTTTCAATAATATTTTCGGGACTCTTGACACTGAAATGGGCAGAACAAAGAGAAATAGAAGTTCTATTATGAGGGATAAAACTGGTAAGATTGATGCTTTACTTGAAAATTATTAATACATTTTTTACTGTTTGAATTATCATGAGCTATACAGTTACATACCACAGATTCAATTCTGTATGGAAGTTATATTTTGTAATAATGACAGTAACAGTTACCTTGAAGAGATTGTTATGAATATAAATTATGAACATTTTTAGTATACAATTTTACTGAAGTTTACATTTAATTGATCAGGTATCACTAATTAGAATTAGCCAGTCTATTTACTCATGTCGCCGCATACTTTGTACAGTATACTAAGTTATAGTGAGGTCCACGTTATAATGACAGTAATTGATAAACTTTGATGTCTCTATCATTCGACAAAGAAGGTATTACTATCCTTTTATAGCTCCACAACGATGCCAAATCTGTTTTTGGCAATGTATAAATATAATTAATTAATGCAGAGGCAAGGCAACGCTGTTCTTCTATCTTTATCCACTGTCATTATAACGTGGATCTCACTATAGTGATCCACATTCAATAAAATTGTACAATATTACAAAAGTAGGTCTCATTCCATAACTTGAGTGTCATTTACTTTTAACATGAAGAGGAATAATATTTCTGTTGTTTTTTATTCTCTGTTATTTTTAGTAGAATCTAATTGAAATAGAATTGCCATGTAGTGTAATCAACTTTCTTCAATTCTTGACTTAGTGCTATTATTTTTCGAATATTTTTATTTTTTCATATTCTTTGTCTCACTGAATATCACTTCATCTCTCATCCAGGAACGAAGAGCTCATCTTCAAGCATGGCTGACAGTGAGGCAGAGCGAGCGCCGACCAATCAGGAGGAAGTGATCGGCGGCCATGAAGGGGAGTGCGGCGAAACCAAGATGGCGGCCGGCGGCCATGAAGGGGAGTGTGGTGAAACCAAGATGGCGGCCGGCAAGCAGCCGACCAATCAGCGAGCAGCAGCTGATCAGCTGGGCCAGCCCTACACGCTGATCTCACTGCTGACCAGTGTGCTCTTTCTCATCAGTTCGGCGCTGATTGTGTTTGCTGCCTTCAGGAACACTCTAACCTGGTGAGTTGGGGCTTTATCTTTTCATGTAAGGTGTGTGCACACAAAGAGCCGACAAAGCGGTCTTGGGAGGATGTAGTTATTTAGATTTTCATATTCTGTAATAAAGATTATTGACTAAATTTATATCTGTGCCCTTCTACGACCATGGGAATTTGGAATGCCTGATCACTCTAGCACGAACCGTGCACGCCTTCAATTAAGATTTGCCAGTAATTTTCGGCTTTCCCCAAACGCTCTAAAGGCTGTTTGCACAGTTATGCCGCATCCACACTCTCGTGTACAAATGACGCCGAGCGTGAGAGTGTGGATGATCTGTTTGCACAGTTATGCCGCATCCACACTCTCGCCCAATGCTTACAAATGATGGTGAGCGTGAGAGTGTGGATGGGCTGTTTGCACAGTTATGCCGCATCCACACTCTCACCAAATGCTTACAAATGACAACGAGCGCGAGAGTGTGGATGATTGCTATGCCAGGTCTCACTTCCACTGACCTTTGCTTCGATTTTTCTCGAGGCGAGTAATGCGCCGAGCATTTAAATATTTCTTTATGTATCATTGAATTTAAAAAATATAAATAGTATCGATGAAAATAAAATGATAATTCACAATAATCAGTTGAGAAAGTGTCAAATGAGATCTACAAAAGGTCAGATTGCATTGTGGATGGCAAGACCATCATGGTTGGTCAACGACTTGGCAAATCACTTGGCCAGTGACTTGGCGATAGTGTGAACTAGGCATACTGAAATACAAGCTGAAACTGATTTGAATCAGCTGGTGGCGTCGAATGCTGTTTCAAATGGCCCTATCCTTTCACATCAATTATAAATAAATGTTTTCACGAAGGAGTTTTTCCACAATTGTTCAAGGTCGCCAAAATCAAACCTCTATTCAAATCAGGTGATAGAAAACTCACTGAGAACTATAGACCAATCAGTTTGCTTAGTTCATTAACGAAAATAATGGAGAAAGTGATAAAATTTCAAATTATTGAATTCTTTGACTTACATGGGGTATTAGAAGACCACCAATTTTGATTTCAAAAAAATAAATGTTCTGATGATGCTCTAATCCATTTCTCAAATTCTGTGGCAGATTTGTTAAATAAGGGAAAGAAAACTCTTGCGGTTTTCCTTGATCTAGCCAAGGCTTTCGATACTGTGGCTCACAACCAACTACTAAATAAACTGGATCGAGCTAGAATCAAAGGTACAACTCTGAGATTGTTCCAGAGCTACCTTGCACATAGATCACAAATTCTTACACTTGATGACTGTGTGAGTGATCTGCCTCTCTCCGGTTACGGTCTCCCTCAGGGAACAGTCTTATCACCAATCTTATTCCTTCTTTATGCAAATGAGATACTCAGATTAGACCTGAATGGAGGTGTGGTATTCTCTTTTGCTGACGATACTGTGCTGTTGTTTGGAGAGAGCACCTGGCAGAGAGTCTATGGAGCCGCCTCTAGAGGCATCTCCATTCTGAAGAAATGGTTAGATGTTAACTCCCTAAGCTTAAATATTGAAAATACAAAATATATCGCCTTTTCAAGAAATATCTCTGGACATGAGACAAATTGTACACTTAAATTGCATTTAAATTGTAATTTATTAGACGATGCTCCCTGTAGATGTCCTGAGATTGAAAGGACTAGTCAAATAAAATATTTGGGTTTGATAATCGAAGAGGGATTCAAGTGGAGAAGGCATATTGAATACCTATGCCATAAACTAAGGTTTGTCTCCTATAATTTATATAAGTTGAGGTCGATACTTGATTTATCAAAGTTGAGAATGCTTTATTTTCCAATTGTACAATCTCTATTAAATTATGGCTTGGCGGTTTGGGGTGGTACTTATGACACTCTTTTGTTAGCACTATTCATTATACAGAAAATGATCATAAAAAACCATATTAAATAAACCCATATTGTTCCCTTCAAAAATTGCATTCAGTGAATTGAGAGTCATGTCAATCCGTCAACTCTATGTGCTTAGCATATTTAAATATTTCAATAAACATTTTCAAGAATCAATGTAACTCATAGAACAAGATACAATCTACATAGATATGTTACTTATGATTCGAATTTAACGGTTATTCGTAAGCAGCTGGTATACATCGCTCCAAAGATTGTAAACTGCATCCCGAACGAGCTCATCGGTGTACCTATTAAGTTTGTACCAATAAATATTAAAAACTGGATACTTCAAAACTATTATTTCCATCTTTATATTTTATGAGTTCAAAAATTTTTTCAGCTTTTAAAACTATTCATTATTGTCGGGATTAATTCACAATTAATAGCATTTATTTTAAATATACTTAGGCCTACCATTGTTTGAGTAAAAAAATTCCATTTTAAATTATTAGCTTAAGATTTAGAAACAGTTAAGTCTCTACTCCTACTGGCGAACAAGTGTTTCACTTATGCCAGTAGTTCTTCACCTCCAGCCGTATTTTACAGATAGATGATATAGATATTTAGAATAATAATTATTGTTTTTTTCTGATTGTCACATCTTTGTACTGTTTTTGTGTTTTGGTGAAATAAATTGAATTGAAATAGCTCTGTTGAATGTTGAGCGATGCGGCATGCCTATTTTGCATTTTATACCCAATAAAATTATTCAGTGAAGATATAATTTTCAAGAGTTATAATAATAATAACTTTATTCTCGCAAAGAAAGCACAAACAATAATTACAGAAAATGCAAAAAAGAAAATGAAATAATATGTTGGCAATAGAAGTAAAAGTGAGAATAAAATGTCTATATCGTACAGTACCTTTTTAAAAATACAAACAGCCTCTATTTAAATAAACATCAAAATTAACAGAATAGCAAAAGTAAAGGAAAATTAGTATAACAGATCAACAAAAATGAAAGAATAAAGTGGATGTCCATTCAATAATGAAAAAAAACAATATATCTAATAATAAGAAAGAAAACTGTATATAGACATAACAGAACATGCCATTGCACCAATAAATCTTAGTGAAAATAATACTGTATGCAAATAATTTCACGAGAAATTATGTCCGCATACAGGAGTATCAGGAAAGAGAAGAATATCTTAACAACAAATACAACATACTATGTTTTGGAAATTGATTTTCAAATCAAAATTAAATAGAAACAACCCTCAAGAATATTTTTTCAAACAGATTCACAATATTAATGTACTATAATAGTCTAAATTTATTAAATAAAACTGAAAACCGCATTCAGGAGCATCAGAGAAGAGATACAATCTACATAGATATGTTACTTATGATTCGAATTTAACGGTTATTCGTAAGCAGCTGGTATACATCGCTCCAAAGATTGTAAACTGCATCCCGAACGAGCTCATCGGTGTACCTATTAAGTTTGTACCAATAAATATTAAAAACTGGATACTTCAAAACTATTATTTCCATCTTTATATTTTATGAGTTCAAAAATTTTTTCAGCTTTTAAAACTATTCATTATTGTCGGGATTAATTCACAATTAATAGCATTTATTTTAAATATACTTAGGCCTACCATTGTTTGAGTAAAAAAATTCCATTTTAAATTATTAGCTTAAGATTTAGAAACAGTTAAGTCTCTACTCCTACTGGCGAACAAGTGTTTCACTTATGCCAGTAGTTCTTCACCTCCAGCCGTATTTTACAGATAGATGATATAGATATTTAGAATAATAATTATTGTTTTTTCTGATTGTCACATCTTTGTACTGTTTTTGTGTTTTGGTGAAATAAATTGAATTGAAATAGCTCTGTTGAATGTTGAGCGATGCGGCATGCCTATTTTGCATTTTATACCCAATAAAATTATTCAGTGAAGATATAATTTTCAAGAGTTATAATAATAATAACTTTATTCTCGCAAAGAAAGCACAAACAATAATTACAGAAAATGCAAAAAAGAAAATGAAATAATATGTTGGCAATAGAAGTAAAAGTGAGAATAAAATGTCTATATCGTACAGTACCTTTTTAAAAATACAAACAGCCTCTATTTAAATAAACATCAAAATTAACAGAATAGCAAAAGTAAAGGAAAATTAGTATAACAGATCAACAAAAATGAAAGAATAAAGTGGATGTCCATTCAATAATGAAAAAAAAAACAATATATCTAATAATAAGAAAGAAAACTGTATATAGACATAACAGAACATGCCATTGCACCAATAAATCTTAGTGAAAATAATACTGTATGCAAATAATTTCACGAGAAATTATGTCCGCATACAGGAGTATCAGGAAAGAGAAGAATATCTTAACAACAAATACAACATACTATGTTTTGGAAATTGATTTTCAAATCAAAATTAAATAGAAACAACCCTCAAGAATATTTTTTCAAACAGATTCACAATATTAATGTACTATAATAGTCTAAATTTATTAAATAAAACTGAAAACCGCATTCAGGAGCATCAGAGAAGAGAAAAAGATCTTTACAAATACAATATACTATGTTTTGGAAATCATTTTCCAAATCAAAATAAAATAGAAACAACCCTCAAGAATATTTTAACAAACATATTTACAACTAGTAGGTAACCCGTGCTTCGCAAGGGTCTATTTTAAAGCTGCAAAATGAAAACTTGACGTAATAAAAAATTCGAAATTTGAAAATAGGCCTATAACCATCCTCGGTTAATGAAGAATCTTTATGCAAAATTTCAAATCAATCAGTCCAGTAGTTCAGACGTGATGATGTGTCAAACATAATTTTCCTACATCACGTACGTGTATGAGCCAGCTCTTTCCATTATTATAGTAGAGATGATGGATAGATGGATGATTTATCAGTATCTTTGAATGAGAATAAATTTTGAACGGTTTGAGAGATCGGTGCGGTTTTGATGCGACTGAAAATCAGTTATTTTTATTTGAATAGGATCCCCAGTCATACCTATCATCTAGTGTCCCTTTTAAAAGAAATATTCAGCTGCTTCTATACAACAACTGGAAGCATGACAAATTGAAAACTTGACGTAATTAAATCTTGAAGAACTGAAAATAGGCATAAATAACCATCCTCGGTTAATTAAGAATCTATATGCAAAATTTCAAATTAATCAGTTGAGCATATTTCAGACGTGATGATGCGTCAAGCATAATTCCCTATTCCTCACGTGTATAAGCCAGTTCTTTCCTTTATTATAGTATGGAAAACTGAAGAATACATAATACTTGAAAACCTCACAAAATCATATTGATTTTTCCAGTAATGAAAACAAATTCCTTCAAAAAATAATTGATAATAATACGTTTTGAGGGAAAAAATTGAGAACAAAAAAATTGGGAAGAATCGGGGTTCGAACCGAGGAACCATCGCTCCGTAAACTAGCGTTTTACCGTTGCGATACACAGGCGTTCAAAAATGATAGTCTTGTAACAGCATTATAAGGAACCTCCTCATAAAAAAACACACTTTGGGCTGCACAATGTAGCCTAATGGAACTTCATGTACGGTAGCATAGATGAATTTGAACATTAATTCTGAAAAATATAGAAGGAAAATTGAAATTTGGGCTTTTAGGTGCACGAGATTGTTATTTTTAGAATCTATGTTCAAAATTTGGAGATCTAAATCATTCCCGTTTTTCCGGTATGCAATCCACAAATTGACATGTTTTGATGCGAACAAAGGAACAAACACAACCCTCTTATTATATCTCTTATTATATAGATAATTTAGGTAATAGCATAAAGTTATTAAATGAAAACTGAAAACCCTACAAGATTATAGAAAACATGAGTTCTCATTGGACTATTCCCACTCAACCCACCCAATGAGTATGAATAATACAATTAAAACTTTCGGGAATTATATTTTCACTGTCACTGTTGTGAGGAAATCCAGCTTTAAAGCCAGTCAACTTGTAGAAAATCGTTAATAGTTCACTGGCTTCTATTATCTAAACATGCCATTCATTTGTTCATTTAAAGCTGCTAAGTTCATGTTATTGTTTCAACAACTATATTGAAGTAGCCTTTAAACTGTGAGCATTGTTCCTATAGCGAGGTCCACGTTATAATGGCAGCAATGGTATTGCTATCCTTGTCTATCATTCAACAAAGCGGATAGCACTATCTCTTTCTCGCTTTGCTCTGTTGCCAGATCGTCTTTCAACAATGTAGAATTAATAATTAATTATCTGCTCAACAATGAAGAATACATAATTAATTGACAAAATATTTCATCTCAATTATGAAAATTCATTACGAAATTATTGAAAAATAAAATTTATTTCTTAATAAAATATAATTGATTATTTTAAACGAGAATGAACATTTAATACTTCATAAATAGACCTGTATCAGCTACCGTATATAGAAGGCATTGTATTGACAAGACAGAGGTTCGGCAACGTTGTTCTCCTATCTTTCAGTGGACCTCACTATATATATAAGTAAACTGAATCTATAAACATAAATTGGAGGGGGTACTAGAATTGGTGGGAGAGCATTCAGAAACATTTTTGACGTAAAACATTTTTGAATTCATTATTTTTATTCATTTATACAATAAGTACATTATCAAAATGATAGGGAAAGGAAAAATAAGATAACCTTGTGCTATTCCTCTCCCAAATTTAGATAACACAATTCACGAAATTTTCAGTCAAGTACTTTTACAAAGTAGATTTTCAAGTTTATATGCTTCAAAACTAAACATAGAAGAAATATTTCACATTATTGTAACTAAAATAGGAAATATTCACATATTAAAAATATAATTTTGAAGAATAACCGAAAAACAAACTTAATTCTAAATAATGCAGTATTAGTGAAATGCTTATACATTTCGTTTGAAATGTTTGTAGCTTTTTTCAGTTATGGTATGGGAATGTAGACTGTTTTGATGAATGAATAATTAATTATCATTCATTTATTAGATGCTCCAATTTGATATGGGAGCTTTGTGCGTGTTGGATAGCCTTTCAGGCATCTATTTAATTAATTTGAGTTGAAACTTTAATTGCTATGTTGTAACTTTTAAGGGCCGGTCTCCGAGCTCGGGGTTTAGAAAAGTTCTAGACTTTAAACAGCTGGAGTCAGAAAATTGGCTTTCCGAAACGGGGCGTAGTCACAGTTTCTATCATAATCTTCATTTCTCATTTCTATAATTGGAAAAGTTTTTCCTTGAAGAAATGAAACATTCCTAAATAATTCAAACTAGCTGAAACTTCACACTATTTTCTCTCTATTTCATTTAGGGCCGGTTTCCGATCTCGGGATTTGGCTAAGTTCTAGACTTTAAACAGCTGGAGTCAGAAAATTAGCTTTCCAAAACGGGGCGTAGTCGCAGTTTTTATTTTCTCATTTCTATAATTGGAAACGTTTTTCCTTGACGAAATTAAACATTTCTTAATAATTCGAAATAACTGAAACTTTACACTATTTTTTCTTTATTTTATTTTGTGTTTAATTTTCTAGTTTTTTGAAATTTAATTCAAACGTGACTTTGACAATGACTACGACTAAGCCCCGTTTCGGAAAGCTAATTTTCTGACTCCAGGTGTTTAATGTCTAGAACTTAGCCAAATCCCGAGCTTGGAAACCGGCTCTGAGTGCCGGTTGCACAAAAGCCGGTTAAATTTTAACCGTGATTAATTCAACGAGAACCAATCAGAGAAGCCGTCTTATCAAAAAAGCCTTCTCTAATTGGTTCTCGTGATATTAATCATAGTTAAAATTCAACCGGCTTTTGTGCAACCGGGCCTAAGTGTTCAATTTTATATTTTTCGAAATTTAATTTAAACGTGGACTGCGTTTCGGAAAGCCAATTTTCTGACTCCAGCTGTTTAAAGTCAAGAACTTGGCTAAATCCCGAGCTCGGAAACCGGCCCAAAATGTATACAATATACTTCAAATCTTCTGTATTAATTGTAATTTATTGCATTTGGTGATTCTTCCAAAGGTGCATTAATAATAGTTGATAATGAACTGCTCATTCAATTCCAATAAAGGTTTATCAAAATGTTTTTAATAAATCAGTCTTTGTTGACACATTTATTATTGTCTCAAATGAATAGCAGGTAACCCATGTTCCGCAAGGGTCTAATCAAAATTTTGACGAACTAAAAACACTTGATCCACTGAAATCTTAAACAATTTAAAATAAGTGCCCTATAACCATCCTCGGGAAATTAAGAATCTATATGCAACATTTCAAGTTATTCAGACCAGTAGCTCAGACGTGATGATGCGTCTTTCATGAATTTCCTATCCCGTATGTGTATTATGCCAATTCTTTCCTTTATCATATTAAAAATCATAATTATATTATTCTTGTGCTCCATGCACGGTGACTTCGATTTAATTTCGTCTCTATCTAATTAGGTAGTCAGCTTGTAATGCTTCTAAACATTTTAGTTTTTTATGAATCGTAATTATTCGCATATCTTCAATAAAGATTTACTACTAATTTTCTACTCCTCATTTTTTATTTCTTTAATATTTCCACTTCCTCAGCCATGAAGGGTGAACTTCTCTAAGAAGCAAACTGGAGCTTTAGTCGTGTTTCAAACAAAATGAAAATTCAACGGTAACTTGGCGCAGAAAAAATTGTGGAACTGTATTTAATAAAACTAATGACAGTGTCAGGCAATTTTGCAAATAATTATTATCTACGAGATTGATATTTTTAGAATCTATGTGCAAAATTTGGAGATCTAAATCATTCCCGTTTTTCCGGTATGCAATCCACAAGTTGACATGTTTTGATGCGAACAAACGAACACACGAACAAACACAACCCTACTCTCTCTTATTATATAGATTAGAAATATCTATATATTGATACTATGGCTGTACAGTTCTGCACTATTTAATTACTTCATAATTCAGTACAGTGATACTAGTATTTTAGGAGGGAGTGCGTCATCCACTAAAGGTGGCACTTGATAAGGGTCCTATACCTTGTGTAAGTGACCACGGCTTGTTCATCAAGCCGTTTTTCATTAGTTATTGTTTTCATTTGATGTTCTCTTCTGTGATAAAACATTTTTATCAATTTATTCAAATATGTTTTTCAATATACGGTAACTAATTTTAAACTGCAGACCTTTAGTAGGTGAATATCTTTAGTGAGAGACATACACCCTTTTAGGACCGTGTATTGAATATAGCAATTATTATGATTGTCTTTCACCGGGTATAGAAATGATACAGTGGTAAAGTTTTGTTATGTGAAGTCGAAATGAACTGACACGCATTTGAAAAGTATTATAACATTATTATTAATTATTGAAATTGAAGTGAAGAAAATCATATTCATACGTTACAAGAAACCGAACTTGACTTGTCATTATTATAGAATGAAACTTTAGCCCAGCTGGCTTCTCTGGTATAAATTCAAAATGTTTTTATTGCCGTGAACAAATACATGTTATTATTATTAACAAAGTCATCAGGTAAACTTATACATACATTATACATACATTTCACATACTCAAAACAGAGAAACATATACATGCGAACAAGCCAGAGTAACAGAGATGCATTCTACTATATGATCATGTATTGAATAATTAATTTTGAATAGAATTTATTCAGAATATATCAATATCTTAGATAATAATTGAAAATTATGATTTTCTGTTTCAATCTATGGAATGAAATTACTTAGAAAAGTGATATCAAATATAAGGTAATCTCCACCTATGATTTCAGACGATAAGTAATTGGAAAATCCAGATATTTAGCAAGCAGTTAGATAATGAAGCTGCATAACCCACGTTTTAGACATACTTCTACCAAAATTCGGAAAGAGAACAGTTTTGTGTTAGACCCGTTTATCCTTGAAGTATTTGATTTGTGAATTATGCAATGTAAATGAATAAATAATCCTAGAAATCAATCAGTTTATTTTGTTTGTTATTTTAATTTGTAATTCTAGTTTTTTCACGTGATTATAACATCAAATTCAAAACAGACAAATACAGTACTTGGAGAAGTTGTCAATTAATGTTGATATCAGTACTAATTCTGTGTTGCTGAACAATTTTAATTTTCCACTTTCACAATTTCAAAATTATTCTTAACCATCAAAATCCCAAGGAAAATTCTTTTTAACAAAAATTTCCGTTTTATATTAGTTGAATATAGATTTTTATGTACCTAATTTATTTATTAGATGTATTTATTTATCATACATTTACTTATTTATTTGTGTTCAGGCACTTGCAACGCTTCTGGGGAGCCAGTGGCGATTTCTGGCAAGCCGGCTGGGATCGCATTTTGGATGCAGTTGGCGAAGATCCCGTCAACTTTTGGGTTTTCGGTGAGTTTTCGTCCTAAATTCATCAAAATATCTATTAACGCACATTAATTAAGTTTTATCATAAGTCATCGACCAGCGCTGCTGGATAGACTTTGTCGTCAGGGTTTATAAAACATGTCACAAGAAAGTTTCAAAATGTCATCTCACTATCAATAAATTCACTCAGGCTATAAAATGGATGCTCCACCAAGAAATATTTCAAATCTGCTCGGAATTGTCTATCACTTCCACTGTCCCTGACCCACTCTGGCAGCTTATTGAACATGTTGAATGCAATGAAAGGATAACTCTTTTGAGTCCTTGCTAAACGGCATCTTGGCATGTTGATAAGGTGAGTCGGACGGGTTCCATAGCTATGTATCTTAATGTCTACTTCTGGAAAGCGGCCCTTAATGTCTACTCCTGTATTTTATGATTTGAAAAAAAGAAATATTTTATGAATATCTTTCTGTCCTAATTAATACTATGAAAAAAAGGTTTCTTAGAAGTTTATAATCTCGGATAGTAGAAATGATCCCATTAAGATACTAATAATTGACATGAATGCATTTATTAAATATCATTTAGTAACATTTCAATTATGTCAACAAATAAAAAAGTAATTCTATTTTATTAACTGGTGGTTACTTTTGACAGGAACTGTGATATTCACATTTTCGGTGTACTGGATCCTGGGTGGCATCTACACTGTGATGGATATAATCAACAAACCGGCCGCACTGCGCAGGTACAAGATACAGCCGGGCACAAACGAGCCTGTCGAAACTAAGAGGCTTATCAAGGTATTATTTCATTATTTTCATAGAGAAAAGTTGGCATAAGAAGATATCCCTTGGTATAGGTCGTTTATGTTCCAAATTCTACTGTTAATTTATCTGATTACTGTCTAATATCGGGGCACCGAGCTTCGCTCGTTATTTTTATTGAAAAACAGAACACAATTCTCTAAAATGATCGTGTTTATATTTTACAGCTGGCTATACGTCAGCTTATGAATTTCGGGGATGCGATTTTGATTTTCCACAGAATCACTCGCTCACTTTTTACTATCCACAGACGACGAAAGTCTCATCTGTTTCAGCCAAGGATGAATTATCCTTTTAATGTCGTTCAGCGAGTTTTCCCAGGGATGAAACCTAGTGCAATCGAATTTTTATATCATAAACCTTCAATGTTCCAAATTTCGTGAAAATCGTTAGAGCCGTTTTCAAGATCCGTTGAACATAAATAACCAGATATAAAAATATAAACAGACATACAGAAATTGCTCGCTCAATATAATAGGATTATATTACCGTTTTGGTCGGGTGTGAGTGTATGGAAGACTAACAGCATCACATAGCTTTACGAAATAGTTATTTGTATATCTAGAGTGAAAAGTACAACTTTTTCTCCCTGTGGGAAAAAGTTTGAAGCCCGAGGCGAAGCCGAGGGCAACAATTTTCCCGAGGGAGAAAACGTATTTTTCGCTTGTGATGTACACAACATTTTTCCTCCATTTACATTTTTTTATAGAAACTGCAAATAATAGGCCTATCATTTTAATAACTTACGTATTGGTGACAATGTTTCCTAACAACATAACCTAAAATCTGAAACCTAAAAACCGGTCGTCTGATTGGCACTGCCGATTGCGCTATCTATCGGCAAAAGTTGTAACAATTATATCAGATGGGCGTCTACCAAAAATGGCTGACTCCAGATCACGCGGTTCAGATTTGAATTGCAGATCAAAAATATTTGTTGGCTGGTATTTTGAATAGAATAAAATATTTTAAAAATTGTATAAATTTTTATTGTCTACTAATATTAAGAATATAATATCATACAAACATATATTTCATGAGTTGATCAAATATCTGGTTGTGGTATTGAATTCAGTTGACTTAATGACAGACACCTCTATTATCCTTTCTTATCTGAGCTTAGACCTTCTAACCTATTACATTATAAGTTTTAAAATAGAGATGCTTCCCATGTTATTTAAATGGAGTCACTTTTACTCCCTAGGGAGTTTTTCTGTTTTTTACTACCGAGAGCGAAAAAGTGACACTTTAGTATTAGGTTTCAGAGAGTAAAGTAAGTACTTTAGACAGTAGGTGGAGGAAAAATAAATACTGTAGTGAGGTCCACGTTATAATGGCAGTGGAGAAAGATAGGAGAACAACGTCGCCGAACCTCTGTCTTGTCAATGCCTTCTATAGACGGTAGTTGATACAGGTTTATTCATGTAATATTAACGGTTCATTATCGTTTAAAATAATCAATTATATTTTATTAACAGAAAAATATATTTTTCAGTAGTTTCATAATGAATTTTCATAATTAAGATAACTACAACCCATTCAATATATGTTGACGGCTCCACGTATCTTACAAGAATACAAGATCTTTATTTATTAAAATAAAACAAGTTTTTAATAGGCATCGTCAGTTTAAAAATAATTGAGTCAATTTGTCACATAAAATCATTACAATTTAGATACTCAACTGTTGAGTAAAATCCTCTAACCTTAAGCCATCCGGCAATAGTTCTTTTAAAAATGTTCAGCGGCAACAATCTAATGGATAAAGACAGATTGTTATACAGTTTACATTGCTCACTTGAATACAATGAATGGTGTTTTGGAAGCAGTTAATAATCAATACCTTTGCAGCATACTTAAAAAATTAATGTTGGTGTAACCGCCCCTGATGGGGGGTAGAATTAAGAGATCTCTAAATTCTAAAGGGCGAGTCATGGGACTTTTATTAACAACAAAACTTTTGAGTTCTATTGAACTTGTAAAGTTTTATTAAATGAATTAAACTAATTTAAATTTGGACAGTAACAAAAATAATCTATATCGGTTCATAAATAAATAAAATAAATAAATGTTTTATTGTAGCAGCAAAAGAGAACATCAAATGCATTACAACGTCAAATGGTAACAAAAGTAGACACATAATCATGCACAATCTAAAAATTATAGATGACTGCATGTAAGATTTTGCTAACTGCTTATCTGGATTCTAACTGATCATGAAGGTAGCGTGGACTTTACTCATTTCTTCATTTATAAATTTATAATACTAGGAACTCGGTCATTCAAGGGGTTTTAGCATTTGAGGTAGAAAATATAATGACACTCACGATCGTTCAAATTATATATCTAACACTTTTAGAATTTCCACTACACAAGGAGGTTCTCACTAATATTTTCAATAAAAATTACACATTCACTACAAACAATAAAAATACTTCAATTTATCCCGCGATGAAAACTAATGCATTTTAAGAAATTCAGACAACAAACACGTTAATTCAGGGCCCTCGAGACCCGAGGCTACCTCTGGCTTTTAATCTGTTTCGATACGCGGCTTGATTGAGACTGCTCTTTTCCACGCAAATTATGTCCATCCCTTACGGAAATACAGTTCCGTGAGAATACCTCAACCCTGCATAAAATTGGAGTCTTCCCGGACGCAAGTTAGCAAAATCTTAATGTGAGAAATAGTATATTTCGCACCTAGAGCAGAAAATGCGATTTTTCCAGCTCGAAATCGGTTTTCAAGTCCGAGGCCGTAGGCCGAGGACTAGAAAAGATTGAGAGCCAAAAATAAACAATATTATATATATATATATATATATATTATATATATATATATATGAGAATAGTTGTTTACTAAGCACTTCCGAAAGCAGAAGTGGAAGGTGATAGCTCTAGCAAATCTGAGGTAATCTGAATATCACGAAATTGTCCAAGTATTTTTATTTTTTATTCTGATTTGTCTAAATAACCTAAAAGATTATGTTCAATTATGTGGGAGGTTGAGTTTATACTTTCATATTCTTTCAAATGACGATAAGATGATATTATTACAAATGTTTTAATTATTGAATATAATGAACACAAATAATGAAAAGTTTTTTGATCAGCTGTTTTTTGATCACCTTTCTTAGTTCCATGTTAGCGGCTGGAAAGGGTACTCTTTCCGGCCTAGGCCGGAAAGAAACCTGTTCTGACGTCAGACGAGAGTCGTCTGCAAACAATGTCTTTCAGATCTACGTAGGGACTGGAAAACAGCTGCTTTCTGTGCAGTGTGGTGAAAATTGTTTTTCAACAGTAAAATAAATTTCTCACGATAAAAATTCACAAAGAAAATTCAACTAAAGATTACTAAAGTCTCATCATTGATAAAGTCCTAATTCTACACTTTTTTAAATAGAACCAATCAATAAATTTATTTCAATATCATAACCATTACATTGGCATTTATGCCCAGTCCACATTCTCGCCAAGTCGCTGGCCAAATTTGGCCACGTTGGTCTTGTCATCCACACTGTAATGTGACCATTTGTGGATGCTCGGCTGGTCGACAAAAGTCGGAGCGATGACATGTGAAGACAAATAAAGGCGAGCGCTGGCAAAGCACTCTAGCGAGAGTGTGGATGCGGCATTAAACTTATGCAATTTTCTGGCAAATAAAGAATCTTGAATCTTTAATGTTTTGCAGTAATTTGAATTGTTATGTGGTTTCCGCAGGTGATTGGCTCCGTCGTGTTCAACCAGATAGTGGTGGGACTTCCGGTGTCCTATCTGAGCTACTTCCTGATGGCGTGGCGAGGCTTCCCTCCCCTCCGCGAACTGCCCACCTTCCACTGGGTGTGCGCCGAGTTGGCGCTCCACATACTTGTCGAGGAGATCAGCTTCTATTACTCTCACAGGTTCGTCCAAATACATCGACATGAACAGACACAATAATTACAAATACATCGACATAAACAAACACAACAATTACAAATACATCGACATAAACAAACACAATAATTACAAATACATCGACATAAACAAACACAACAATTACAAATACATCGACATAAACAAATCATTTACCCATCCAACTACTTTGAATTCACATACAAAGGAAATAAGGAGGTAGGCTCTTCTTCATGATAAAACGTTACATTCAGTTGACTCTACTTGAAAAAAAAACCTATTTTATCCAACTATCTAATGCATAATTGCAGTAGGTTTTGTTCAATTCATTAGTCTGGGATTTGTTAATATTAGCAACCTCTATTTATTTATTCAATGATGTACTTAGACAATGTAATAATTACATAGTATATTTTATTTCAATATTAAGAATTCATATTCCTATTAGATAGTATCCTGATTATGTGTAACCTTATCTAAATTTTGGAGAGGAATAGCTCAAGGTTACCTTATTTTTCCTCTCCCTATAATTTAAATAATGTACTTATTCAAATCAAATATTGTGAGAATAAAAGAATAAAATAAATTGATTAGTGTATGATGTTTATTTAGATGTTTGATGTTTGTTTATGGATAGTATTTAAATGAAATAAATTGATTCGTTTTTGTTTGCAGACTTCTGCACAGCCGCATGTTTTACAAGCACATTCACAAGCAGCACCACGAGTGGACGGCTCCAATCTCAGTTACCGCCATCTACTGTCATCCCATCGAGCACATATTCAGCAATCTGTTGCCGCCCTTCCTCGGGGTAAGCTCCAGCATAGATAAACGACATGGTGTTTTGTATATAGGAAATGTATCAAGTTGAGATGATAGTGTATCATATTGTGTTGATACTGCATCATGTGTGATACTGTATCATTCATGGTGATACCATATAGAAAATTTAGCATAAGAAAATATCCAGAGCTCGCCTTCACTTCGATTTTTGTCGAGACGAGGCGACGGCGAGTGTCCAGGCGAGTATCCACAAATATATCCCATTCAGGCACTCGTCACATTGCAGTGTGGATGGCAAGACCAATGTGGCCAAGCTTACCAGCTTGGCAAGCGACTTGGCGAGAGTGTGAACAAGGCATTATAGCAATAGATTTAGGCCCGCCGCAAAGTAGACCCACGTTAAACCACGAAAAGCAATCCACGCCGTGGGATATTTTGTAAACATTGCTTAGCTTCTCCAGACATCTGTGTAATACGTCATGCAGACACACAATAAGCTTCGGTTGACGTGTGAGGTTCTTCGAACCTTTGGATCTTTGAATCCGTCCCTTCAAACAATACGTCATGCAATGAATAATCCACTTGTCAGATGATTGATTATGAATAATTCTATAGCAATGGTTTACAAAACATCCCACGGCGTGGGTTGCTTTTCGTGGATTAGCGTGGGTCTTGCTTTGCGGCGGGCCTTATACCCTGTCAGCTGGATTATTAATTGCATGCAATTAATAACTCAATGCAACTTGAATTATTTCCCTTGTATTTCCACTGTCTCCAATAAATCTTCTGACAATATCAGCAGCATCTTGAGAGCGAGTTCTCCAGCCCGGGGAGCTGCTCACTAGTTTAAGGGCCGAGACACACGAGGCAGTTTCTCAGACGAGTAGGCACGGCATGACATTACAGGAACCTCTCTGATTGACCGATTCTCGATACCCCAACCCAATTAGACAATCAGAGAGCTTTCTGTCCTGTCGTGCCGTGCCGACACGTCTGAAAAAACGCCTTGTGTGTTTCACTAAATTCGGAATTTTTCATCTTGTTTGTGATTTGATAAGCTAGTAGTTCATCGAATGTGGAGTTGTATGTAAATTGTTGTAAATTTCTACTGAATCCTATTAGTTTCAGGAAGTGATTGATTAATTGGTACAATCCGGAGTCCGGGTCCTGTACCTTTGCCTATCGGCAGAGGGCCACTACACCACCGTCAAAGTCAGACACATCCATCCTAGCACTGAAAATCAGTCTTGTTTTGGCTGTGGCCACTTTTGTCGTTCTTGTGCTGAAAAAGAAGTGTCTTGTTTTGGCGGGGCGAGTGCGTGACTAATTTCTCTACCTGGAAAACAGTCTCTGGTTGTCGCTATCAGCTTTTGACGCTTATGTCAGAATAGCTTGTAAGTAAACTGGTTTCAATTTTGGCACAGACTGTACTTTCTTTGAAATATTCTTTTTGGAACTTAGTGTGACTGTAGAAGTGTGTGTGTGTCCACCATTGGACAATACTCCTGCGTGACATTGTCTCTTATCTCAACCTTATTTAGTTCTATTGCTTCCTCTCTCATTCTCTCTCTCCCACTCTCTCTCTCTCTCTCCCCCTCCATCGCCCTCTCTCTATCACTCCTGCGCCATTCTCTCTGTCTAACACACTCTCTCTCTCTCTCTCTCTCTCTCTCTCTCTCTCTCTAACTCTCTCTCTTACCCGGTAGTGTGCTAATGCTCTCCTTTCTTCAAAACCCCTCAGGGTTTTGTTATTATTTCTTACAATGCTTCAGACATAATTATCTACAACCTATCTTGAATTTGACTTTCCCATGCCTAGATTTGTAAATTTCTTTGTGTCAATAATATTCATTACTATCAACTCTTGCTTGTAATATTGTGAATTCCCCCATTCCACCGAGTAGGTTTGTATAATATAGTTAATGTAGCATCGTACTGGAGGGTTGATGGTTGAATGTGAGAGAGGGCCGGCCGTGCAAAAAAACTAAAACTGCAATTCAATTAAATCCTCACTTCTTCACTTTCTCACTATAGGCCTATATCCCTCAGAACCACACTCTCTTGTGAAATACACAATCCCCTACACTGAAATAATTTGACTCCTTCAAGTTATGTGCTCCCAACTTGATAATACCGCCCGTTGTTCTCTCAATAATATTTGTTGAACGAGCGTTAGCAAGTTCTTACTTTTTAATCAAGTTCAAAGTTGTTGCCAGTCTGTGGGTTTGCTTGTTTGTTTGAATGCACTACAATAACTTTAGAAAGAGTTGATCAATCAGCTTCAAATTTTGAACACACACTCTTCGAACCTTTTTACAGGAAAAGTTCGTTGAAAAACAAAATATTTTACTCACTTCTTCGTCCTTTTTCAGGATATAAAAGTAACATTGAAAGTACTGCATGGGACAAAATAACTTGCTCCTGTGTGTCTGCCTGACTATTATCCTTCAGTAGCATACGCGTAATATTAATGATACAAATTGTGATGGCATTATTGATTTAACAAAATTTGAATACTGATTCTGAATCATTTACCCATACGGAGAAACCTATGAAGTCCTATGGATTCACGTAGGCCTACAGCGTAATATTAATAGGAAAACAGCTTAATGTTCCTTTTCCAAAGATAATATAACAGTAGGCTCCACTGGGATTCTTATTCAAATTGAAAAACAATTCTGTAGGTAGCTTCAAATTAATTTTGGTCTGCCATCTTCGTTCCGCCACATTGAATCAAAAATTTTTTATGGGAAGGTTTCAATACAAGATTCAAAATAATAAAGAATTTCAAGAGACAATGAATGGTGGAAATCGCTCATAAATATATCAAACCGTTTCAAAGATATTCACATTTTAGTGTTGAAGTTTTTGGATATCTGTGATACAGAAATATTGCTCGCCTAGAACAGGATAGATTATTCATCACATATTCTTATCATTATCGTTCCCTTGTAACCTATTTTAAGCGTTCATATAGTAGCTGCTGAGAGAGATTTATGTGATAGATATACCTGAATAATACTATTAAATACTATATTCGACTAAACAACGAGTGACCCAAATGAAGCGATTCAAATATAAAAAAAAGAAAAATGGGAATGCGAAAAATATTATAATATTTGGAACTCCATAACTTATCATTTAATTAAGAGACATTTATGGGATTAATAATTTATTGAAAAACACTAATAATTTAGCAATATTGCACTAATAGTTTTAATTTTAGATGACTCTCTCCTGGATTATTGAGTTATGTGTTGGATATTCCTCAGTGATTGCTGCATCATCTGAGAAAACCTCGTAAAAGTGATCTCTGTTCGAAATTAACAGAATGCTCAAGTATAGACATTTAGAAGAAAACAAACATTTCATTTAATGTTCATTGAAATCGACCACATCAGTATTATTTACACGTGAATTACCGGTATTGTATTGTTAATGTATTAAGATTTGAGAAGATAATATGAGCATCTTATTGGTTTTTCTCTCAATGATTGAAATGAATGGCTTAATTTCTTTTATATAACATGAAAATATCACAGTTTATTACATTCCAGTACAATTATCTTGTTTCACAATCCATTTCTAAGTAGAACTCATAAGTATCGTAATCTTGCCATACAATTACCATACAATAATTGAAGTTGATTTCATTCAACTTCAGTGGTGCCATTTCACCAAACTGCTAAAGGGGGGGGGGCAAAAACCAAGAGGTATTGGGGGGGGGGAGGAATACCCCCAAAGGATAGAGGGACCTGGGTTTTCCCCATAAATGTTACATCAGAAGATGTTATTATATGCTTCATTTTTTCCAATTTTATACAAATTGGTTGAAGTATCAATACAAACATAGGTATACATTATTAGTTATTAAATTCAATCATGGAATATTTATTAGAAATATGGGTCTACAGAGAGGCCCTAGAGTAGGAATACACTGAAACAGATTTCTTAAAAATCATGGAAAAAGATAAATTTTTCTTTTACAATGACAATTTCATTGGGGATCATATTCTAATTGGAAAATAACTTTCAGTTAGAAAGCTAAAGATACATCAAGCTGTTCCCATAATTCTCAACAACCCTTTACATACATTTTTGATTGTCTGATTGTGCCCTTTCTTTTGCTTTCACTGTGACATCTTGCAACTTGTTAATTCTCACATTGAAATTTATTCAATAACTCACTTATTGTGTGCTCTGATCAATAAGTGTACCCATTCTGTATTCAAACTATACCACAGAGAAAAATATATTATTTATTACTCTGTACCCGTATCCATACTTTCAAGGCAATTTTGCTACATTGTTGATACTGTAGAAGGAATTATACTACTGCTGATAAAGAAAAGTATTAAATCATTATGAGACTCCTCTAAGGATTCGTGTAGATAGACCCGCATTATCATTATTTATCTGATTCTTGAGGGGGGCCTAGGCCCTCTAGGCAGCTGATTATAAGTAAGAATTAATATTGATATTTTCATAATACAGTACACCTGAAGAATTGGCAAAGTTTATGATAAGGGGTGAGGAGGTACTCAGCTCTTCCAACTAACATCGGATTAGTTTTGTGCAGTCTACTATAACAGACGTTCCCATATGGATGTTACTATAGACGTATTTATCATCGTATTCAATTTCTGTTTGTTAGTTTGTATGTCTGATGGAAATCGAAAACGGCTCTAACGATTTTGATTAAGTTTGAAATATAGTATATAGTTTGAAATATAGAGTTTGTGATACGAAAATCATCATTTGGATTAGGACTCATGTTCAGGATAACTCACTGAGGGAACTTAAAAATGATTAGGTACGGTAATAATATTCATCAACCGAGTAGCAGCTGACTGAGAGAGTTTTCCGTCGTCAGTTGAAAACAGTTGATCAAGAGAGTTTTTCATCGTCAGTTGAAAACAGCTGATCGAGAGAGTTTGCCATTGTCAGTTGAAAACGAGACAGATGTGTTGAGTCACCAAGTTTGTTGACGTCATTTTTTTGAAGTTATTGCATGATTCGAGAAAATAGGTGCAGAGAGCAGCCGAGTGACAGCAACGCAACACAAATTTGAATTTGAAACATAATGATTGCGGTAATATTAATCAGGTAAATGCTAAAGTAGTCAGTTCTAATATACCTGAGTAATTGAATTATAACAATTCATTTACTTCTAAATTTCCATCTCTATGCCTTTGTACTCTCAACTCTGTTTCTTTGATATTGTTATCTTCATAGACGTGAAGTAGATAGATAAGGGTGGGTGTCTTCCATGAGTAAAATGAAATGTCTATTTCCGACTTCTGCAGTTGAATACTTGTAGCTAGTAGTTCTGTGAACAGTAGACCTCGTACAGCATTTATAAACAGCTCTCATTGTCAATATGTCACCCCAATTAGCCCTTCGGTCATCGGAAAAAAGAAACCGGTACCGTGACGAGAAATCGTAAGTGTTGAAACGGCCAATGACTGATTGGCGTGTATTGACGATGACAATATTACCTGTTATAAATAAAACCGAGAGCATTGCCAAGCTGTAATCATCAAAAGCTAATTTACAAACATGCCAACATACATATACAGACAAAAGCAAATCCCGTCGTTGAAACGTAGAAAAATCAATCATCAAAATATTATCATGAAAAAATAAAATTTTCCCGCTATTTTGGGAAATGATAACTGTATATCTTCCAGTATTGAAAATGACATTCAAAATGAAAAACAATACTGAATAATTTTATTATATTCAAAATTCTCAATGTTCGAGTAATTAACCCTCCAGTAGGCCTAGACTACATTCAACACAGAACCTATATATTTTGTAGCTTACGGGACCAAGCATTTAATACGAATTTTGGAGGGTGACGAATTATATATCAAGCTCTGCAATATCGAGGCTGATAAAACAAAATACGAGAAAATTATATCATTGATACTGATCCCATCATTGCCCATAATAATTAATTCATAATATAGCCTCTATGAATGAATATTAGAAAATAGTGTTAAATATTAATTTGACATACTTGTGAAAGATTTCAGAGATCAATACAACTGTTCATGAGCGAGTTCTTCAACCAAGGGTGTCTCTAGTTATATTATTATATGTGAATCCATAGAACTTTGAAGTTCACTCCGTATGGGTAAATAATTCACAATCAGAATTCAAAATTCCTAAACTAATAATACCAATTACTTTAACGTTAAAGGTATTGCTATCACAAGTTCTATTATCTAATACATATAGGCTATATGTTGGAAACGAACAATACCTAGACAGGCAGACAGACATTAACGAAAGCGAGTTGATGTAAAATTTGTATATTAAACAGCCGAATTCGGGGCATCTCTCCAGTCACTGCCATTCAGGTACCTCTTCAGCTCCTCTCTCGACAGCAGGCCTCTCCTCAGGTAAGCGCACCGTATCTCGCGTAGTATGGGGCATCTGGCGACGAAATGCATCACATCCTCTTCTTCCTTCCAGTTGCACAGGGAGCACAGCTTCACTGGCTCATTGAACGTGTATCTGTTCAACTGGATCAGCTCTGTTCGCGCCTTGAAGAGCCATTTGATTAGTGCGAAGTCCTCCTGCTCACTGATGTAACCGGTGCCTTCTAGCTCTAGATCGCAGTAAAGGGAGGTGCGCTCACTTCTTAGCCGCTTTATCTTGCTGTCCATTATGAATCTCTCCTTCATCCTCGCCAATAAGCTGCTGATAGAGACATTCTGCGAGAGTATTTCCGCGGCATTGATGCCGTGCTGCCTTTCAAGCACATCCCAGTTATTGACAACAAAAGTCCCTGATTGTGTGATCTCCTCCAACAATAATCTGGGATATCTGGCAATAGGTAGTTTCATGCACCTTCTCATGTATTTCACATGCAATTTAACAGTATACAAGAATAGTGGTAGACATCCAGTTTCCAAGAGTAGGGTGGTAGTAGTCTGGTGCCCACACAGGGAGGCTGAATACTTTTATAATGAAGAGTCGTTGCACCTTTTCTACATCTTTATTGTATTTTATTTCAATATTAAGAATTCATATTCCTATTAGATAGTATCCTGATTATGTGTAACCTTATCTAAATTTTGAAGAGGAATTGCTCAAGGTTACCTTATTTTTCCTCTCCATATCATTTCAATAATTATGTACTTATTCAAATCAAATAAAATATTGTGAGAATAAATGAATAGAATAAATTGATTAGTGTATGATGTTTATTTACATGTTTGATGTTTATTAATTTATGGATAGTATATAAATGAAATAAATTTATTTGTTTTTGTTTGCAGACTTCTGCACAGCCGCATGTTTTATAAGCACATTCACAAGCAGCACCACGAGTGGACGGCTCCAATCTCAGTTACCGCCATCTACTGTCATCCCATCGAGCACATATTCAGCAATCTGTTGCCGCCCTTCCTCGGGGTAAGCTCCATCATACATACAGAACATGGTGTTGTGTATATAGGAAATGTATCAAGTTGAGATGATAGTGTATCATATTGTGTTGATACTGCATCATGTGTGGTGATACTGTATCATTCATGGTGATACCATATAGAAAATTTAGCATAAGAAAATATCCAGAGCTTGCCTTCACTTGCCTTCGCTTCGATTTTTGTCGAGACGAAGCGACGGCGAGTGTCCAGGTGAGCATCCACAAATATATCCCATCCAGGCACTCGTCACATTGAAGTGTGGATGGCAAGACCAATGTGGCCAAGCTTACCAGTTTGGCAAGCGACTTGGCGAGAGTGTGGACAAGGCATTATAGTAATAGATTTAGGCCCGCCGCAAAGTAGACTCACGTTAAACCACGAAAAGCAACCCACGCCGTGGGATATTTTGTAAACATTGCTTAGCTTCTCCAGACATCAGTCTGTGTAATACGTCATGCAGACACACAATAAGCTTCGGTTGACGTGTGAGGTTCTTCGAACCTTTGAATCCGTCCCTTCAAAACAATACGTCATGCAATGAATAATCCACTTGTCAGCTGATTGATTATGAATAATTCTATAGCAATAGTTTACAAAACATCCCACGGCGTGGGTTGCTTTTCGTGGATTAGCGTGGGTCTACTTTGCGGCGGGCCTTATACTTTTAGATCACCTGTCAGCTGGATTATTAATTGCATGCAATTAATAACTCAATGCAACTTGAATTATTTCCCTTGTATTTCCACTGCTTTCAATAAACCTTCTGACAATATCATCAGCATCTTGAGAGCGAGTTCTCCAGCCCGGGGAGCTCACTAGTTTAAGGGCCGAGACACACGAGGCAGTTTCTCAGACGAGTAGGCACGGCATGACATTACAGGAACCTCTCTGATTGACCGATTCTCGATACGCCAACCCAATTAGACAATCAGAGAGCTTTCTGTCCTGTCGTGCCGTGCCGACACGTCTGAAAAGACGCCTTGTGAATTTTTCATCTTCTTTGTGATTTGATAAGCTAGTAGTTCATCGAATGTGGAGTTGTATGTAAATTGTTGTCCGGAGTCCGGGTCCTGTACCTTTGCCTATCGGTAGAGGGCCACTAGACTATAATACTTCCCGTTCAAGAACATAGAACATTTTTGAAAATGTTACTTTCCATAAGCAACAGATGCTCTTTTGTATCTTCTCAAAAGCAACGTGTTGCATCCAAAAAGATACACAAAGAGCTTTAATGTACCTTTCCATAAGAAACAGATGATCTTTTGTATTTTCTCGAAAGTAACGTGGTGCATCTGATAAGATACACAAGGAGCTTTTTGGAGTTACGTCCTTTTATAGTGAGATCCACGATATGATGGCAGTGTTTGATTAGCAATTGTATTACTATACTTGTCTTACATTCAGCAAAGCGAATAGCACTATCTTTTTCTCGCTTTGCTCTGTTGCCAGATCGTTTCTTAACAATGTAGAAATATAATTAATTGAAAAATATTTAATCTTGATTATGAAAATTCATTATAAATCATTGAAAAATATATTAACTTGCTTGATAAAATATAATTCAAAAACAAATTAAAAAATATTTAGTGATAGAGCTTTTTATAGTGTACAAGAATTCCTTTCAAACCTAAACTAGGTTGAACTACTTAGTGTTAGAATATATGTAATAACATGACTTGTCTTATACTCCATGACTGGAGTCTTTAGGACGTAATCTTAAAAAAAAAAAAAAATAATTGATTATTTTTAACGAGAATGAACAGTTATATTACATCAATAAACCGGTATCGGTTATCCTCCATAGAATGCATTGACAAGACAAAGGATAAGCAACGTTGTTCTATCTTTCTCCACTGCCATTATAACTTGGACCTCACTATAGCACAACACACAGCATATCAGCTAACATCGTTCAACATAATCTTTCCATTATGAGTACATAAGATTATTACTTTGTATGTAAAGTGCATTTTTTTGAAATAAATATATTTTGTCTGTCTGTTTGTCTGTCCATTGTTGCCATTATATCGTGGACGTAAAAAAACAAAAAAAAAATAAAGAAGTCATTCTATTCTATTCTATTCTATTCTATTGTTGGTGATGCGTTGCCAAAGTTAGTAGACAGAAGGTTGGTCACTCATCTATTGAATTTATGTTGACATGCAATTGGAGTGGGGGAACTGCAGCCGTGACGTAGGCTGTAGTACAAAGTAGGCAGAATATCGCATTCTTGTAAATCATACGGTGACGTATAGTCAAATTATATAACACAAACATGTTCTGACATACAAGCATGTTCTGTTTATGCTTTCCAATAATTATCAATTAAATAATAAAAGCATTTTGCCATTTAAAAGCAAAATCCCCACCTCCTAACCTACCCTTTCAAACCCTTAAGGTTTCTTCATCTTATAGGTCGTGTTTTTGTAGTTTGGCAATACATCAGCTTGTGAATTTCGGGGAAAGATATTTTAATTCTCGTAGAACATGTGCTCGATACCAGCATGTGTTCAGTGCATTTATATGAATGCAATGCATCGGATTTATCGGGATCGGTTTATTGCAATGCATTGGTTTATCAAGATTGTTTTGTGGGTTAATCTGAAATGATAATAGTATAACGTTGTCTAGTAACGCTTTTCCAGCGTATCAACTTTCTCATGTCACGTCTTTATATTCTTGAACATTTTCAACTTCATTTTTTCATACAAGTTGAATGAACTTAAAATATTTAACAACATCATTAGAATCGATGATTCATTCGCTATAAGTACGGAGAATTTCCAAGTTGTAGGTCAATCTTGAGGGGATTAAACGACGAAGTATTTGAAGATGCAGTGAATAAACTCTATGCTTAATGTGGTTACTCTATCACTTTTTTACTACACGTGACGTCACGCTGGCGTTCCCCCCTCCGCTTTGAATCTTACACCTGTGAGTGATCAACCTTCTGTCTACTAACGTTGATACGTTGCAACTCTCTCATTCATGAATAATCTCTGTGTGTAGGGAGCTTCCTCCATCTAGGGATTTAGAGTCTCTGAAGCCTGATGTTTTTAAAAAGCCGTGACGATTACCCCGCAAACCATACCTTGCCAGTATGCCGTTTCAAAGAGACGGAGGCAAAGCTACTGTATGTTTGGGCAGGTAGTCAGCTGAATTATATTAGTTCTAGGGAGTAATTGGTGTGTTTGTATGTTTGTATTTCAGGTGTTTATAGCTGGATCGCATGTGGCAACGGCCTACCTGTGGTTTGCGATCGCCATTATCTCCACCCTAAATGCGCACTCGGGCTACCATTGGCCCTTCTTTCCCTCGCCTGAGGCTCACGACTTTCATCATCTCAAGTAAGTCACAGCAGTCATACAGGGTGTTTTCGAACTCCCTACCAGGGCATTGTTCCTGGGTAAAAAACATCTCTAAATACCATATTTAAATTGTCCAAAAGTCTTCAGTAACTCACACAGCGGCCATTTTGCTTTTTTCACATATTTTCTTCTAAATAATGATTAAACATACGAAATTGAAACTTAGCACAATCATTTATAACAACTACACAAAGCTAGAAAAAAAATATGATAATTTTTCAAATTCATAAAATGGCGGCCATTTAAAATTTTGTTTCTTAAATAACTCAGCATCCATTGGTTTTACAAAAACTTTACAAGAATAACTTTTTTTTAGTAAATTTAATTGTCTATCGATTGGTACCAGTTTTATAAGATTGGACTAATATTAACTTAGATATGGCAGCTTTAGTGGTTGGTGACTCACCTTTAGAGGGTTATATAACGTTATTTTATTGTTTGAAATGACCTAAAATCGATTACAATTAACATTCAATGCAAATAGAGAATTTTGCATCATTGAGACGATTCTATCAGCATGCCTTGGTTTGCAATGCAACAAACTTTCAGTGGTCACCTATCACTAAGGCTGGCATATCTCAGTCAATATTGGTGAAATCTTAAATTTTCGCAAAAGACCAAAAATGTTTGAATTGCAATTCTGCACCCGAATTGATCAACAAAAAGCCTAAAGTGAGACTTTTTTGGAAAACTCAGAAAAATTTTAGTCTTAATTGGTGCAAAACATTATTTTTATCTCGATAACGGTGTGTTGGAGACGATTTTTGAAGAAGATAGAAAGGGGTTGAAATTCAATTCCACTTAAGAATTGTTGGTCAGAAAGCCTAAATTGAGACATTATTAGGGATTAAGTTACACAGGTGAGGGGGGAGGAGACACCTTCTGAAAAAAATGTTCGATTTTCACTTAGTGTGTTGACTGGGTAGGTACTGTAAAAATTCCATACTGTACCAACCTTTCTAACGTTTATTTTAGTAAACATTTCTAACGTTTATCAAACGTTGTTTTCATAACGTTTATCAGCATTATACATTCTAAACGTTTATAGAGTAAACTTTTATTTTAGTAAACTTTTCTAACGTTTATTAAACGTTGTTTTCATAACGTTTATCGGATTTATACATTTTAAACATTTATTAAACGTTTTTTAAACTTTTTGTGCTGTTTGGGCCGGCTCACAGACTGACATTTTTGGAAAGACCATACTATTCGGGACTCAAGCTGGAAGAAAATTCTGGACTCAATTGTCTGCCTGGAAGAATAAGGTTATGTGGTAGTCATTGGCTATTCTTGTCTTCAATTACTAATGTACTTGTAAAAGCGTGTCCCTATACTACGGTGGAATGTTGCAGTGCATTTACACTTAGAGTTAATACAAATGCATACACTTTGCATAGAAAAATGTTCATAACATTTTACATGCCTCTTGAGCTGTGCTCAGATTTGTGGCTTCATGTAACAAATAATATATAATATAGTTTTATCTCTTTTCTGTATAGGGCTACTTTTATAGAAATAGAAAAAAAAAATCTCAGTACCCTTTATGAATTTTTTAATAACAACATGTCCGAAACATGAGATTTTGTTTTTCTTTCTATTTCTAATATAGATTTAGTACATTGAATTTCAAGTTATTTGGCAAATCTATTAATGCTAGTTGAAGAAATGAAATGAAAGTGTTTGGTTTACAAGAGATGTTGTGGTTTGTGTTTCAGATTCAACCAGTGCTACGGTGTTCTTGGAGTGCTGGATCGTCTGCACGGCACAGATACGGTGTTCCGGAACTCACGCAACTACGCCAGACATCTCACCATGCTCACTCTAGTGCCAGCGCGTGAGCTCTACCCCGACCAACAGCCCAAGTACAAACAGCAAAAGGCAAGTTGCAAAAATGCTTTATTCACTCACAATATACAAAATATTTACAAACAAATCAAATCAAATGAAGTTTTATTCACAAATTCAGTACAGACATAATAAAAAATACACTTGTGAATTTTCCCCACATAGACAAGTCTGTTTGTGGGGAAAGAGTTCTAATGAAACTTAACTTGGTACTAAAGCTGCGTTTACCCGAGTCCGCTAGATGAGTTAATATCATATAATAATGTTGTGTCCTCCATTTTACTTGTAGAAATTCAGAGGTAAAACAGCTTAATTCCGGAAATAATAAGGAAGAAATAAAATTTTTAGGTCTATATCTTAAAAACACACTTAGTTGGTCCGTTCACATACAAAAAATATGTAAAAAATTAAGCTCAGGAATTTTCGCGCTGAGACAACTAGCAAAAATTTCCAACTTAGAAACGTTAAAAGCAGTGTACTTTGCAATGATCCACTCCCACGTTTCATATTGAATTGAAATATATGGAGGAACAAGCATCTCAAACTTGAATAAAATACTCCCATTACAAAAAGAAGCAATAAGAATAATTCTAAATCTTGATAGAGATCAATCATGCAAGCCATTTTTCAGTAAGTTAAAGTTCATGACGGTTGTACATTTATAGGACAATATTATATAATATGAAAACTAACGAATCTTGATTCCCAAGGCAAGTAGATGTGCATAATTACAATACAAGAGATGAAAATAATTTTATAATGAAGAAGCACGATAAGGAAAAGTATGAACAAAGTCCAACGTACATGGGAATAAAATTTATTGGTTGTCTCCCAGGTTGCATAAGGCATGAACGTGATTGATCTAAATTCAATGAATTGTTGAGAGCATATTTGATAGATTTAGCATGCTAGTATAAACGAGTTTACTGTAAAAAAATGAATTTTTAACTGTCACTTTTCTCTTTAGTTTTAGTTTTTTGACTTTTTCATGTACATTTTCATGTATGTTTTGAAAGGAATAAATGATTGATATGTTCACATTGGATCGAAGACAGAACCTGTTGAAATGCCTACCTTCTGGTTCAGGAGGGCCGTGAATTTCACTATATTTTAATTACTGTATTATTATTTATTGAATAAATTTGATGTAATTTGTTTGCTTGTTGTTTCAGGCACTGTAAAACAGCCAACTGAAACATCGATAATAATTTATCACAATATTTATTGAGAAGAGGGTCTTTCATCCATCTTAAAGCGTATAATTTATCATAAGAAATGATGGTAGGGAGTTATCTGTGTACAAGGCTTGTTCAGAAACAGCCGAGACATCTCCACAGTGATCTCTGCTATCACTAACGCCTATCAGTATATTTAATAATAATCATTGTATGTGATAATTGTAGGATATTAGTAATATTGGACAAGTGCAACAATTTCACAAACCTCACAATTTCACGTTTGCCAAGTGTTCCTCCACTTACAGTCGCAAATATTGGTTTTATTCAGTGAAGTAGGCCTACTTAATATATTTTGACAACAGTGCCTTGCTTCATAAAAATGTATAGTAAGATTCACTATAAACTGTCAGAGTTGTTTCATTGAAATGCTGAGAATTTAAAGTAAATCTTACTGTAGGAACTCTGTAAACAATCTGACCGTAAGGCGTGTACACATGTTATTTTATTCATGTATTCTTTATCTACAAAAAAAGAATAAATATTCATTAGAAAGCATAAATGTAAATGTGGAAAATCTTGTTTATGATCATCTATTACTACACATTTTTCAATTGTATTTGAGAAAGTATCAAGTTAATTCGAGAAAGTATCAATTGTATTTGAGAATAGTCATGTAATTGAGAGAATGTCAGATGTAGATGAGAATAGTCAATTGTGTTTGGGAAGTCATCACATGTAATTGAGAATAGTGAATTGAATTTGAGAAATCGTCAAATGTAAATGAGATTATATCAATTGAAAATGAAGAAATTTTCCAATTGACTTGTCGTGACTCTTCTGTAGCGTACAGTACAGGTTTGATTTGAGAAGGAAAGGATACTGTACTACGTACACAGTATTCCAATTACTAACATATAGGCTTTGCATGGTGGCAAATTAATATTTTTAATGGTGAAAGTATTTCCCCTGTACTATTTACGAATGACTATTATTTCTATGTATGTATAACATTCATAGAACGCGACTTTTGTCTCTAAACATTCTATGAAATATTGCACTTGATGAAGATCAAATTCTCTATGTTTACGGCGCAATTGAAATTCATCATCAATCAATTGAATCTCTAGATCAAACAATTCGGCAATTCTTCAATGGATTTTGGGGCTTGGAAATCATTTTTTTTTTTTTGTTCAAAAATGAACGTTTTATTGGAATATTAAATATATTATTTTTATATGAGTACAGTTATGAAAAATATAAATACTTCACAGTAGAAGTACTGGGTTTTTAAAATCATTTCCCAATTACAACTGACAACTTCTCGATTTCAAATCGTATGTTCTCAAATTGAAATGATACTTTCTCAAATAAAATTCACTATTCTCAATAAATTACAAGTGATGACTTCTCAAATACAATTGGCTATTCTAATTTACATCTGACAATGAAAATGACTATTCTCAATTACAATTCATACTTTCTCAAAATAGAGTTGGAAAAGGTGTAGAATCCTTGATATATTTTTATGAAGCAAGCCTTGAGTCTAAATATCATTATGATGATAATGATCATCAGTATTTGTTTAACAAACTGATTACTTGATGCACTATTTCAACTTCCTGCTACTTTTAAATGTCGGTTTTAACAAGCTGACTTCTCGATGCACCTTCAATTTAAAGGTAACTTACTCTTTGAATTTCGATTCTTGTTGAACGGTGATTTTTTATATTCCTGATCTGCTAAATATACTAAGTTCTTAAAGCTGCGTTCACACCAAAGTTATTAACAAAATATTAACTCAATCTTTATAGATTCTATTAGATTGAACATAACTTATCATACACATGATGAACATATGTGTTTGTCGAGCTCCGTTCAATCTAATAGAATCTATAAAGATTAAATTTTTAACATTTTGTTAATAACTTTGGTGTGGACGCAGCTTAAGAGAGTATTCACAGATTGTTTGACTGAAAATGTGTGAACACTGTCATAAGAATCAATGTTATTCTCTTCTCAGAGCAGAGATTCATTGGAAAGCAGAGAAAGAACCGTAATAAAACTCCACTTTGTAAAACTCTTGAATGAAATTTCTTCAACTTATCAGTTATTTTAAAATATTCATTTTGAGTAGCCTATTTGGTATTTTGACCTTATATGGAAAAGCTTGAAAACCTAAAGAACAGGAACTAAGTGATTCATACTAGTATCTATAGATAAACTAGATAAATTTCCAAAAGAAATACACTATCTGACTATGGTAATTTCCAAATAAATTTTATATCTCCTAACATCAACAGTTATTATAATACTCTTAACTTCATAATATTGAATTCAATAATTTTATATCTCAATAATACCGGGCCCAATTATTAATATCTAATAAATAAACGCTGTAATATATTAAATCACATTCTGTTTTGTAAGTTATCTATGGATAAGGCCTGCCGCTAAGTAGACCCACGCTAATCCACGAAAAGCAACCCACGCTGTGGGATGTTTTTTAAACCATTGCTAGGCTTCTCCAGTTTAAACTATCAGTTCATTCAATTGAAACATATAATAAATTCGTCCATGCATTGATTAAATGGGGTTAATGTTTAAAATAACTCTTGGAAAAACGACCATTAGTTTGACAATTCTCCTACAATACTAATCCCTCAATTGTGGGTTATGATTGGGTTATGCAATGATTAATCCACTTGTCAGCTGATTGATTATGAATAATTTTATAGCAATGGTTTACAAAACATCCCACGGCTTGGGTTGTTTTTCGTGGATTAGCGTGGGTCTACTTTGCGGCGGGCCTAAGACATGCTCCTCTTGATAATTCATTACATACTGTACCTCGATAACGTATAATATACTATATACAACTGATGAAAGTCATTCAATATTTGGCTCCAGTTTGAAAGGTTGATAATAGCCATCTATAGTTATAATGCTTGTTAAAGGAGTATAAACCGTGTATATAGAACTATTGAAATATCTATTGTACTAAATAATATATTGTGTCCTAGTGCACTATACGTAACATACAAATATGGATTAAATTTGAATTTAATTTAAAGGAGATCAGTGAGATTTATTTCTCAGTGAAACAAAGGTTAAAAGTAATTAATATCGGGGCACCGAGCTTCGCTCGTTATTTATTGATAAACAGAACATAATTCTTTAAAATGATTGGGAAAGGACTAACAGGCACAGCCCAGAACTGTTTCTTCCACGAATTTTGATTTATACACTATAAATAGTCCAGAAAGTAGGTATGTTCCATACACTTAAATTCAGGTCAAATTTTCAGTCCAAACATTTGAAAACAGAAAATTTCTAATTTAGATCGTTTTCAAACAAAATTGAATTACAAAATAACACTCACTAATCACTTAAAACTGTAAAATAATTATTAACTTTGAAAATTATGATATACTCGAATGATAATGTCATGTCAATAAATCAGATTATTTTGATCAAGTCGATTAAAATGTCTAGATAATTTTTCTCGTGAGATAAGCTGATTGATTGCAAATAGTTTTAACAGCTGAACATAATTCTGTCTCTTCCCCACACAGTCTGTTATCAACAGACGACAAAATGATCATGTGTTTTTCCAAGGATGAATAATTATTATCCTTTTCATTTCCTTCAGCGAGTTTTCCCAGGGATGAGACCTAGTGCAATCGAATTTTTATATCATAAACCTACTATGTTCCAAATTTCGTGAAAATCGTTAGAACCGTTTTCGGGATCCGTTGGACATAAATAACCATAAATAATAAAAATAACCAATTATAAAAATATATACAGAAATTGCTCGCTTAATATAATAGGATTTATGTGGTAAACACACATTTCAATATCGACCAGTAATCAGATTTTCATTCAACTGATTGTTTAGATATCTTGGGTTTTTAACTAACTTCCTTACCAACTTAGTTTTGGCTTACTCCTTCGGAAACCATTCATACACTTCTCCATTTTTCACCAATACTGTCATTGTTATTATCATCATCATAATCATCATCTTCACGTCTTTCATCATTAAAGTATTACCCTTTATCTTGTTCCACATCTATGTAAACATTTTATATTGTCAATAATTATTTTATATTGCTAATTTTAGGTCGTAGTATACCTACTGATTGAAAGTGGTGGTACCAATAGTGAACTGTCAGTATTGGTTGAATCAAAGCATCGATGTTAGCCTTAGCCTTAATACTGACAATATATAGTGATGTCCACGTTATAATGGCAGTGTTTGATTAGCAATGGTATTGCTATCCTTGTCTATCATTCAACAAAGCGGATAGCTTTAAACATTTTGAACGTTTTTTAACAATTTAGAATTAATAATTAACAAAATATTTCATCTTAATTGTGCAAATTCATTATGAAATTATTGTAAAATATAATTGAGTATTTTAAATAAGAATGAACAGTTTTTAACACATTTTTTTTAACAATGTGGAATTAATAATTAATTAACAAGATATTTCATCTTAATTATAAAATCATTGAAAAATATAATTTATTGCTTAATAAAATATAATTGATTATTGTAAATGTGAATGAACAGTTAATATTACATCAATAAACCGGTATCAGCTACCGTCTATAGAAGACAGAGTATCGGCAACGTTGTTCTGCTATCTTTCTTCACTGCCATTATAACGTGGACCTCACTATAGAATGAATTTCACTAAAAAATATTTGAACTAGTCTACTCATTAGTCTGATCTCGATATCTGTCTCTCTCTTTGTCTTTCTCATTATTATTGTTTCAATGCATTACACTTCTCTCACATCTTGAAGCAAAACTTTGGAAATATCAATTTCTAAACCTTATATACTAATACTATGTATACATGAAATAAATATAACAAGTTTCTCAACAGAAAACATTCTTATAAACTTCAAAATAACGGAAATTAATGCATAAAATGTTGCAAATAATGTATATTGAGGTGCGTACAGACTTTCGCTCTGCTCCGCAATCGAACGTCACTCGAGCAGATCGATTGATGACCGACCGGGGAGCAAGAGTGAAACGCAAGAAGAGCTAACATCTCCCGTAACGTTCATGATTGGAGCGTGTTGGAGGCGCGTATATCTGTACGCACCTTTGGATATTACTCTACTACATTCACTCCCTCTTTACCTCTACAGTATTTCAATTATTGTTTTTAAGTCTTTTTTGAATATTAATGTTATTATCTGAAACTACTTCAAATCGCAATGCAATAAAAAATGAATAACTGTTCAAAATTTTTAAAAAGCGAAAAATAATTGGATTTGAAAGGTTTTACTGTAGCCTATCAGGACCTCCTAAATATTTAGTAGAAGATCCTGAGCCTATATCTACCTCCGTAAACAAAGCCGTAGTGCATATTCGTGTGACGTCAGCACAGGTAGGGCTCCTACACCAATAGAAACACTAGCTGATACAGATCAGCTGAAATCAAAGGATTTTTAATGGTGTGGGTGCCCTACTTGTGCTGACGTCACACGAATGCACTACGGCTTTGTTTACGGAGGTAGTGAGCCGCCTATTCAGGTGAAAATTCTCCCAAAAATCCATGGAATATAATAAAAACAATATTCAATAATTAAAAGTTGTTGCATTTATCTAATCGAAATTTATAATGTGAGTACGGTATTATTATATTTATATTATTTGCTACTATTTTTACGTTGACAGTTATTTTATCATGAAATGAAAATATTATCAAGTGGTGTTATATTGATAGATAGGACAAAACAAATATTATATTTATCATATTCCTATATTTTTTGTTTTAATTTTATAAATTTTTATTGAGTGTTGATGAACGAATAAATATTATTATAATAATAAAAACACAGTTATTACGCTCGTTATATATATTATGCTATGTATTAATAATTTTATTTAGTGCTTAATAGCCTCGGTGTGGTAATATCATTTTACTGACTTTATATTATAATAGAAACTATTATTGTTAGATAGAATTTTGTGAATTTCTTGTAATCGTATTTGTCTGTGTTGGAAATAAACTACTGTTGATAATAATAAATTTAAGACTCAATTATTCATCTCATTGTATACCTGTGTCCATAATTTATTTAATTCTGTTTAATAAAAAAATATGTGTTGTGTTTATTAATAATAGGCATATTATTATTATTTTCTCAGGTAAAGCTTTATCTATGGTGCAAATCTCAGCCAAATCTGAGAAACTTTCTTCACTGTTCCAAAATGCACGATGGTTAAGTCTATGATTATTCTCAATTTTTTGTGAAAAATAAAAATTGCTCAAATTTCGTGACCTTATGCTCTTTGATGCGAGAAACACGCTCAAAAATTTGAATTTCCCGCTCAAATGGGATAAATATGTGAGATTTGAATTTCCCGCTCAAATAGTATAAATCATGAGAAATTTGAATTTCCCGCTCAAATAGTATAAATCATGAGAAATTTGAATTTCCCGCTCAAATAGTATAAATCATGAGAAATTTGAACTTCCCGCTCAAATGGTATAAATCATGTGAAATTTGAATTTCCCGCTCAAATAGTATAAATCATGAGAAATTTGAATTTCCCGCTAATCATAAGAAATTTGAATTTCCCGCTCAAAAATAGCTCATTTGCATATTAGAAATGACCAGATTTCTACCAGGGCATCAGAAACATGCAAGAGGTACACAAACTAGATTAGTGTTGCGGGTTGCCTATGCTTGCATTGGAAGGCGTTAAAAAACCCTGCTAGGTACCTCTTCAAGTGTTCTGAATCCCTGGTACAGAATATTAAAACCAACTGAAATACTACCAGGGCAACAGAAACATGCAAAGAGGTACTGGCTGATTTGAGCGGGAAATTCAAATTTTTCAGGATTTTTGTGACTACTGAGCTCATTTGTATTGGATGAGAATTAGAACAGCACAGCAGAAAAAAGCAACATTTTTCATGAATCCAAAAATTAATTAAAATCGCTAAAACTCTCAGCAATGATATAATTAATATTTGACGAGAGAAACAATATAATGTCATCACATTGGCGAAATTCCTTACCGTTCATTAGATATGGCCGTTTGAAAATTTGCAAATTTCATGTTTGAAGCCGCATAACTCATCCTGTATAGTAGCTGGAGTGCCAAATTTGGCTCCGACATTTCTCAGGTGCAAATTATTTGTGCAAATTATCGCCAAATCTGAGATACTTTTTGTCTCTGTGTGTCTCACGATGGTTAGTCCATGCTTCCAATCAATTTTTTGTGAAAAATGAAAATCGCTCAAACTAAGTGATCTTATGGTCTTTGATGCGAGAAACACGAATCTGGAATCATATTTGCAAAATTCATTACCGTTCATGAGATGAACAAACTTCAGCCAAATCTGAGGTACTTATTGTCTCAGTGTGATTCACGATGTTAGTCCATGATTATTCTCAATTTTTTGTGAAAAATAAAAATTGCTCAAACTTCGTGACCTTATGTTCTTTGATGCGAGAAAAACGAATCTGGAATCGAATTTGCAAAATTCCCTACCGTTCATTAGATATGGCCGTTTGAAAATTGTATGTTCGAATCTGTAATAGTAGCTGGGGGTGCCAAATTTGGCTGCGATATTTCTCAGGTAGAGCTTCTTCAGTAAAAAAAAGGATCTCAGATGTGGATGAAATTTGCACCTGAGAAATGTCGCAGTAAAATTTGGCAACCCAGCTACTATTACAGATTACTCTTTGCATGTACAAAAATAAAGTTATTTGGCAATCGTCACATATTACAAAATAAAATTACATATTACAAAAATAAAATCACAACAAAAAGTCATTCATGTCATAAAAACACTTATCAGCCAGCCAGTCCTTCAATTTTTTATTGAGCTGCACTCTATTGTCAATGTCCTTAAGATGGTGCGGCAGGGAGTTGATCATTTTTTGGCTCATGTGAATTGGATTTTTCTCGTAGAACGATGTCCTATGTTGTTGTATTCGATAGGTGTTCCTTGAGCGCGTGTTATAATTGTGTAGGTCAGCACCTCTTGTCCACGTCGATGCATGCTTGAGACCAAATGCTACAGACTCCACAATATACAGGGAGCGTCCCTGCTGCTCGGAATAGTTCTCTACATGGAGTTCCAGGTGGTTTTTTGAGCATTATTCTAATCACTCTCTTCTGTGCTCTGATTGAGCTATGCTGCTTCAAACATAAAATTCGCGAACGGCCATATTTAATGAACGGTAGGGAATTTTGCAAATCTGATTCCAGATTCGTGTTTATCGCATCAAAGAGCATAAGGTCACGAAGTATGAGCAATTTTCATTTTTCACAAAAAAATGAGAAAAACCATTGTGCGTTTTAAAACAGTAAAAGAAAAGGTATCTCTTATTTGGCTGAAATTTGCACCATAGCCAAATCTGAGATACTTTTTTTCCAGTGTGTTTCACAATGTCCATGGTTTTTCTCAATTTTTGTGAAAATTAAAATTGCTCAAACTTTGTGATATCATGGTCTTTGATGCGAGGAACTCGAATCTGGGATCAGATTTGCAGAATTCCTTACCGTTCAGGAGATATAACCATTTGAAAATTACAATTTTTTATGTTTGCAGCTTCATAACTCACTCTGTATAGTAGCTGGGAATGCCAAATTTGGTTTTGACATTTCCCAGGTAGAGGGAAAACTTTATCTATGTTGTAAATCTGAGAAAAAATCTTTATCTGTAATCTGTAAATCTGAGATTCTTTTAAATCTTTATCTGTAAAAATCTTTATCTGAAAAAATCTTTATCTGTAATCTGTAAATCTGAGCCAAATCTGAGATTCTTGTAAATCTTTATCTGTAAAAATCTTTATCTGAAAAAATCTTTATCTGTAATCTGTAAATCTGAGCCAAATCTGAGATTCTTTTAAATCTTTATCTGTAAAAATCTTTATCTGAAAAAATCTTTATCTGTAATCTGTAAATCTGAGCCAAATCTGAGATTCTTTTAAATCTTTATCTGTAAAAATCTTTATCTGAAAAAATCTTTATCTGTAATCTGTAAATGTGAGCCAAATCTGAGATTCTTTTTGTTTCAGTGTGTTTCACGTTGGTTTTTCTCAATTTTTATCAAAACAATTTATTGTTATTTGTAATTATTTTATTTATAACAAACATTGTCAGTCATACATCGTTAAAAAAATTCATACATCATTATCGTCAGTCAATGTGGGAAATACATTTGAAGCAAGTTCTCGTATATCTTCACATCCTCAGGCATAAACAGACAGAAAATGACTCTGTCAACCTGAAATATAAAGAATTCGTTTAGAAATGAATTATAAAAAATGCAGTAGTTCTACATAAAACATAATTTTTCAAGAGTCGGATAAAATTCACTCAACACGGTTTGAATGGAGAGTAGACCGCCTGTTGTTGCATTTTAAAAGAAATGTTTACAGTTAGGAGTGAAATAGATTACGTCATGATGATAACATCGAATTCATCGTTTTCATGATCAAGTATGTGTGCATCAAGGACACAACAAATTGAGTGTTTATAATGATTGATAGTTTCACTATAGCGATAGAAAAAATCTGGTGTGGTACACTCACAGAACTTTCCTTGCCCATTGAACTGTAAGCCTTATTCTTAAAGGGGAGGATGATTTAGGTGAATAACATACGATAACATGACGATTGGCGGCAACATATTTGAAACTACGGTCAGACTACTGTATATGTGTATATATAATATTGTTTTCAGAGTAATTTTTTCTTTGTGTAAATTGTGAAATTCGATGATTTTTTAAAACTCGTCAAAACAGCTGTTCTATAGATGAAATATCTCGACTAGCCTATGTGTTCTTTTTATAAACTGCTCTACCTGCCTCATGCACGAGAAGGAGGTTGCAAAGTCCATTTCTCAAGGATGGGGTGGACCCCCCATTAGTTTCCCAGGAAAAAGACTCATGCCAGTTGATAGAGCTGATAAATAACTATACAGGGTATGAATTTGAAAAAAAATCGGTCAGGTCATTTTTGAGAAAATCGTGAAAAACATGGTTTTTTTTAGTAATTATCTGCCATTTTTCTCAAGAATATTACGGAGCTCCTGCAGTTTTCTCAGGAATGAGACTCATGTCATTTGATGGAGCTTATAAATAGCTATCCATGGTATAAATTTGAAGAAAATCGTTGAAGCCGTTTTCGAGAAAACCGTGAATAACATGGTTTTTTAGTGATTACCCGCCATTTTTCTCAAAAATATTACGGAGCTCCTGCAATTTTCCCAGAAATGAGACTCATGCCAGTTGATAGGGCTTATAAATAACTATCTAGGGTATAAATTTGAAGAAAATCGTTAGAGCCGTTTTCGAGAAAACCGTGAAAAACATGTTTTTTAGCCATTATCCGCCATTTTGAATTGAATTTTATTGAATTTCTTATTGTTGGATCCTCATGGTATGAGGACCTTAAGTTTAAAATTTCAAGTCAATCGGTTAATTTGTTTTTGTTTTTAATCGGTTTTGTTTTCAGACCAACACCCAAAAATCATGTTTTGGACTCAGGGGACCTTGAAACGTACAGAAAACATGAAATTGGGGTACCTTAAATTTTTTTGGAAATCAATACTTTCCTTACCTATGGTAATAGGGCAAGGAAAGTAATGAAACGTATAGAAAACATGAAATTAGGGTACCTTAAATTTTTTCGGAAAGCAATACTTTCCTTACCTATGGTAATAGGGCAAGGAAAGTAATAATCGGCTTGACTTAACAAAAAATCAACTTGAAATTTGGAACATGAACGACCTATACCATGGCATAATATCTACTCAAGCTTTATTTTCTCTATGCTATAGCAATAGACTATAGTGAGGTCCACGTTATAATGGCAGTTGAGAAAGATAGAATAACAGCCTACGGTATCAGAGTTGCTGATTCTCTGCCTTGCCACTGCCTTCTATAGAACATAACTGATACCGGTATATCTGATGAATCAACTGTTCATTCTTGTTAAAAATGATTATTATATTTTTGTTGTGTGAAGCCACAAATTCTGAGCAGTGCTCAACATCTGTGGCATACAACATGTCATTTTCAGAATGGAGTCACATGAATGCTCTAAAACACTCCTCAATGGTATAAGGACAAGCCTCTACCAGTGTCCTAATTATCTTTGAAACAAATAACTTATAGCTGCTACACAGCCTTATATCTTCGGGAATGCACTTAAAACTCTTGAGTCCTGAATAGTATGGTCCCTTTTCGAGAAGAGTCAGTCTATGGATAGGGAACTGGAATAATTCTGTATTTTTAATTACCTCGTGTTTCATAAGTATGACAAATTCGGTTAGCATTGAAAATATTTTTGTTTTTGAACAAAAACGAAAAAACTTCAAGGAAATATATCGCTGGAACTGTAAGTAGTCGGAGTGCCTTGAATATGGTCTTACAGGAGAAAGATGGACCCCCCCAAAAATAATCCGAAGTGCTTTTTTCTGCATTTTTAAGTTTGTGTTCAAATGAATTCTTCCAGCCCCCAAAAACAAAATACTACATCTAATGATTGAAAGAAAATACCCATGGTAAACCTTTAGAGCTGTCTTGAGGTTTGAATTCGACTTAACAGTCCTCAGAGCAAAGAGAGCATGCTAAAGCCTTTTCTGGAGTTTCTCTATGTGACCATCCCACTTCAAGTTTGCCTGCAATTCAATCCCCAGAAACTTTGTCATATCAATAGCAGGACACTCCCATCCCAATATTCCTCGAGAAAATATTTTTTTTAATGATCTAAAAATAAATTTTCATAATAAAGAAGGAATATTTTGTAAATATATATATATATAATATATATATATATATATATATATATATAAAAGCGAAATGGCACTCACTGACTGACTGACTGACTCACTCGCAGAACTAAGTCTACCGGACCAAAAACATTCAAATAGTTGGCCCTTTAGAGGCGCACTAAGAACGGATTTGGAAAAATTTTCAAAGATACGCCCAAAATCTGCGTTTTTCCTGCGTTTTTTAAGCTTTATCGAGAACAAATGAACAGAAAATGTTCAAATTTAGTACAGAAGCTCAGCTTGGGTGTAATAATGTTGTGTTAGAAGGAATTTGAAATAACGCCAAAGATACGCCCACAATTAGCGTTTTTCCAGCGTTTTCTCAGCTTTATCGAGAACAAATGAACAGAAAATGTTCAAATTTAGTACAGAAGCTCAGCTTGGGTGTAATAATGTTGTGTTAGAAGGAATTTGAAATAACGCCAAAGATACGCTCAAAATCTGCGTTTTCCAGCGTTTTTTGTTCAAATTTACTGCAGAAGCTCAGCTGGGGTGTAAGAAGGAATGTTGTGTTAGAAGGAATTTGAAATAACGCCAAAGATACGCCCAAAATTAGCGGTGTTTTTGCGTTTGGGTGATTGAATCGTGAGAGGAAGTACTTTGACTTTCTGATGGAATGAAGCATGCTCAAATGAAAAATGCAGGCGAGCGAAGCGAGCCCGCTGATCTAATTTTTCGATGATCCAGTCGGGGGTCCAGGGGGTGGAGCCCCCTGGCTAGACGGATATGGCGAGCGAAGCGAGCCTGACGGGTAGTTAATTATATTTCTACATTGTTGAAAACGATCTGGCAGCGTCACAGAGGTAGAAAAGGATAGCGCTATCTGCTTTGTCGAATGACAAACAAGGATAGCAAACCAATGTTAATAAAATACTGCCATTATAACGTGGACCTCACTAAAGTTGTATATGTTTTTAGTACTTCCAATTAAAGTCATAGTTGAAGTATTTCTTGCATATTTTACTTACATCAGATGAATTGGATTCTAGAAACTTCCTCACAGCCTTCAGAGCGACATGAGCTGCTTTCTCTTGTGGATAGCCTGTCAAAAGCACATCAATCTCGATAAGTGAAAATAGTTCAGTAGCTCATTCAAACTGAAATCTATATCAAGAAACAAATCTGAAAAATCTGGTGTGGTACACTCACACAACTTTCCTTGCTCATTGAACTATAAGCCTCATTATCAAACGAGAATAATTTAGGGGAATAACATAATGACGATTGACGGCAACATATTTGCAACTACGATCAGACTACTGTATATGTGTATATACAATTGTTTTCAGAGTACTTTTTCCTTTATGTAAATTGTGAAATTCGATGATTTTTTTGAAATTCGTCAAAACAGCTGTTCTACAGATGAAATATCTTGACTATGACTGTGTTCTTTTTTTAAACTGCTCTACCTACCCACGGTATATGGAAGAAGAAAAAGTAAAAACCGTGTACAAACCTACCTCATGCACGAGAAGGAGGTTACAAAGTCCATTTCTCAAGGATTGGGTGGACCCCTCATTAGTACCCCAGGAAAAAGACTCATGTCAGTTGATAGAGCTAATAAATAACTATACAGGGTATGGATTTCAAAAAATTCGTTAGAGCCGTTTTTGAGAAAATCGTGAAAAAATGGTTTTTTAGTAACTGTCATTTTTCTCAAGAATATTACGGAGCTCCTGCAATTTTCTCATAAATAAGACTCATGTCAGTTGATAGGGCTTATAAATAGCTATCCATGGTATAAATTTGAAGAAAATCGTTGGAGCCGTTTTCGAGAAAACCGTGAAAAACATGGCTTTTTAGTCATTATCCGCCATTTTTCTCAAGAATATTACGGAGCCCCTGCAATTTTCTCATAAATAAGACTCATGTCAGTTGATAGGGCTTATAAATAGCTTATAAGCTATCCATGGTATAAATTTGAAGAAAATCGTTGAAGCCGTTTTCGAGAAAAACGTGAAAAACATGGCTTTTTAGTCATTATCCGCCATTTTTCTCAAGAATATTACGGAGCTTCTGAATTTTCCCTGAAATGAGACTCATGCCAGTTGATAGGGCTTATAAATAGCTATCCATGGTATGAATTTGAAGAAAATCGTTAGAGCCATTTTCGAGAAAAATAAATTACAGGAAAAGATTGAGAAGAAAACTTAACAACAGAAACAACTGTTGAACTAACTCCAAAAACCCTGAGATGAATTCTGAATAAATCTGAAATAATAGTGGTAGAAAATAAAAGTGGTAAATTGGAGGAAAAAAACTAAACTTAAACATATTATTTTGTGTATTATATATAAAAATAAAATTATCTAATAATTACTAGTAGTTCTGTGAACAGTAGAACTCGCGCTCAGTAAGTTACATTGACCTGTTGTTATGTTTTCTCAAAAAATAATAAATAATTTATCAATTTAAAATGTCTAGAGAAAATCCTAAATAAACATAGAGCTTTCTGTCCTATCGTACCGTGACGGGTCGTCCCGGAATTTGAGTGTGAGCGCTGTTATCAGGTTTGGCTGCAACTGTCTACAACGTTGATGGAAAGATACATTTTCAAGATGTTCGATGTTTTTGAACGGGTAGTATTATAGTCAACTGTCTACTAACGTTGATGGAAAGATACATTTTCAAGATGTTCGATGTTTTTGAACGGGCAGTATTATAGTCCACTAGACAGCTGATTTATGATGAATAATTCTATAGTTTGTATTTTACTCTAATATTGGCGTATGAATGAGGCACCTTTTTCCTTTTATATTATCCTTGAAATGCAAAATTTCCAAAAACCTTGTATATACATCGACGCGCAATTTAAAAAGGAACATACCTGTCAAATTTCATGAAAATCTATTACCGCGTTTCGCCGTAAATGCGCAACATATAAACATTAAGAGAAATGCCAAACCGTCGACTTGAATCTTAGACCTCACTTTGCTCGGTCAATTATTAAACAAAAATCCAAATTAAACGCTATAAATCACCCCGAAGACTTCTGCTACTGCAAATATTGACAACAGGGTAAACAGCTGAATGGAAATTCGATGAGCGCTACTATTCAAAAACTATTTGTCAGCCCGGGAATGAAACCCAGTACCTATTAATTACCGGTTAGGAATGACAAAACTGACAACCTCTGGATAGCAGCGCTCATTTTTTACGAGGCCAGCCAGTCTACAGATTGAAATTACTAAGATATTGCAAATATTCAAATGCCTCTGGATACCTCTGAATTTTCATCTATAGTGAGGTCCACGTTATAATGGCAGTGGAGAAAGATAGTAGAACAACGTTGCCTCTGTCTTGTCAATGTCTTCTATAGACGGTAGCTGATACAGGTTTATTGATGTAATATTAACTGTTCATTCTCGTTTAAAATAATCAATTATCATATTATATTAAGCGAGCAATTACTGTATATCTGTTTATATTTTTCTATTTTTATATCTGGTTATATGGTTATTTATGTTCAACGGATCTCGAAAACGTCTATAACGATTTTCACGAAATTTGGAATATAGTAGGTTTATGATATCAAAATTCGATTGAACTAGGTCTCATCCCTGGGAAAACTCACTGAAGGACATGAAAAGGATAATTCATCCTTGGAAAAATCGATGATGATTTCGTCGTCTGTCGATAACATAAGATGCGTGTGCCTGTGCACTACCTCCGTAAACAAAGCCGTAGTGCATTCGTGAGACGTCAGCACAAGTAGGACTCCTACACCAATAAAAACACTAGCTGATATAGATCAGCTAAAATCAAAGAATTTTTATTGGTGTAGGAGCCCTACCTGTGCTGACGTCACACGAATGCACTACGGCTTTGTTTACGGAGGTAGTGGCCTGTGTAGGAGATCAGCTGTGTAATCAATTGGCTTACCGTATCTCACGAGAAATCTAGAAATTTTAATTGACTCGATCAAAATACAGTAATCTGATTTGTTGACATGAGATGGTATATATCATAATATTCAAAGTTTGATTGATTGATTTGATTGAGTTCTGTTTATCAATACATAGATAACGAGCAAAGCTCGGTGCCCCGATATTATTTTATTAAGCATAAAATTATATTTTTCAATAACTGAGATAATTTATTTTTTTAATTGATTATTGATTCTACATTGTTAAAAACAGAGCATATCGAGAAAGAGATAGCGCTATCCGCTTTCTTGGGTGATAGACAAGGATAGCAATACCATTGCAAATCAAACACTGCCATTATAATGTGGACCTCACTATAGAGCTTGTAGATGTTAATACATAAATATAATACCGTTAGGTATAGGATACCTTTGAGTTAGAGATACATTTTTCAAAATTGAATTATTAAATTTTGTATATTATATATCAAGATAGAATGATTTTGAAGGAAATTTGGTGTTAGGTCTACAACAACTAAAATTAATACTTATTTATTCTTTTAGTCCCTACTTTCCAAAGCATTACAGCTCTGAATATAATTCAAACTTTTTATGGAAGAATTAGAATACCATAGATTCTTATGGGAATGATCACACACTGTCAGACTACAAATGAGTGAACCCTCCAATAAGAACCAATGGTTTTGTCTTTCTACCCAGAAGAGCTAAAATTCATTGGAAAGCAGGGTTCAACTGTAAGAAAATTATACAAATAAAAAGATTGGTCTGGCCAGAGAATTCGAATTGTAGCGCCAGAATGCCAGACTGCAGTTCTGCCAATAGCAGGCTTGTGTTTGCGCCAGCACAGACCGTCCTGCTGCTTTGGCCTTCTCGATGTCCTTGTTTCGTCAGCCCGTCTTGTTGCAAGACCAAAATTGTGTTTGTCATGTAATTTCGATCGGAAATTTCTTGTAAATAATTGTTTGAGTGTCGTGTGTGTGAATTATGAATATAACAGCGTAAATAGTATTGAATTGAATTAATTTGAATCGGATTTGAATTTATAAAGAATCCAGTTTGAGCTTTGTTCAAAACACAGTGCATAGCCTGCAAGTTGAACGCGAAAAGGCAGCCCGGAAGCCAGAACCTGTCTTTTCCCAGATTTCATCCCACCCTGAATCTGACCAAAACACCTAATAAAGGCTTTGAAGGGCAAGTAGTCAAGATTGGAATAAATCTGGTGAGTTTTTGCTCTTTTTTTTATTGTTCATTAATGCAGAGTTCAACTGTACAAATAACCTGGCTCAAATTGAAGATTAAATTTTACCCCTTGTTTGTATTTGATTATTTAAATAGTAAATTACAGTCCTCTGGTAGCTCTAGCCTGAGCTTTGTTCAGAACATTTTCTGGTCCTCCGGGCCGGATGAATTTAAATTTGTAATTTGTTGATTAATTCACACACATTGGATTTAAGCAGTTTCGTATTTGTCCAATGTTTGCATGTTGAGAATGGTCTGATCCATGCTCAACTTAAGTTTGTTGTAGCCTTGTTCTATGAGCAAGGTTTCTTGTCAATTTGTATTTGTCTGAAATTAAATTTATTTCAGTTAAAATTGTAATTTCCTAAAACTAGGCTCATTGTGCTCTTTTTTAGGAGTTTTGTTTGTTTGTTGGAATTTGTATTGTCCATTTTTTATACATGTTAGTGAAGGTTAATCACCAGCATGATTTTGTTTGTTCAATTCAACAAGTTATCATTTGTTTGTGAGTTGTTGGAAGAACATTATCTAATCATATAGTTTTGTTCTCAGCAATAACTTATCTTGTGAATTGATAATCAAAGTTTAACTTTGATAACTTACTAACTCGTGATTCTTCCTTTCATCTAGTTTTGAACTCATTCTTGTTTTATTGTCTGTTGTTTGCATTGTCGGGGCTGAATTGTTTTGTGTATGAGTTCAAGATGGAGGAAAAATTACACAAACAAATCAGGGTGTATTGCGCTAAACTGGAACAATTGTATGCCAGATTGCAAAGAATTTATGACCTGTCTAAAAATGTCTCTGATCCAAAAGTTGCTGAGCAATTTTCAATCTTGTATCCTCGGGTGTCTCAGACCATTCGGATTATGAAAAGACAGAATTAGTGGTTAATGAGTTGGAACTTGAGTTGAATAAAGATCATGTTGTAGCATTCAACAACTCACACTTAGATCTGTTTCAGTATATTGAAGTAGCGGCTAACACTCTCAAACAGAAAGAGGCGACTGATGCTATTGCTCAATCTTCGGCAGCTACAGCAGCTAGTGCACAGCCGGTTGTGTCCAAGTCGGTACTGCCTAAAATCGACCTTCCGAAATTTGATGGGAACCAGGCTCAATGGTCGGTGTTTATGAACTATTTAAGGCATTGGTACATGACAACAAGAATTTGAACGATCAGCAGAAGGTCCAATATCTTGTAAGTAGACTTACTGGACAAGCAGCCAATATTTGTCGTCATTTGCCACCATTGGCTAACAATTATCAAATAATTTGGCAGGCATTATTGACCTGCTATAACGATCCACGGGCGCAAGTCGATGCCTATTTCAAACAAATTTTTGAATTTTGTCCAATAAAATCAGAATCAAAGGCAGGTTGTATTGCGATTTTGGATGGGTTTTGCAGTTCAATCAATGCATTAAAGAGATTGCAACTCATTGATTTGTCAGACTCGATATTCCTCCATCATGGCTTGAGATTGCTGGATCCAAGTTCTCATAGAAATTTTGAATCGGCCGTCTGTGACAAGGCTATGCCAACTTATACCGATTATGTCAAATTCATTGAAAAGCAAATTAAGACTCTTCCTTCTGATGAGAAACAGACTGAATCGTTTAATATGAAGCACAGAAAAGATAATAAATCAAAGGTGTTTGTGGTTCAATCTAATGATTCATCTAGTAAAAAGCCCAATTGTCTGAAGTGCTCAAAACCGGGTCATCGGTTAGTAGATTGTGCAAGTTTCTTGAAAATGACTCCTTGGGATCGTTATTGTTTGATTAAGGGAAAGTTTTGTTGTTTTCGTTGTCTTGATGTGGATCATTTGAGTAGAAATTGTCGTAGTAAAACTCAGTGTGCTCAATGTCGAGAATCTCATCATTCTTTATTGCACTTTTCCAGATCAAGTTCCAATGAAGGTGTTGCGTCCTCGTCGAACTCCAAGGCAGGTGGCACATCACCTATTAGTTGTTGTTCTACATCCAACGATGTAGAAAATTCGACCGTTGTGTTGTCGACCGTCACTGCACATGTTCGAGATTGTAATGATCAGCTTTGTGATGTTCGTTTCTTGGTTGACACCGGGAGTCAGTGTCATTTTGTTACAGCCAAATTGTGTCGGCGTTTGAGACTACCATTCCAGCCCATGAAAACCGTTGTTCGTGGATTCGGTGGTGGTACTAGTGAAGTTCGAGGTCGTACTTGTGTGTCGATTCAGTCGAAGTTGGATCCTACCGTCAAGTTTTCGATGGATGCCACAGTGGTAGATAAAATCATCGACAAGTTGCCTTCTTGTGAAATCAACAGATCCAAACTTCATCATCTTGAAAATCTCACACTGGCTGATGACAAATTCTACCTTCCTAGTAGAATAGATGGCATCATTGGTGCGGAGTTAGTTCCTCACTTGCTACGTGGGAGTCCTAGTACAGGTGAATCGCACGAATTCATGACTGTTAATAGTGTCTTTGGCCACATTCTGATGGGGAGAGCGCCGATTCTCACTTCAACAACGAATGTGTCGAATTGTTTTACAGCCATTTGTAGTCCATTCGTTAGTAGTCCATCGTTGGATAGTTTTGTGGAACGTTTTTGGGAGTTGGAATCGTGCCCTGCACCAAGCTGTCAACTGAAACCGGAAGAGTTGGAGTGTGAGGTAAATTTTCGGAAGTCTGTACATCGTGTGAATTCTGGTCGTTTTGTTGTTGCCTTGTCATTTGCGGAGCCGCCCAGCAGCTTGGGAGATTCGTATGCTGTCACCGAACGCAGACTGCTGACTTTGGAGAGACGACTAGAGCTTGACAGCAATACTCGTATTTCATATCATGAAATATTGATCGATTACCTACGTCAGGGTCACATGTAGTTTGTAGCAGATCAGACAGACCGAGGTGGTTACTACATACCGCATCACGCCATCGTGAAAGCAAGCAGCACTACCACGTCCATCCGAATTGTATTTGATGCTGGTTCCAGAACATCATCTGGTTTGTCATTGAACCAGGTTCTTGATGCTGGTCCCAAATTGCAGACTGACATTTTTGTTTTGCTGGTGTTGGTTAATTTTCGTTTGTTCCCAATCGCACTAACTGCCAACATTAAACAAATGTATCGACAGATATTAGTGGAGGATTCCTGCCATCGTTATCAGCGTGTATTGTGGAGATTTTCGCCGGAGGATCCAATCGAAATTTATCAGCTCAATTGTGTTGTTTTTGGTGTTTCAAGCTCTCCATATTTGGCGCTTCGCACCGTCCACCAGCTTGTAGAGGAGGATGGATATCGTTTTCCAGCAGCCAAGGCGAGAATACCAAGAGACATGTTCATGGACGACTTAGTCACATCTGTCGCCACAGAGTCAGAGGCCGCGGAGCTGTATCGTCAGTCCAAGAAGCTGTTTGAGGGAGGAGGTTTCTCGCTCACAAAGTGGACTTCAAATTCACCATCAATGTTGGAGAAATTCTCGGAGGAAATTCTATGGTGCAGTTATCTATGTGAAGTCGCAGAAGGAGAGCGAGGAGCCAAGAGTTGTATTATTGTGTTCAAAGTCCAAGGTAGCACCATCTAAAGTTGTTTCAATACCTCGTTTGGAGTTTTGTGCGGCACTCTTGTTGGCAGAACTCATGAATTCAGTAGTCACTATTATTAGTGAACGTTGTCATGTGTCTCGTATTGTCGCACTCTCTGATTCTACAGTCACCTTGTGTTGGATTAATGCTCCATCCGCGAAATGGCAAACTTTTGTTGGTAATCGCGTCGCAAAAATACAGGATTCTTGTATACAGGAGTGGATGCATGTTGCCGGAATTGAAAATCCCGCTGACTGTTTGTCTAGAGGTTTATCACCAGTTGAGCTTGTGAACTTTCCGTTGTGGCTCTCAGGTCCATCATGGATAGCAGAGGACGAATGCGATTGGCCCGTCCGAACTCAAATGGAAGAGATCGTGGATCCACCGGAGGCGAAAAAATCGTCAGTGTTGACAGTCACAAAATCTCCTGATTGTAACAGCAATGCAATATATTCATTGATTGGTCGTTGTTCGGATTATGGTCGTCTTTTGAGAATTGTAATTCTTGTTCTCAAATTCTTACGAATCTTACCCCAATCAGAAAAATCAGATTTCGATGTTGCTGAGAGGTATCTATGTAAAGTGGTACCGAAGATACATTTTTCATCTGAATTTGTGCAATTAGAGAAGGGAGAAGATTGTTCTATGCGCCTACGTCGCCTGTCTCCATTCATTGATAAAGGTGTGATTCGCGTCGGCGGTCGTTTGTCACATGCTGGACTTGAATTTGAGACTTGTCATCAGATGATCTTACCAAAATCCGACGCTTTCGTATCAATGATGATTGATTATCATCACAAGAAGAATTGTCATGCTGGACCTACGTTATTGTTGTCCTTGATCAGACAGAAATTCTGGATACTGTCTGCTCGCTCTATTATTCGTATTTGTGTCTTTAAGTGTAATCGTTGTTTCCGTATTCGACCAGTAACAAAATTATATCCACTCCCAACTCAATAGTTGTTGTGATTGTTGCATTTTTTTTTCTTTTGTGTTGTTTTTTGGTATAGGTGTTTTATTCTTTTTGGCATGTCTGGATTTTTCCTTTCCTTGGTTTTTTTTTCAGTTTTGTAACTTGGCTGAAAAATAGTTTTTCAGAGGCGGGGGTATGGTCTGGCCAGAGAGTTCGAATTGTAGCGCCAGAATGCCAGACTGCAGTTCTGCCAATACCAGGCTTGTGTTTGCGCCAGCGCAGACCGTCCTGCTGCTTTGGCCTTCTCGATGTCCTTGTCTAGTCTGTCTTGTTTTGTCAGCCCGTCTTGTTGCAAGACCAAAATTGTGTTTGTCATGTAATTTCGATCGGAAATTTCTTGTAAATAATTGTTTGAGTGTCGTGTGTGTGAATTATGAATATAACAGCATAAATAGTATTGAATTGAATTAATTTGAATCAGATTTGAATTTATAAAGAATCCAGTTTGAGCTTTGTTCAAAACACAGTGCATAGCCTGCAAGTTGAACGCGAAAAGGCAGCCCGGAAGCCAGAACCTGTCTTTTCCCAGATTTCGTCCCACCCTGAATCTGACCAAAACACCTAATGAAGGCTTTGAAGGGCAAGTAGTCAAGATTGGAATAAATCTGGTGAGTTTTTGCTCTTTTTTATTGTTCATTAATGCAGAGTTTAACTGTACAAATAACCTGGCTGAAATTGAAGAATAAATTTTACCCCTTGTTTGTATTTGATTATTTAAATAGTAAATTACAGTCCTCTGGTAGCTCTAGCCTGAGCTTTGTTCAGAACAAAGATAGATCTATGATAGACGATGAATATTAAGAAACATAATTATAATTCACTCACCATAAACTCCTGTTGAGATGCATGGGAACGCCTGAAAATATTAAAAATATCAATTAATATTCCCTTTTTTTTATTAAATAGAACGACTATAGTGAGGTCCACGTTATAATGGCATTGGAGAAAGATAGGAGAAAAACGTTGCCGATCCTCTGTCATGGCAATGCCTTCTATAGACGGTAGCTGATACAGGTTTATTGATGTAATATCTACTGTTCATTCTCGTTTAAAATAATCAATTATATTTTATTAAGAAAGCAATTATATTTTTCAATAATTTCATAATGAATTTTCATGATTATGATGAAATAGTTTGTTGATTAATCATTAATTTTACATTGTTGAAAGACGATCTGGCAACAGAGCAGAGGGAGAAAGATATAGCGCTATCCGCTTTGTTGAATGATGGACAAGGATAACAATCAAACACTGCCATTATAACGTGGACCTCACTATAGCAGTCACATTTCTTCAATAAATGAATTTATTCACTCACTGTTATGAGATCTTTCGGCAAGTCCGCCATCTTCCTGGGGCCTGTTTCACAAAGGTACAAGTAGGTTACAAGTCTTGTTGCCAACCATGGTTTTGGAGAACAGCTGATTACAAGCGTTTCACAAAAGCAGAATTGTAAACTTGTAGTTACAATGAATTTCTACAAGTTTACAGGTGATTTGCTTGTTACGAACAAGTGTTTCACTAAGATTTTCATTGAAGCCAACAATTTTTGTCGAAATTACTTGTTCGTGACTATGAAATTTCTACCGAAGTGGAAAGCTATGTAAAGGATTTACAGGTGATCATTAAAATGATTTTAAATATTCAATAAATATTTCTAATAATCAAAAATGCCCTATATTCCTCTATAATTCATTATTTTGGAAATATATGCATCAAGAAATTGAATTTAATAAATTTCCAAAATAGTTATTAATGTGTTACCTCATAGGTTATGTGTACTATAGTATATATACACAGTATATATAGTATACATAATATATAGTACATATACTATATATATACAGAGTACATATACTGTATAGGTTACAAATTCAGCAATAAATGAAGTAGACTGTACAAAAACATTATATTGATTTCAAATATTTTCAAAGTAATTATTGAAAAGTACAAGTAACCTTTATAAAGGATGAAAAAAGGAAATTATCATGAAAATAGGTTATGTTTACTATTGAAGTACTTGTAGACTTGTAAAATTGTAAACTTGTAAACTTGTATTTCATAATTTTTTGTGAAACGTGAGTACTTGTAAACTAGTAACTACAAGTACTTGTTCGTAACCATGGTTGGTAACAATACTTGTACCTTTGTGAAATAGGCCCCAGGTTGAATTAATATTAATTTTCAACTCAAGGCTTCAATCAAGATAGTTTCAATTTTAATTCTTTTCAAACTGAAAAAACGTGTTTAACACGTGACGAGTAGCTTATTGTATTTTGATAAACCCATGCCCTTTAATGCGGCATCCACATGTTGGCCCAATGACGACCAGCGCCAGTGTGTGGATAGGCGGTTTGCCAGCGCTGGACTAGATGTGGACTATGCTGGGCCAACAATTGGCTAACATGTGGATGCGGCATTAAGGCTGTGCAAAGGCTAAAAATAAACTTTCTACTGGTGATATTTTTCAAAGTTTTTCGATTTGTATAGCATCAGGCTATCAAAATGAAAAAGTTTTCTCAAGAAAACATTTTTTTTTGGAGATATGAGGGACTGAAATTTTAATTTTTGGGACAGAACATTTCAAATTCGGTACGATATAAATCCATGAGATTTAGAGGATGGATTCTTCATGGTATTGTTGATCTAGTAGAACAAAAATTTTCTGAAAATATCAATTTTTGGAAAAGTTTTTCAACTGACCAAAAATAACTCAACTTAAAGTTATTTTTGGTTATTTTTAGTAAATTGAATAACTATCTTAAAAATTGATAATTTCATAAAATTGTTGTTTTACTAGATCAACAATACCATGAAGTATCTATCCTCTGAATCTCATGGATTTATCTCTTAACGAATTTGAAATTTTCTGTCCCAAAAATTTAAACCTTAGGCGCTCATATCTCAAAAAGTAATGATCAGAAACAGAATGTTTTCCTGAGAAAACTTTTTCACTTTGATAGCTTGATGATATACAAATCGAAAAACTTTGAAAAATATCACCAGTAGAAAGTTCATTTTTAGCATTTGCACAGCCTTAATTGACCAGCGTTTGGTTGAACGAGCATGGACATATCATATTTATTTATTAATTACTTTTATTTTCACAAGAAAGCACTGAGTGGGAGAGAAAAACAGTCGACTTAAATTCATTACAAAACTTCTCGCTGATGACAGTGTATGTGCATGCACGTTCAACCGTTAGTGGCCAGCCTTAGAGTGATGAAAGATAAGACATTTTAATGTCTGATGCACATCTGTCTGACATATCCACATATCACAATTGCTCTCTTTCCATGTTCTAAATCTAACCAGATTTAGAGAAATTTACTGACCGAGCGAAGTGAGGTCTAAGATTCAAGTCGACGGTTTTGCATTATTATCTTTGTTTGTATTTTTGTTTATATTTATGTTCCGCATTTACAGCGAACGCAGCAATAGATTTTCATGAAATTTGACAGATATGTTCCTTTTTGAATTTCGCGTCGACGTATACATAGGGTTTTTTGAACTTTTGCATTTCAAGGATAATACAAAAGAAAAAGGAGTCTCCTTTGAATGTCAATATTACCGTAAAATCAGACTATAGAATTATTCATCATAAATCAGCTGTCTAGTGGACTATAAAACTACCCGTTCAAAAACATCGAACATCTTGGAAATGTATCTTTCCATCAACGTGTTAGTAGACAGTTGTCTACTAACTTTGTCTTTCCATAAGCTGTGGCCATGATTTTAGTTTGAAGTTTGGAGTTATTGGTAGAAAACATTTTTTTTACATTTTTCTTTTTTAATCTGATGATTAAAATTGCAAAAAATATTATTGAAAAGAAATTGATTTCTAAAATCATGAAAAGTGAGAAATGAAGTTTGTAGGAGATCAGCATTATGGTAGTTTATTTTATTAATTCCAACACACCGACTTTTCGCCAACACGACAACACAGAATGTTCCCTGATGGGTTGATTGGATTGGCGTATCGACGGCAGCCAGACCTGATAACAGCGCTCACACTCACATTCCGGGACGACACGTCACGGTACGATAGGACAGAAAGCTCTATGTTTATTTAGGATTTTTTCTAGACATCTTAAATTGATAAGTTATTATAATTTTTACAAGAAGCACTGAATGGGAGAGAAAAACAGTTGACTTAAATTTGTTGTCATTACAAAACTTATCGCTGATGACAGTGTATGTGCATGCACGTTCAACCGTTAGTGGCCAGCCTTAGAGTGATGAAAGATAAGACATTTTAATGTCTGATGTAGATCTGTCTGCCATATGCACATATCACAATTGCTCTCTCTTTCCATGGTCTAAATCTAACCAGATTTATAGAAATTTATTGACCGAGCGAAGTGAGGTCTAAGATTCAAGTCGACGGTTTTGCATTTCTCTTTATGTTTGTATTTTTGTTTATATTTATGATCCTCATTTACAGCGGAACGCAGCAATAGATTTTCATGAAATTTGACAGATATGTTCCTTTTTGAATTTCGCGTCGACGTATACATAGGGTTTTTTGAACTATTGCATTTTAAGGATAATACAAAAGTTAAAGGAGTCTCCTTTGAATGTCAATATTACCGTAAAATCAGACTATAGAATTATTCATCATAAATCAGCTGTCTAGTGGACTATAATACTACCCGTTCAAAAAGATCGAACATCTTGAAAATGTATCTTTCCATCAACGTTAGTAGACAGTTGTCTACTAACTTTGTCTTTCCATAAGCTGAGGCCATGATTGTAGTTTGGAGTTTGGAGTTATTGATAGAAAACATTTTTTTACATTTTTCTTTTTAATCTGATGATTAAAATTGCAAAAAATATTATTGAAAAGAAATTGATTTCTAAAATCATGAAAAGTGAGAAATTAAGTCTGTAGGACTTAATCAGCATTATGGTAGTTTATTTTTTTAATTCCAACACACCGATTTTTCGCCAACACGACAACACAGAATGTTCTCTGATGGGTTTATTGGATTGGCGTATCGACGGCAGCCAGACCTGATAACAGCGCTCACACTCACATTCCGGGACGACACGTCACGGTACGATAGGACAGAAAGCTCTATGTTTATTTAGGATTTTTTCTAGACATTTTAAATTGATAAATTATTTATTAATTTTTAAGAAAACATAACAACAGGTCAATGTAACTTACTGAGCGCGAGATTTACTGTTCACAGAACTACTAGTTTATTTATTTATAAAAACATGGAAGCATACATGATTTCTTCCAAAAATTGCTTCAATAACAACATATTACAATAATTCATTATACTGTACATAATAATTGATCAAGATATAATTTTTTTGTAATATTGTATTAGTGAGATTAGAAAAATAGTTGGAAAGGTTAAAATATCAATCTCACTTATAATTATTGTATAGTGTACTGCACAGGACAATAATCAAATACAACAGAATAATATCCTATTATATTAAGCAAGCAATTTCTGTATTTATATAACAGGTTATTTTTATATCTGGTTATTTATGTTTTACAGATCTCAAAAACGGCTCTAACGATTTTCACGAAATTTGGAACATAGTAGGTTTATGATATAAAGATTCGATTGCACTAGGTCTCATTCTTTGGAAAACTCGCTGAACGACATTAAAAGGATAATTCATCCATGGAAAACAGATGATAATTTCGTCGTCTCTCGATAACAGAAGATGCGTGTGCGTGAGTGGGAGAGAGACAGAACTATTTCCAGCTGCGTAATCATAATCAATCAGCGAGAAATTTTATCTAGCTAGACAATTTAACCGATTTGATCAACATAATCTGATTTGTTGACATGACATGATAATCCTCCTAAACTAGAGTATATCATAATTTTCAAAGTTGATCATTATTTGACAATTTCAAGTGATTAGTGAGTGTTATTTTGTTATTCAATTTGGTTTGTATATAATCTAAATTATATATTTTTTTGTTTTCAAATGTTTGAACAGAAAATTGAACCTGAACTCAAGTGTATGGAACATAACCTACTTTCTGGACTATTTATAGTGTATAAATCAAAATTCGGGAAAGAAACAGTTTTGGGCTGTGCCTGTTAGTACTTCCCCAATCATTTTAAATATTGTGTTCGGTCTATCAAAAGTCAATAAATAACGAGCGAAGCTCGGTGAACCGATATTATAATATAATAAAGGAAAGAATTGGCTTCTACACGTATGGGATAGGAAATTCACGAATGACGCTTAATCTCGTCTGAACTACTGAACTGATTAATTTGAAATTTTGCATATAGATTATTAATTTACTGATGATGGTTATAGGCCTATTTCAAATACTTTAAAATGTCAGTAGGTCAAGTTTGAGGTTGGTAAGCTTTTAATTAGACTCTTAAGGAGCACGGACTGCCTGCTGGCCAATAATAATTTCAGAATAAATTTTAGATTGATAATCTCATATTACGAGAAGATTGAATGAAAATCATAGGTGTTTTATCACAGTTAAAAGTGGATATCTCTCTAGCGCCAGATTTATCAATTTGTACCGTATCGATCGATTCTTTATTGATCCATACAATGAGTACATCATCAAAATGATAGAGAGAGAAAAAATAAGGTAACCTTGTGCTACTCCTCTCCCAAATTTGGATAAGGTTACACATAGTCCGAAATAGGTTGAGTCTTGTAGTTGTTCACTTAACAAATTTTCAGTCCTTAACCTTAAACAGTCCACAGTTAAAAGTGGATATCTCTCTAGCGCCAGATTTATCAATTTGCACCGTGTTTATTGATTCTTTTTTGATTTATAGAATAACTACATCATCAAAATGATAGAAAAAATAATAATAATAATAAATGAATTTATTACCAAATACAAAAAATATTTTTACAAACATAATATTCATTAAATTACAATAGTTTTTTGCGTGACTGGAAGAAGAAGCCTTGAGCTCCAGCCACGAGTTCTAATAATAAGAAATACATTTTTTAACTAATAACAGCAGTACAAATGATACAATTCTGTTGATATATGGTAAATAATCTATGGATGTTGAATTTTATCAATAATCAAGTACTTGATAAACAAAATATAGATACACAGAAAAATAATATAAAAATTGTCAAGTTCTAATAATTTTTACACAATTAATATTGCCAAAAATTGTTGATTTAGCCAACTCAATTCTCAATTTTAAAATAATAGTTCTGTTTTACCCAAGATCTTATCAATCTCAATTTGGTTTTTGTTATTTTATCCTTAATAAAGTCTTCCGGAATTTTATTTATTAGTTTATTACTCTGATATTCAAATTGGTGTTTACTAGATGTTAATGAAGTAAAGTTAATATTGAAAGCATTTACTACAGTTGGCCGTATATTATAAGGGATTGTGCGACGGGTAAATTGATGTGTATTTTTATTAATAAAAATAATTAAATTTGTCACATAAGTTTGACGTAACGTTGGTAGATCTATCTCTTCAAATATTAATCTGCTGGGATAGAGTCTGGGTCTTCCAAGCGCAGCTCTAATAATATGCTTTTGTATTATAAAAAGTTTTTTAAAATGAGTGTCATACGCTGCTCCCCATACTTCTATATTATAATGGAAAAGTGAATGAGCATAAGCATAGTAAATCGTTCTCAAAATATTCAAGTCTTTTAATTGGTTAATTCTGTAGAAAATTGTTATTAAATATTTCAGTTTGAAGCATAGATTCTGAATGTGAACGTCCCATTTAATATGCTGATCCACAGAAACACCTAAATATTTGATTGATTTAACTCTTTCTATTGTTGGACAAGTGCAGTTAACAGTGATGTTGTTATGACAGTGTATTATCAGCTCAAGCTCATCAGGAGGCTGACCACTTATGTTAGGGGAAAAAGATATGTATTTAGTTTTACTCGCATTTAGAGTTAAAATATGGCTGTTCAACCACGATTTAACTATTTCAAGACCACGATTAGCAGAGTTAAATGTTTCATTCCATGTTAAGCCTGAGAAGATTAGAGCAGTGTCATCGGCAAATGATAGTGTGACACCATTAGGAATATCAATTTTCAATAAGTCATTGACATAAATCAAAAAAAGTAGCGGCGATAGAACAGTTCCTTGTGGAAGTCCAAACTCTTTTATATTTTGAATGTCAGTTTTATCATTTATTGTTAAAATTTGGATTCGATCTGTCAAATAGCTTGCAAATATATCTTTTGTTATTCCTCTTATTCCACAACACTCTAGCTTATGAAAAAGGATAGAATGTGGTATAGAATCAAAGGCCTTTGCCAAGTCCAAAAATATAGCAAGTGTTTTTCTATTACTATCAAAACTTTTATTTATTAAATTTGTCAAGTGTAAGACAGCATCTTTGGTGGATTTACCTTCTTGAAAACCATACTGGTTACTCGAAATGAAATTGTTTTTTCTAAGAAAGTCCATCAATCTAACTTTTATAATTTTTTCCATAATTTTTGATAAATTGGTTAATAAGCTAATAGGTCTATAGTTTTGAGGATTTGCAAGGTCCTTGGATTTAGGTATTGGTTTTATTAAAGCTATCTTGAATTTCTTTGGAAAATATCCTAATAAAAAACACCTATTAAAAATGATTTCCAGAGGGGAAACAATGAATTTTGAGATTTTTTTTAAACATATTCCACTAATGTTATCCACACCCGGAGACGAGTTTGGTTTCAGCTCATGTATAAATTTATTTATTTCCGCAGTATCGGTTGGTTTTAGGAAGAAGCTATTCAAAGGTCTCCAGGAGGTAGACTCTGGGATTTCAATTCGATTATTCTGTATCAAATTATTAGCATAAGACTGGCCAACTGTTGCAAAGTGCTTATTTAATACATTAGCTTCAATTTTGGGTTGAAAATCCCTATTTTTGTTGTTTGTAATCTCCTTAATGCATTCCCATGTCTTCTTCATATTACCCTTATAAAATTGAAATTTTTCGTTGTAGTATTCTATTTTTGCATTTTTTATCACGTTGTTCAGAGTGTTTCTGTACCGTTTATATTCCTCCTTTAATCCATTATTGAATGGTTGCTTATTCAACTCTCTATGCATCTTGTCCCTTTTTCTAATAGAATTAATAATGCCTTGACTAATCCATTGTTTTAAGGGTCTCCTTTTATGTGGTATTTTAAGAGTTTTTGAATTTTTTCTTATGTGGTCCGTCAGAGTATTTACAAAATTATTAACCATATTATCAATGTTCTCTGAATTATTATCAAGTATATTATCCCATCTTTCATTCTCTAAGCATCGATAAAGATTCTCATAGTCGATTTTCATTCTAGTATTAGTCAATTCATTACTTTCAGGTTTTATTCTGCTATTATTTATATGCATGGTTGTGATAAAGTGGTCGGTAATATTTGATCGATTATAGTTGCTAATATATTATCAGGATTTATATTATTATTTTTGAGAAAAATATGGTCTATACATGTTTTTGTATTATATTGAACTCTTGTTGGTTTATTAATATGAGATTTGAATCCATTCAGATGAACAGCGCTTAAGTATTCGTTAGTGAGATGACTGTTTTCTAATAGATTCAAGTTCATATCGCCTACAATCAAAAATGTACTTCCATTATTGGTATTTTGCAGAAGCAAGTCAAAACTGTTAATAAAGTGAGTAATGTTCAGAGAAGGTGAGCGGTAAACAGATATCAGAGTATATTTCTTATCTTCAATTGTGAATGCGATTGAGAGAGAGTTGGCATTATCTATTTCCAGTTCTATTCTATCGAAATCTATGTCATTGTGGATGAATATACATATACCATCACTCTTAGTATACTTATTCTTTTTATAAATAGTTCGGTATCCCTCTATTAGAAAATGACACTGACAGTCTTCAGTTATCCATGTTTCGGATAAAACTATTACATTAAATCTTGTTTCACATTGATTCAAATAACATAAAAATTGATCAAAGTTTTTATTAATGCTTCTTATATTCATATGTAATAAGTTGACTAGATTCTCTGAACTATTGTTTAAATAATAATTAGGTTTGAAAGTAGCAATATCGTGTACTTCAAATGTATCATAGATGCCAAAATCGATTGTATCTTCAAAGTTAAATGGCATTTTTTTATGAATAAAAATTAAGAAAAAAGGAAGATAAATAAAGAAAAAAAACTAGCTGAAAAAGTCGAGTTTGAGCCTGCAAACCCCAGAAAACAACTAAATAAGTTCACTTCTCAATAAGTATTAAATGATGTCCAAAACCTCAATTCAAACAATTCTAAATTATTCCAAGTCTAAATTAAACAAACATATTCCGAATGAAAAAAGAAACATAAACAAAGAAAAATAATACCACCGTATGAGAACCACTACACCCTGAATCAATAATCTTCAATTGACTATTAAAAAAAATAAATAAAACTTAGTTTCAGAATAATAGTGTCATATAAAAAGAAAAGTATTACAGATTATAAATGTGACAGTACGCACTCTTGGAATACAAAAAATCTAAGTATAGGTATAAAAGAAAATAGAAAAGACAGAGACAAAATATTTAGATTTCCATCGTACAGTCCGTGATATTTTGATTTTTGCATTACTCAAAAGGTTCGAGATCTTCATCCTTGACTATTCTCTTAGCTGGCGAATCTTGTGTTTGACGCACGAGAATTTTCCCATCCTTGACCCATACAAACTTTAATTTGCCCCCCCTCTTCAGAATTTTGCCTTTCCTAGCAAGAGCTTATTTGCGGTTGTTAGGTGTTCATTTATATAAATGTTTCTACGAGGTAGGCCAGCGTTCAAGTCCGTGGTTACTAAATTTCTTTTTACTTTAGCTGCCATCAACCAATTTAATTTGGTTCTCCTTGTCGTGAATTTACAAATAATTGGTTGGATCTTACCTTTCGGAGTAGGAACTCGATGAGCAATAGATATATCATCGTCCTTAAACGGAACGTTGATGACCGCTGCAATGCACTTTATAATCTCGTACACATTTTCACCTTTCGTAGTCGGAATGCCAGCTATTTCCAAATTGTCAATTCGAGATCTTTGTTGCAGTTCTCTAATTTCCCTATGACACTCACGGTTTACCAGCTTCAAACGTTCGCATTCTTTTTTTAGATTAACATTATCAGTTTGTAGGCTTTTCATGGATTCCTTGATTTCATTCACAGAGGATGTAAGGGCGGACAGTTCTTCACTAAATACTGCAAACCGTTCATTGATGAATTCTTTCAAGGAGTCAACTAAACATTCATGATTTTTCTCCTGAACAGTATCAATATTATCACTAATTGAGGTGATACATTGATCACACTTCCACGAATTCTTGAGTTTCACATTCTTGTCAAGCTTACGAAAGTTTTTTAGTGATTTTATACGCGTACACCTTGGATGGTATTTATTTTCACATACGGTACACTCAATACATTCCTTCAAGTCGATTACAGTTTCACATTCGCTGCACTTGTTTGCCATAATTCACTGAATTATACTGTAACTATATAACTGAATTATAATTATTCAACTGTACGTAGAATATTAAAAAAAATATATATATATATATACGGTTTATAGGTTGGGCTTTGACGACCTTAATTATTGTTGTTAACTGGAGTCTACACGAACGGCTATCGAGCTGAAACGATTATCGGCATTGGAGATAAAGACATCCGTTCACTACGGCTGCTCGAGAAGAACTGAAAAATAACGTAACCTTGTGCTATTCCTCTCCCAAATTTAGATAAGGTTACACATAGTCCGAAATAGGTTAAGTCTTGTAGTTGTTCACTTAACAAATTTGCAGTCCTCAACCTTCTAGTCGTGACCCTATTTTTTTCTGACGTTAGTCGTGAACTGGGTCCCAGGGACCCACTTCTTTCATCTTGAATATTTCAATATATTTCAAGATATAATATTATTCTATGATTCTAACATGTCCAAGGGTTATTGATGAACGCATTTATTTATTTAAAAGGTTAGCAAAAAATACAAGAATCGGAAAAGAAAAAACAGGCTATTGCCTAAAACTTCTTCAGTTTCCTAATTTAGTTTTAAATTGTCCAAATATTATAGGTTATGTTCATTCAAATTTCTACACCAAATCACAATCTAAAATATAAATTAGAATAAAACAAACAATTTTAAATTTGGATGGATTAATAATAAAAGTTTCTTAAAAACATGAAACAAACTATAAATTCACAAAATAAAGAATAAAAACACTTAAATTTTGAGCTCGAAAATATCACATTCACCATAGCTATATAACAGCTGTAACACTGAGCACTTATGCAAAGCAGAAATCGATCTTTATTATAATAATGAAAATAAATTTGTGAAACCTTGCATTTTTAGGGTAGTGAAAAGTAACGTTTGGTTATTATTTTATATAAAGTGAACAAAAATTTATAGTAATGAATACTATGATGGATTTAACATGCAACACTACTAGAAAGATAGGGAAAAAATTGGAATGTCATAGTTCACTATTAGGGTAGTTTTCACCCTACTCTCAATTTCATGTTGCACAATCATTGCAAAACTTATGAAATTATAGTGATGAATACTAAATAAAACAAAATAAAACTTGTAGCACCCTTTATTTTTTAAAAAACTTAAAATAGTTGGTTAATAAATAAAGGGTGCTACAAGTTTTATTTTGTTTTATTAATTTAAAAGCAGCCCATTTCAATAAGTGTTTGATGAATACTATTATAAATCCTAAAACCTACATGAACATTAAAAATATATAAGGTCTCATAAAGTTCACTTTTAGGGGAGGTTTAGTATTCCTGGGATCACCTGAAGTTCATTGGTTTCACTATCATCCCACTCAGGATAAGAATACTTATCTTGAACTATGAATTTATTTTTATCATCACTAATGTCATTGAAATAGAGATCTAGAAGTCAATTTGTACATTCTTCGAAGTCTCTGTTCAAAATAAACATTGACTGCTTGAATCCAATCACTATTGCATAAAAATTTGCATTTGAAAAAAATGAAAAAAGTTACGTTAGTCGTGACCCTTGGGTCACTGGGACCCAGAAACGTCATTTCACGAAAACAACAAGTCACAGAGCACTAGAACTCTACATGAAGTTTAAGTGTCTACTGACATGAATTTACATGGGTCACAACAGACAGTAAAGCAAACGGAAGCAGAAATTATAGATAAAAAAAATTGCCCGGGTCCCTGGGACCCAGGGTCACGACTAGAAGGTTTATTTTTACAAAGATTGTTCATTTCAGTATTTCAATGCTTTCGATTAAATAATAAAGAAATATATCTTACCACAGATGCGAGTTTTTCCTTTGATAATATATCTAGACTAGTGTTGTAGCAGGATTCAAGCAGACTAGGTTTCTCTCCTACGGGTCCAACTGTATGTATAACATCTGTAAAGTACGTATTCAAATTAATAGCTGAATAGAATAGAATAGATTTTTATTCCTTTAAGCATAACTTCTATACAATCGGAAACGTCACATAGAATTACAATAGTAATACATCTAACAGACATTCAATAATAAAGACATAAAATGCAATTTGAATATTCAACTCATGAAAGTTTATATCACAGTTCACTTATATAAAATTTATTCTAAATGCATTCAAATTTAATCAGAAATAGCTACTAATAGATGCATCACTCATGTTTAGGAATTCAGTCAATGAGTAAAGCGGATTTTCTGTCAAAAGTGTTTTCATTTGATGTTTAAACTGAGCAACAGAAATTTATCTCCCGAAAAACGGAAGTTTATTGAATATTTTTACAGAAATTGCTCTTGAACTGATCTGAGTTCTTCTCAGCCTGGCAAAGGTACTTCAATGCAGAGTCTGTACCTAGAATTATGCTGGTGAAAATCCTCCCAACGTAGGAGAGAGTCAAAATTCATTTACATATCCATAGCTAGGAAAAATACAAATAAACTATAGTCATTATTTTCTGTTCAACAAAAATTGGCCTGTTCCAAGTAGTTTGCAATAAAAACAATTCTCATTGCCTTCTTTTGAAGAAGCAAGATTTTTTGTACATCAGTAGCACAACCCCACAATGATAAACCATATGAAAATGTACCTTGAAAGAAGGCAAAATAGGACATTTTAAGATAATTGAAATTGAAATTTATTTACAACACTGACATGTTTACAAATATGTATACAATGCAATTATTATAAAGAAACAGTATCATGATGGAAAAAAAGAAAAGAACTTCAGTTGCAGTTAACAACTGTGGTGAATGAAGTTCTACACTATTACACTATTGTACATTACAATATGAACCAAACAGCCACTCAGTTTTTATAACTAGAAAAAAATAAGTCTTTGTCAATTTCACAAAAACAGAATTAGAGCAATAATAAAAATCTGGTGTGGTACACTCACACAACTTTCCTTGCTCATTGAACTGTAAGCCTCATTCTCAAACGAGAATAATTTAGGGGTCACAATAATTTAGGGGGGGGAATGAAATAGGGTCACATCATGACAATTATTGGCGGCAACATATTATTTGCAACTACGATCAGACTACTGTATATGTGTATATATAATTATTGTTTTCAGAGTACTTTTTCCTTCGTGTAAATTGTGAAATAAATTAGATGTTTTGTTTTTTAAAGTCGTCAAAACAGCTGATCTACAGATGAATTATCTTGAATATGACTGTGTACTTTTTATAAACTGCACTACCTACCTACCTACCTCATGCACGAGATGGAGGTTACAAAGTCCATTTCTCAAGGATAGGGTGGACCCCCCATTAGTTTCCCAGGAAAAAGACTCATGCCAGTTGATAGATCTGATAAATAACTATACAGGGTATGAATTTGAAAAAAATCGTTAGAGCCGTTTTTGAGAAAATCGTGAAAAACATGGTTTTTAGTCATTATCCGCCATTTTTCTCAATAATATTACGGAGCTCCTGAAATTTTCCCGGAAGTGAGACTCATGCCAGTTGATAGGGCTCATAGATAGCTATCTATAATATTAATTTGAAGAAAATCGTTAGAGCCGTTTTCGAGAAAACCGTGAAAAACATGGTTTTTTCGTCATTATCCGCCATTTTTCTCAAGAATATTAAGAGCTCCTGAAATTATCCCAGGAATGAGACTCATGCCAGTTGATAGGGCTTATAAATAGCTATACATGGTATAAATTTGAAGAAAATCGTTAGAGCCGTTCTCGAGAAAACCGTGAAAAACATGGTTTTTTCGTCATTATCCGCCATTTTTCTCAAGAATATTACAGAGCTCCTGAAATTTTCCCAGTAATGAGACTCATGCCAGTTGATAGGGCTTATAAATAGCTATCCATGGTATGAATTTGAAGAAAATCGTTAGAGCCGTTTTCGAGAAAAACGTGAAAAACATGGTTTTTTAGTAATTATCCGCCATTTTTTCCGCCATCTTGAATTGAATTTTATTGAATTTCTTACTGTCGGATCCTCATGGTATAAGGACCTCAAGTTTAAAATTTCAAGTCAATCGGTTGATTAGGAATGGAGTTATCGTGTTCACAGACATACACACATACACACACACAGACCAACACCCAAAAATCATGTTTTTGGACTCAGGGGGACTTGAAACGTATAGAAAACTTGAAATCAGGTTACCTTATTTTTTTTGGAAAGCAATACTTTCCTTACCTATGGTAATAGGGCAAGGAAAGTAAAAAACAGAAAAGAAATAATAAAACCTGGAAAAACAAATAAAATATAATTTCCTGAAGTACCTAAACATCTATACAGTTAATATATAAAATAAAAATTTGGTGTAGTACACTCACACAACTTTACTTGCTCATTGAACTGTAAGCCTCATTCTTAAACGAGAATAATTTAGAGGAATAACATAATGACGATTGGCGGCAACATATTTGAAACTGCGATCAGACTACTGTATATGTGTATATTTGATTGTTTTCAGTTCTTTTTCCTTTGTGTAAATTGTGAAATTTGATGATTTTTTCTAAAGTCGTCAAAACAGCTTTTCTACAGATGAAATATCTCGACTATGTGTTCTTTTTATAAACTGCTCTACCTACCTACCTCATGCACGAGAAGGAGGTTACAAAGTCCATTTCTCTAGGATGGGGTGGACCCCCATTAGTTTCTCAGGAAGGAGACTCATGCCAGTTGATAGAGCTGATAAATAACTATACAGGGTATGAATTCGAAAAAATCGGTCAAGTTGTTTTTGAGAAAATCGTGAAAAACATGGTTTTTTAGTAATTATCCGCCATTTTTCTTAAGAATATTACGGAACTCCTGCAATTTTCCCAGTAATGAGACTCATGTCAGTTGATAGGGCTTATGAATAGCTATCCATGGTATGAATTTGAAGAAAATCGTTAGAGCCATTTTCGAGAAAACAGTGGAAAACATGGGTTTTTAGTAATTATCCGCCATTTTTCTCAAGAACATTACGGAGCTTCTGCAATTTTCCAAGAATTGAGACTCATGTCAGTTGATAGGGCTGTGTGTGTGTATGTCTGTGAACACGATAACTCCATTCCTAATTAACCGATTGGCATGAAATTTCAAACTTAAGGTCCTTATACCATAAGGATCCGACAATAAGAAATTAAATTCAAGATGGCGGAAAAAATGGCGGATAATTACTAAAAAAACATGTTTTTCACGGTTTTCTCGAAAACGACTTCAACGATTTTCTTCAAATTCATACCATAGATAGCTATTCATAAGCCCTATCAACTGACATGAGTCTCATTTTTGGGAAAATCGCAGGAGCTCCGTAATATTCTTGAGAAAAATGGCAGATAATTACTAAAAAACCATGTTTTTCACGATCTTCTCAAAAATTACTTGACCGATTTTTTTTCAAATTCATACCATGCATAAGTTATTTATCAGCTCTATCAACTGGCATGAGTCTTTTTCCTGAGAAACTAATGGAGGGTCCACCCCATCCTTGAGAAATGGACTTTGTAACCTCCTTCTCGTGCATGAGGTAGGTAGGTAGCAAAGTTAGTAGACAGAAGGTTGGTCACTCATCTATAGTATTTTCGTTGAAATGCAATTGGAGTGGGGGAACTGCAGCCGTGACGTAGGCTGTAGTACAGAGTAGGCAGAATATCGCATTCTTGAAAATCATATGGTGTCGTAAAGTCAAATTATATAACACAAACATTTACTGACATGCAAGCTTTCTGTTTATGCTTTACAATAATTATTAAAACATTTGAATAATACAAGCATTTTGCCATATAAAAGCAAAAACCTCACCTCCTAACCTTCCCTTTCAAAACCCTTAAGGTTTCCTCATCTTCTAGGTCGTGTTTATATTTTGTAGTATGGCTATACATCAGCTTGTGAATTTCGGGGATGAGATATTTTGATTCTCGTAGAACATGTGCTCGATACCAGCATGTGTTCAGTGCATTTACAATGAATGAAATTCATCGGATTTATCGGGATCGGTTAATCGGTTTATTGCGATGCATTGGTTTATCAAAATTTTTTAAGGGTTAATCTGAAATTATAATAGTATAACATTGTCTACTAACGCTTTTCCAGCTTATTAACTTTTTCGTGTCACGTTTTTAGATTCATGAAAAACTTTCAACTTCATTTTATTCATAAAAGTTGAATGAACTTGAAATATTTAACAACATCATTAGAATCGGTGATTCATTCGCTATAAGTATGGAGAATTTTGAAGTTTTAGGTCAATCTTGAGGAGATTAAACGACGATATATTTGAAGATACAGTGAATAAACTGTATGCTCAGTATGTGGTTAAACACTGTAAACTGTATGTGGTTACTCTAGAACATTTTTACTACACGTGACGTCACGCTAGCGTTCCCCCCACCACTTTGAATCATACACCTGTGAGTGATCAACCTTTTGTCTACTAACGTTGGGTAGGTAGAGCAGTTTATAAAAAGAACACAGTCATAGTCGAGATATTTCATCTGTAGAACAGCTGTTTTGACGACTTTTGGAAAAATCATCGAATTTCACAATAATTTACACAAAGGAAAACTTACCCTGAAAACAATTATATATACACATATAAAGTAGTCTGATCGTAGTTGCAAATATTTTGCCGCCAATCGTCATTATGTTATTCCCCTAAATTATTCTCGTCTAAGAATGAGGCTAACAGTTCGATGAGCAAGGAAAGTTGTGTGAGTGTACCACACCAGATTTTTATGTAAAATATTAGGTTTTTTATGTAGAGCTGTCGAACGGTTAACACTTTAAAATCATTGAATAGATCACAGGTGGGATAACGTCTGGGCTTGCCTAGCATAGTTTTAATTATATATTTTTGAATTATGAATAGTTTTTTGAAATGTGTATCCAAAGGCCCACCCCAAGCCCGTATACCATATTGTATAACCGATTGTGCATATGAGAAGTAAATTAATTTTGTAATTTCCAAGTTATTCAGTTGTCTAATTTGATAAAATTTATATATTAGGTATTCAAATTTTAAGCACATATTATTTATATGAGTGTCCCACCTGAGATGAGGATCTATCAGAATCCCTAGATATTCTACTTGCTCTTTTTTATGGATCTCTGTACAAGGACAAAAGTCTATAAGACTCTGATTATTACATTCAACTTTGTGTATTTTAATGCTTTCCAATGCCTGAGGTTGTGTTGCGGCAGTAGGTGAAAAAGTCATAAAGAGGCTTTTGTCAGTATTTAAAGTTAACAGGTGTTCATTAAGCCATGATTTTGCTGCCTTCAGACCACTGTCTGCCACTTGTTTCACCTCTTCCCAAGAATGGCCAGTAAAAGTTAAAGCGGTATCATCAGCAAATGATATAATATTACAATGATCAATATCCAGTTTGAGCAGGTCATTTATATAGATCTGAAATAGAATCGGAGAAAGAACTGTTCCCTGTAGCAAGCCATATTCTGTGAGTTTTTTATTACTAGTAACGTTATTAAGAGTTAGCAGTTGATGACGATCTGATAGGTAGCTGTTGAACAATGTAAGTGGTGAGCCTCTAATTCCTAGGTGTTCCATCTTTTCCAAGAGTCTAGACTGCGATACGGTATCAAAGGCTTTTGCCAAGTCTAAAAAAGTAGTAAAGGTTTTTTTTCTATTATTAAAATTATCTATTATTATCTCGAGTAACTGAGTTATAGCATCTTCTGTCGATTCTTTAGTTTTAAACCCATACTGATTTTTATTTATAATATTGATACCGTTTTTATTTATAATAATGTTGAGGTACATATTCTTTCAGTCGGCGTAGAAGATATAACACTCGGCTCAGCTTGGAACAGACATGATCAATGTGATGTGGGCTCCATGTCAATCCCTGATCTAGATGAATCCCCAAAATCTTCACACATTTTAAATTATCTTCATCAATTTGCCTCAACCCTAAAATTATTTGTTGTGTTTTATTGCTATTTAGAAGTCTAACAGGCCAATCTCACAGTCTTTAGACAGTCTAAAGGCTGTCTATATCTATAAAATAATAAAGGAGATAATTGGCTTGTACACAGCCCCACAGAAAAATTGCTATAACATTTAAGGGGAAACATGAATGGTGAAATAATGAATACATCAAATTGAAGAGAATTTAATGCTCTACAGACCTATGATAGGCATTCGTTTATACGGTGGGCAAACAAACCTCTACTGGACAAAACTTGTAGAAAATTAATCATGCTTCATTTTTATATGGTTAGTCATGTCTGTGAAACGCATTGTTCCCAAGATACATGCGCGTAAGCAAAAAAAAAGAAGAAAAATTGTAGCTTTTAAACCACCCTCATCCCTTTAGCAATTTAGGCTAATATAAGGAAATTTGATACGTTCACCTCCTAGCCATCAAAAATTTAAAATGACCCCCATTTTGAAAATTTACGTAGTACATTTTTCATTTTATTTTAGTTGAGTCTTTATAGCATAAATATTCATGCCAAACTTCAGATCAATACAACATTTCGTTCTTGAGATAAAAATTCCTAAGTGAAAAAAACAAAATGGCAGCTATAAGGATAGTGTCACACAGAGTTGTTTCCGCTGAGTTTTGGACACTTTACGACATTTGTAGTCTCCTGTCATCCAGGAACAATACCCTAACATGTTCGACACTACTTCTGAGACACTCTGTATAAATAGTATAATACAAGAAAACGTATGATAGTTACATTTGGCGGGTAGGTTGTATCCGCCTGTGATCTTGGCGTCGCCCGTTTCACAGCCATGCAGAGTTGCACACTCCTCTTTCAAATGTGGACCGGCCGCTCTGTGAATGGCGCCATCAACTACAACAAAACGTAAACATTTTCAAAATATACAGGGTGTTTACGAACTCCCTACCAATACTATAGGGCATTGGTCCTGGGTAAAAAACATATCAAAATATTATATTTAAATTGTCCGGAAGTCTTAGGTTACTCACACAGCGGCCATTTTGCTTTTTTCACTTATTTTTTTTTCTAAATAATGATTAAAAATACGAAATTAGAATTTTGCACAATCACTCATAACAACTAGACAAAGCTAGAAAAAAATTATGATAATTTTTCAAATTCATAAAACAAAATGTTAATAGTAAGCGATTTTAGGTCATTTCAAACAATTAAATAACGTTACATAACCCTCTGAAGGTGGGTCACCAACCACTAAAGCTGCCATATCTCAGTTAATATTAGTCCAATCTTATAACATCTGGTATCAATCGATAGGCAATTAAATTTACTAAAAAAAGTTATTCTTGTAAAGTTTTTGTAAAACCAACCGTTTCTGAGTTATTTAAGAAACAACATTTTAAATGGCCGTCATTTTGTTTTATGAATTTGAAAAATTATCATAATTTTTTAAAGCTTTTTCTAGTTGTTATGAATGATTGTGCAATGTTTCAAATTCGTATGTTTAACCATTATTTAGAAAAAATTAATAAGTGCAAAAATCAAAATGGCCGCTGTTTGAGTAACTGAAGACTTCCGGACAATTTAAATATGATATTTAGATAAATGTCTTTTACCCAGGAACAAGGCCCTGGAGTATTGGTAGGGAGATCGTAAACACCCTGTATATCTAAATTCATTCATACATTAAGTTTCTATTAACCTACTCTAGAACATGGCACGCCATAGTGGAGTAGGTCAATTTCCACACAGACAACACTAAACAAGTAGAGGACACATTATAAGAATTTTTTGTAACTAACTATTGTATGTAATTGTAATTTATCTAATATTTTCTGTAATTAATGTAGTAGTTTTAGTTTTTTATTGGGAAATAAACATTTATTTATTTACCAATATTTCAAGTTTCTATTCACCCATATTTTAAAATTACAAATAAATGTTTTGGAGTTCCTCCTGTTTTGAAGCTCTGCCACCAAAGTAATGTCTTGAGTTAGAAGAAAAAGTATAAGTTACTAGTGGCTAAGTCAGGTTTGTATGGTGATTGATGGAAATTATGCCATTTGATTTACTGGAGAAGGAAAAATAAAAATTCTCCCTGAGTTTTATTTATCTTAATATCTTTTAGCAAACTATTCATTTGATCCTTTGCAACAATCCTTTTCTCAATGGATAGTTTGTAAAAAATATTAAGATGAATAAAACTCAGGGAGAATTTTAATTTTTTCCATGAAAATTACATGATTTTAATAATGGAGAGAAGGGATGAAGGTTATGTACCTTGTGTCAAAACAAGAAACAAATTTTTAATTTAAAAAAATAATCACTCTGAACGTCCAAAATTAACATAATCAAAGAGAAACTATTCAAAGAATTCACAATTTTGAATTAACTTGGAAATTTTGTAGGCTAGTTCAAGAAATCATATCTTACTATTTGAACACCAGCAGTTATATTTTAATACTAGCATGAATTATTGTGAAAATCCAAACACAGTCGTGTTTGAGAAGAAAATATCTAATTAGAACCGAACGAATATAAATGTATGAAAGTCTTATTTGTTTTCGACAACGAGCTGAACCGAATGAAACCGAATGTGTGTGAAGCTTAGTCAACTCGGTATCACAGTATCGCCACTAAATGATACAGTATCATCAAACATGATACAGTATCAACACAATATGATACAGTATCATCTCAACTTGAAACACAATACCATGGGATGATAACATGATACACAACACCATGGGATGAAAACATGAAACATGATGTATCATGAAACATGATATCATCAAACATGATACAGTATCGTCTCAACTTGAAACACAACACCATGGGATGAAAACATGATACATAATATCACCAAACATGATACAGTATCAACACAATATAATCTAAATTTGAAAATCTACTTTTTGAAAATACTTGAGGACTGAAAATTGTGTGAATTGAAGAACTACAAAACTTAACTTTTTCGGACCATGTGTTAACTAAATTTGGGAGAGGAATATCACAAGGTTACCTTATTTTTCCTCTCCCTATCATTTTGATAATGTACTTATTGTATGAATCAATAAAAGAATGAATATGATACAGTATCATCTCAACTTGATACAAAACACAATGAGATGATAACATGAATACAACACCATGGGTTGAAAACATGATACATGATATAATACATTATATCACCAAACATGATACAGTATCAACACAATATGATACAGTATCATCTCAACTTGATACACAACAAATCCATGGGATATAATCTATTCAGTATGGTTGACTGGAGCCTTACCTCCACCTCCACCCATCAAAGCTTTATTGGCCGCGTTCACAATGGCATCAATCTCCAGAGTTGTGATATCTCCTTGCCACATTGACACCTTCCTATTCAGCTCAACATTCGCATCAAATTCTGATTTCTGTCCACCGTACGTTTTGTTATCTGAAAATATACATTTAAATTAATTCATGAATGAGAAAATATTTCACGCACATGATACTAGTAGTTCTGTGAACAGTGGACCTCGCGCTCAGTAAGTTACATTGACCTGTTGTTATTTTTCTCAAAAATTAATAAATAATTTATTAATTTAAAATGTCCTTGTTAAAAATCCTAAATAAATATAGAGCTTTCTGTCCTATCGTACCGTGACGTGTCGTCCCGGAGTGTGAGTATGAGCGCTGTTATCAGGTCTGGCTGCATCTGCCTACAACGTTGATGGAAAGATACATTTTCAAGATGTTTGATGTTTTTGAACGGGTAGTATTATTGACCGAGCGAAGTGAGGTCTAAGATTCAAGTCGACGGTATGACATTTCTTTCAATGTTTAAATGTTTATATGTTGCGCATTTACGGCGAAACGCGGTAATAGATTTTCATGAAATTTGACAGGTATGTTCCTTTTTTTAATTGCGCGTCGACGTATATACAAGAAATTTTGCATTTCAAGGATAATATAAAAGGAAAAAGGAGCCTCCTTCATACGCCAATATTAGAGTAAAAATCAGACTATAGAATTATTCATCATAAATCAGCTTTCTTGTGGACTACTAGTAGTTCTGTGAACAGTAGACCTCACGCAGTATTCTCATCCACAAGTACCTGATTGAAACTATAAACCTTATGGAAATACAGCAATAGACTGGCTTCTCCACACATCTGTGTAATCACTTGTCAGCTGATTTATGATGAATAATTCTATAGTCTGATTTTTACTCTTATATTGGCGTATGAAGGAGGCTCCTTTTTCCTTTTATATTATCCTTGAAATGCAAAATTTCTTATATATGCGTCGACGCGCAATTAAAAAAGGAACATACCTGTCAAAATTTCATGAAAATCTATTACCGCGTTTCGCCGTAAATGCGCAACATATAAACATTCAAATATTTAAATATTAAGAGAAATGCCAAAACGTCGACTTGAATCTTAGACCTCACTTCGCTCGGCCAATAAGTCTGGAAAATTCGAGTAAGGGAAGAGAACAAGAATACTATATTTATAGTCAAATAAATATGAAGATTAATGTTTGATCGAATACTATATATGACAACAATGAAAATATCAATTTTGAATGAAAAGCCTGCAGTAACTCAGTAAGTCCTATCAAGACCGAAAATATTGTAGTCAAAATATTTTAATTCTAGGCATTTATCAATAATTATTTATTTTCATGTTTTATTTAATTATTCCCCCCTTTACTACCTGAAATTTGTCTCTCAAACTGAATTCAAAATTTATATTATGTTATCCTGTACTGTATTCAAATTCCTGATGTATCAAAAAGAATATTATGTGTTTAACGAATTATATTTTGATTACGTTTATGTTTATGCCATGAACTACTCCATTATCATGTTTTTACTTTCCTTGCCCTATTACCATAGGTAAGGAAAGTATTGCTTTCCGAAAAAAATTAAGGTACCCCAATTTCTAAATTTCTATACGTTTCAAGGTCCCCTGAGTCCAAAAAAAGTGGTTTTTGGGTATTGGTCTGTATGTGTGTGTGTATGAGTGTATGTGTGTCTGTGTGCACGATATCTCATCTCCCAATAAACTCGTGTGTCTCCAGTGTTATTGTCCTGTCACCAGCTGGCTCGGATCTTTGAATAGTAGACTTGAGATGCGCGTGGACTCTAGCGTCATGTGATCAATTTTCATAACGGCAAGGAAAGTTGTGTGAGTGCGCCACACCAGATTTTTTGGAAGTGTATGTTAAATTCTTGTAGAATTGTGACAATGCAGAAATTCCTTAAATGTTGTAAATAATATTGTAAACTAATGAAATTGCAAATAAATAATTTGAAATTGAAAGTGTTTGCTAAATTTTTGTTTCATACAGTTACTTTTTCTATTTTTCTCTAATTGAAGTGCTTACTGAAAGCTCGTTGCTAACACACAAACTTTGTTTTGCTGGCAACGCCAATATTATATATTAGTTTATTATTTTAGTTTCAATGAAAGCTTTTTTAATTTGGTTAGTAAATTTCCAATGTATGAAACTGAATTTTGTTTTTCATGTATTTGAAAATTATTGATACGAATTTGGCAATAGATTTGATCTGATTTGAAAGTACTAACCAAGGTAGTTGGAATACATTGGCGCACATTTCCACAATATTATAGAACAAGGCTTAGGGAAGAGTTGCGAGATGATGCACACTGGACCACCATGTATGAGAGAGGAGTAAAGAGTGCTGGGATTCGACTGTAGAATTACCAGCTACAAAACATACAGGACGTAAATTTAGAGTATTGATGAAGGAGCAACTTTTTTGCCCCCTGTGGGTTGGGGGAGCTTTGAGTCGAACATCGTACTCAAGAATGTGTTGAAAATCAGTATTAACCCACAGTATCCCTGCTTGTCGTAGGAGGCGACTAAAAGGGTCCCCAAGGCAACTCCAGAGGTTGCCTTGCCTTCAAACCCACGGGATCTGCCCCATCAGGGCAGTTTCGGGGGGGGGCAAAAAAAAACCCAAGAGACCAGTGATGGGTGAAACTCCAGGCACAAATGTAGGTCAAGAGGCTGAGTCGAGGGTGAACAGGTGCCCTAGAGGCAATTTGGTAACCCCTCCTCCAGCGGAAAGACCTACAAAAAGGCCAGGAGTGGAACTCACGTAGGTCACGAGTTTGTGGGTGAGGAGACCAAACCTCACCAATGCTCAGAGAAGGGCGGCCATTTAGGCAAAACTTCTTGGGAGAGGTGAGGCTTTTGACCCTGCGATGTTTCTGAGGTGCAAAAGAAAAAACCCAAGAGACTAGAGATGGGTGAAACTCCAGGCACAAATTTGGGTCAAGAGGCTGAGTCAAGGGTGACCGTGCGCCCTAGAGGCAACTGGTCAGCCCTTCCTCAGCGGAAGGACCTTCAAAGAAGGCCAGGAGTGAACTCACGTAGGTTACGAGGACCAATCAGTCTAAAGAGCCTGCCAAGCATATCACATTGGATTGCGACAAGCAACCAGGTGATGAATTGGATGTTAGTATAGGGAAAAACTCCAGGTTCTTGTAAAAGACACAGGTATTGGTTTGCCTAACTAACATACTACTTGGGAACACAATAAGCTTTGGTTGACGTGTGGGGTTCTTTGAACCTTTGGATCCTTGAATCGGTCCTTCCAAAAAATCATAATCATGATCATAAGGAGCAGCATTTGAGTATACTCAATTAATGAATTCGAAGCACATTACCAGATGAGTTAAGTCGCTCAGTGTTATGCTTGTATTTTTGCCATCAAAACTAATTTAAATAGGATTTGAATGAATAAATTATTGACATATCCAAATACCCGTTTCGTGGATGGTAAATTTATTTATTTATTCATACAATATCATTCTCAACTATGAATGATTGGGAAATGAACAACACGATCAAAGCCCAAAACTGAATTATAGCCCAAAATTGGACTAATGATAATAATAATTATTGTATTATTGAACTAGCAGGTTTCTCGACTGCCATTATAACGTGGATTTTACTATAGAAGTTGTGTGGTTTGGAATGATTGAACAAATGAGGCTGAGGAATTCATATTGAAATTGTTGAAGTACTCACAGTCATCGACTAGTCTCTGGTTATCTCGACTGTAGAAATCGGCCCATGTTTCAACTTTGTCCAAAATCACGTACTTGGCTCCACATTTGTACAGTTTGCGCTTCTCGTCAAGAGATAGGTTCAGAATTTTATCTGTAATACGATAAAAGCGTTCAAATTAAACCAATAATAGAACATTTTAAATATTATGAGTTATCTGTAGGTTTTAGCCTACAGTTTCTGAAGCCAATTTCACTGTGAATATAATGATTTACGCTCAACTCACACTTTCGCGACTCAGGTCGAGAAGAGACTCGACTCTATTCGAGAGCATGTGTTTCCAAATGGTGACACTCAGACCAGTCGATTCTAGCCTCCGCGATTGTCACCATTTGAAAACACATGCTCTCTACTAGAGTCGAGTCTCTTCTCGACCTGCGTCGCGTGTGAGTTGAGCCTTAGACTATATGCTATAAAAATGAAAACCTAGGTATAATGTCCAATACATGATTGCTTGTTTTTAAAGCTTCCCAGAGACTCTTATTAGAGTAAAGGAATTGTCAAAATTTATAACACATACGGTAGGAAACACATAAAAAGATGAAAAAAAATCACACAAAGAACCCTCTCTACACACAAATTCTTCAACTAAAGAATACTCCAACCATCAAAAAGCTCTTCAACTCCTTATCAAAAACATCATTATCTTCACAATTTTACAAATGAGTAGGAAACTTTCTAATTAATTTTAGGCCCTATTTCCATTACAATTTTGAAGATCTCTATAAGAAAACATATAAATTTGTTTGAAAACTAGTTAAATTAAACAAAAGAGGCTCAGTTCACATTGAATCTTAAGCCGCGTTTACACCAGAGTTGTAATAGTATATTTCGCACCTAGGGCCGAAAATGATACATTTCCGGCTCGAAATCGGTTTTCAAGTCCGAGGCCGTAGGCCGAGGACTAGAAAAGATTGAGAGCTGGGAAAACATTTTTGCCCGTGGTGCGAACGCTATTTTTCGCCACACAAAAAAATAAACAATATAATATAATGAGAATAATTGTTTATTAACCACTTCCGAAAGCAAAAGTGAAAGGTCATAGCTCTAGCAAACCTGAGGTAATCTGAATATCAGGAAATTGTCCAAGTATTTTTTTTTTATTCTGATTTGTTTAAATAACCTAAAAGTTCAATTATGTGGGAGGTTGAGTTTATACTTTTTTATTCTTTCAAATGACAATAAGATGATATTATTAAGAATGTTTTGTTTCTTGAATAATGAAAACAAAATGAAAAGTTTTTTGATCAGCTGTTTTAGCGCACTTGAAATTTGGACAATCTGGATGTCAACAATGCTTGTTATCGTCGACTGTGGAAGTTGAGGTTAGAAGTCCTATCCTACTCTGAAAATCGAATCTGAATAGTTTATAATATCTTATTTGTATTTCATTCATTCAAATAAAATGAAAGTATCTTATTGCAGAATATTTCATTCAATTCTAGAAGCATAAACTGATTCCGTTTCATAAACCATTTTGTAAACACGTTCACATAAAATCACAATCAGCTGACTTCAAGGTTATCTTACAGCCCTAGGGCCGTAAAACTTTTACCGGCCTGGTCAGAAAACAAACATTTCCGGCCACCATATGACGCACGAAAACCAGCTCATTACATCCAAGTGGGGCGAAAACTAAGTTTTCAACAGATTGCTGTGATTTGTTGCCAATTTCTTGTAGTCGACTTGTGAAAATCCACAAATTGTTTGTAAAAAAAACTTTGTTGCCCACTCAGTGTCGGTAACAAAATGTTGGAAACTTGTTGCTGCGCTAAAACGAACAGCAACTTGTGGAACTTTTCTTGAACTGGCATTGCTTAATAAAACACCAGTTTAGAATAGAATATTGTTTAAAAGTATCCGAATTTATTCAAAGTAACGAACATATTTGTAACTTTTTAATAAATTCTTACTTCAACAGATGTAAGTGAAAAATAACTTTTTTACAGATGGAAATTACTGAGATATTGAAATTATTCTAATGCTAATGAATGAATAATTATTATTAAACGAAAATCCAAACTAAATGCTGTAATTCACCCCGAAAACTTCTGCTACTGCAAATATTGACAACAGGTTATTCGATGAGCGTTACTATTCAAAAATTATTTGTCAGCCCGGGCATTTTTGAATAGTAACGCTCATCGAATTTCCATCTAGCTGTTTACCCTGTTGTCAATATTTGCAGTAGCAGAAGTCTTCGGGGTGAATTACAGCATTTAATTTGGATTTTCGTTTAATAATAATTATTCATTTATTAGCATTTGAATAATTTCAATATCTCAGTGAATAATGAAATGTTCTAGTGTTCAATACGGATAGTGATATTTATCCATAATAAAGCACTAGAATATCTTCTAAAATATTATATCTATAAATCTCACCACAAACTTTAACTGGTTTTGCTTTCCTGTAGATTGAATCACGTTTCTTAATTTTATGGCTGATCAATGAAATCAAATAATTCAAGTCACTCTTAAGCTGCGTCTTCACAAAAATTGTCAACAAAATGTTGTCACAAATAGTTTTCAACAAAAAAAAGAGATAAGTCACGCATAGTCGGCATGAACTTGTAGAGGTGGGAGATTCAGTTTTCTCAGAAAGAAAGGTAAATTCGTATGGCTTTTGTTGGTGGGGAGACCTTTTGCGGGAAGGTCCCACCGCCTGAATATATAATTTAAGCCGTCAATGGGCCTTACGACTGTCATACTTCAGCCGGTACCGACAACTTAACGTGCCCACGATAACACGGGAGTGATCTTGTTAAAAAACGTTCTAGTAATGAGAGGGTTTGAATTCGGGATCTCTATGCTGCTACGCAAGCACACTATCCACTAGACCACGGATCACTCCAGTGTTTCCCACACTGAGTGGGAAACAAAAATTTTGTTGAATACAAGGATTCCCACAAGTCGACAATACTTTCAACGACAAGTTGTTGTCCTTTTCTAGAAATTTTCAACAAATTGCCGCAATTTGTTGAAAACTCAGTTGACAACTTGGTGTAAACGCGGCTTCAGAGAGTTTTCAATACTGACGTTGAAACTCAGCTCACCATTTTTGTGGGTATTTTACAAGCAACGTATTAAAGGGAGCCTAAACATATTCATCAACACAGGGTTCTGTTTAATTCAGTCGTTTCGTAGTAAAGAAACATTTCACAAGAATGGTCACACATTAACCATAAGTTTTGAACAATGCAAAGTGTATAAGCTTCTCTGTTTTGTTGAATAAAAAAAAATTTTTTCATGAAGAACATCCCAGATGTGTAGGCTATAAGAAGTCCCTTAATGTAGAGTAGGAAAGAGGCTCAACAACTTTAAAAAAATAAAATAGCCTAATCAAAAAGCTTTCCTTGTATCAGTTTCAATCATTCATAAGCCTATTTTTCTAATATTTGATGAAATTATTCTTATGTAGGAAGCAAGCTTACAAGCTATTACCTATATTGTATTTCATATTAAATACCTACATAAAGACAAATTACCTTTAATTTCCTGAAAACTGGCCATGTTTCTAGAGTTGAAGATATTGTTCAATATTGTTGTATCTCCTTTCAGCTTGTTCACAATGAGGGGAAAATTCACCCTAGAAGTTATTTCTGGAAGAAAATGATGAACAATAACCTATAACATTACAAATAATAAATGAACATCAATAAATGACAAATTATATCATAGCATAACTGTTACAGTACAAGACAGAATTGTAACTACTCCAATTATAAAATTATTCAAATTGTACAGTATAAATAGTTGATACGTATCTACTTGATTGATCGGTGCTTTGAATTTACTTGAAAGTACCTCATAATATTTTTTCTGTTTCACATTCTAGCAGGTGAACAGTTACTAGTTAGCATGTTGAAAATTAATAGGAGAGTTTACTACCTCTACATTATGTTAAAATTTTGTAGAAATACAATTTTAAAATAAATTATATTTATTGTAATCTTGATATGTTAAAGTAACTAGATTATCTGTAAAGTTAATTTTATCACAAAATACTTACAGCACTAAGTAGAGCAATTAATAGGCTAATGTACATCACAGAAAAGACCTAGAATAAATACACACACAATTAGGCTGGATATTCTAAGTTAGAAAAATTTGATCCAATCTGATATTTTGCTAAGGCAATTGAGATGTGTTAATTTGGAATTGGTTCGAGTACGCATTCTATAGAAATTTAAAATATGATGCAAATAGAATTACACAAGATCAGAATAGAACTTGAGATTCAGTAAGTTTCATGCAAAACTAGTAAGCTCTTCAGGTAAACTTTCATACAACTTAGAAAGTGAAAATGTCAAACAAACATGTAACTCACTTGAAATTAATATCATGTTTTCGATGAGAAATAAACCTATCTAAAACTTTTATAGAAACAATTGAAAGAATCAAAACTATTCAAGTTGACTAGTATATAACAAGAAGTATAATAAAATTGATATAATATTATGACAAAAGACAATTTTAAGCTTACTGCTTAACCTATGAATAAATAAAAGTGTTTCGCCGGCCAACTGAATTATTCTGATTTAGCTATTTATGGTATTACGGTTAAAGTGCACATTTAACCAAAATTAACATTTAAAAATGTATTATAATTTGAAATAAAAACACAGAGAGCAAACTTACAATAGCAGAGTCAACTTTATATAACCTCAAATCTTCTGAATCTGAACCCTCAAACAGAAATCAACACTGCCATTTAGATAATCGATCACAGATGCCGGCACAACACTCTTGCCAAATGCCTACAATGCCGGTGCCACACTCTTGCCTTCCCTAAGATTTCTGACAAGTCGAGCGGAGGATTTCAAACGAAGGCGATGCCATAGCTTCTTGAGATGGCCACTAACATCAGAACAAGTGTGTACACACATGCTCGACATGCATGTTGTGTCATCAGCATAAGGCTATGTACACATGGTAGCGTCGCACCGCGCGTCCAAAATTCTGCAGTTGTACACATGCAAGCGTTTTATACGCGGCGTCCACCTCCAGTTTAGCAATGGAAGTTGAAGAGGTAACATGTATGTGGCTTGTGTATCGTAGATATAAAGCGAGAAAACGAAGGCAAAGAAACTTTTGCGTTCACCCTATTTTGACCAATAGATTAACGCATGGTGCTTTTGTGACACTTTACCCTAACTTGAGGAAATACAAACCCAAATTTTTTAACTATTTGCGAATGTCGATTTCATCTTTTGACGAGTTGTTGGAGATCGTAAAAGACGACTTGGCATCAAGTTCTTGTTCTGTTCTTGTAATCAGGACTTGCCATATCCCATATGACTCGTCGACTTTTTACTTCTTCTATAAACAATTCTGTGTCAAAATTGTTCATTTCCATGGCTGCACACTGAACAGAGTTGCTGTAAAATCACTACGGTACACAAAACAAGTGAACTAGATCAAAACTGGCGTCCAACTGCTCTCATGTGTACAGTCCAACTGACTGTAGTGTACTGGGAACTGCGCTGTCGCCGCGCGGTTCAGGTTGAAAGTCTGGGCGGCGCAGTGCGCGGCGCGTCCAGATTTGAGTGAGTGGTGCATGTGGACGCTGCCATTATCTCCATTGTATATCACACCGCGCGGTCGGACGCGCGTCTCAAACCGCGCGGTGCGACGCTACCATGTGTACATAGCCTTAGGCTTCAAACAAAAATTTTGAGGTTAGGTTTTTATATCTTCGATTTTTTTTAGTTGTCAATTTTTATTCACTGCACTATTTAAGGTTGATGTTAGCTGCTATATCAAACAGCTATTTCTCAATACTTACTTGATACTTGTAGTTATCCCACTGGAAACGCTGCTGCGTCGTGGTCGACAATCTGTAGATACTCTTCTACCGAGTAGTATGGATTGGCTGACAAATAGCTCTTGAATGCTTTCTTGAATTTGTCTTCTCTCTCTATGCTTCTAAAGCTAGCCGGAACCTTGTATATTTTTGAGCTGAGGAATTTAGGCCCATTCCTGGCTAGTGTTGATGTCACCTTCTCTACGTGGATCATCTGTGTGCTCAGGGGATGATGAGGGCAGGGGTGCCCCACAAGGGGGGGGCATGATTTTTTTTATATTTCATGTCAACATTTTGAATCATGGCTATAAAATCAAGGTATTAAATAGAGATACAGTATCCGAATGTAGTTAATTCTAATACTTTTTCCTACCTTTACAATGTTATATTTTGCAAATTGTAACTCAATATAAAACATAAAAAATACAATTGATAATATGTTGTATGCAGGAATTTTAGTAATTTTGAGCCTATGAGTTTGAAGGTATATCTTTGACAAAAATAAATTATAACTCCATCATCCACTATTATTCTGATTTCCTTTGCTTAATTTTGATTTTTAATGGTCCTGTGTTTGAGTTTCCTTGCTGTAGCAACCTAATTTTCTTAAAAGCACAATGATAAGTTAAATTGTAATGTACATTTTAATCTAATAATTATTTTAATTTCGAAGGCGTTTCATGATGATATTAATGTATCTGAAATTGGAATGCAATTATCAACAACATCGCAAACTCTAGTGAATTTGACAGAAGAAGAAACTTCTCTTGTCAAAAATTTGCGAAAAATATCAAATGAAGCCAATTTCAATCTTTCAAATTTACACCCTTTTTACCACACAGTAATCAAGTAATATTTTTCACAACTGTAGGCTACTCATATAAAATAGTATGATAATATTATTCCAATATAGTATTCCATATAACCTTAATAGTATTCCAATAAAACATTTAGTTTTTGAAAAAAAATGATATTTTCAAGCCCCAAAATCCATTGAAGAATTGCCGAATTGTTTGATCAAGAGATTCAATTGATTGATGATAAAGTTCAATTACCCCGTGAACATAGATAATTTGATCTCAATCAAGTGCAATATTTTATAAAAAGTTTGGAGACAAAAGTCGCATTGCCAATACATACATAGAAATGATACTCATAAATCATTCGTGAACAGTACAGGGGAAATACTTTCACCATTGAAAATATTCATTTGCCCCCCATGCAAAGCCTATGGTAGTAATTGGAATACTGTGTATCCTTTCCTGCTCAAATCAAACATGTACTGTAGCCTACAGAAAAGTCACGACATGCCAATTGGAGAATTTTCTCATTTTCAATTGATATATTCTCATTTACAGTCGACGATTTCTCAAATATAATTCACTATTCTCAATTACATGTGATGACTTCACAAATACAATTGACTATTCTTATCTACATATATAGCATTCTCTCAATTATAAGTGACTATTCTCAAATACAATTAATACTTTCTTAAATTAACTTGATACTTTCTCAAATACAATTGGAAAAAGTGTAGTTAACCTCACCCCTCCCAAGCGTTCTTATCAATGCTTTTCTGATACATTGATATGAGAAGTAACGCTTATTGCTTGAATTCATTTATCTCAACTTGAGACAAACTGAATTCAATCTCATTATAAATATATAAGGTTGATTTTTGAAAATCTGAATTATATGAATAGTCATTGCTCTATGTTCAATGAGTGTTGAACGAATAAATTTGACGTACCAGATATTTGACTAATATGATCAATCTAATCTGTCGAAAAACTGCTGAATTTTTAATTGGAAAAACGTTGAAGATGTATCAGATACAACAACAAAGCTTCTATAAGATTGAATTGTACAAAGTTTAAATTCAGAGACATCTTTTTCTCTTGTATCAGTCTTTATTCAGAAGCGGTTGGTTATGTTGAGTATTATGGAAAATAAAAAGATGAATGTTTCAATTGGGTAAAACTTTTGAATTTGGATTTTATCTATGTAATAATTTAAAGGGAATCTGATAGGATACATTTTCCACAACCTGTCCTCATTTTGGTTTTTCCAAAAAATGAATAAGATGATTTGAATGCCTCTTTGAAAATAATCACAAATTTTTCAATACATGGTTATAGTTGCTTTATTATTGGGAATAATGTAGTTTCAGAATAGGAATTTGAAACTGTTGGGTAGAAAACTCTCTTCTTTGATCAGCACCAATGAACGTCTCCATGAATGACCTTGCCATTCAGAGTCATACCAATCTTTCTCAATGAGAGAGAAACTGTGATGATTCTTTTTTATAATTTTACTGTTTATAAAACGCTTCTTTAGGTCTATACTGATTGATACAACAATAAATTCTTATTTAAATTGCATACACATCAATCTTCTACAAGCTTAGTTGTCTCAAGTTCGTCTTTTCTCCAATTCATAATGCACTCGCTACAAACGTGAAAAGGTGGAGAATTCCGTCAATTTTGTAAGAGTGACATTACTGCCCACTCTTCGCCAATCAAATAGAAAAATAAAATACAGCACGGTAGTCATTCTATTCCAATTCTTCCACTTTTTGAAAGGAACGTATGAAAGTTTACACATACTTTCAACAGGAGAGAGAAAAACAACACAATAAAAACTTCCAACACAAAAGAGCTTCAAAATTTAAGACAGAGAATAATTTCTTAGCATCAAGAGACTCCGAGATAGAAAATACAGTGTACAGTCATTTAAGTCATACAGAGACAATCTTATTAGTTGGAGGAAAAAGAGGTTGAATAACCCTGAAAAAGTTGGCCATATATTTTTCAACATACTTTTAGACTACCTTGAAAAGCTTAGAAGAATGAGCTGTGGTATGAGATGTATCTATCCTTATTTCTGATGCCCCGAACAAGAACGTGTGAATTGCTAGTCTAAAAAAAATATCAAAAAGATACTTTATTTCTATTTAAAAAGAGATAAGAAACGATGGTATATATTATTACAATAATATGAAAACAGAAAGAATTCCTCACAAGAACAAAGGTAAATAATGTCCTTTGGAAGGTTAGAATGTAAGATGTGAATTTTACTGTCATACACTGACTAATGTTAAAAACTGAAGGGTTGAGAATTGGGATACTTTGGGGGGGCATTACACTTGGATTGGGGGGGCATGCGCCATTGCCCTTGGGGGGGCTGGGCACCCCTGGATGAGGGTGGTTTAAAAGTTGCATTTCTCAGCGTTTTGCTTCCACGCTCTCTCATTGTTCTCAAGATATGACCGTGGAAGCAAAACGCTGAAAAATGCAACTTTCAAACCACCCTCATCTCCTTAGCACATGAGTCATGAATGGGGGGGACTTTAGATATGTTCTCCTCCTAACTAGTCTCAACAAAGCTGCAAAGTCAAAAATGTTGTTTAAAACATTCCTTCCAAATTGCTTTGTCAATTGGTCTATTGTTGCAAAAATGTAGATTTCACACTCAACACTAAAGCTGTTGCAAAAGGTGTAGGGAAATTCGTAAAAGCATGAAATTATACATCAAATTAAAGAGAGTTCAATGCCTCAAAAGCTCATAATCAGCATGGATTTTTCCCGTCGATTTTTAAAAAATTACATATACAAAAAATACTACCCTGAAGCCCGGTTTCATAAAAGCCTGTTTAATTTTAACCGTGATTAATTCCACGAGAGCCAATCAGAGAATGCTATTTTGGGAAGCAGGCTTCTCTGATTGGTTCTCGTGTAATTAATCACAGTTGAAATTTAACAGGCTTTTGAAGATTATTGTTATCTATTGAAACCAGATTATTCTCTGTGTCGGACATCTTCCCCGATTGTCCAATTATCACAAACAGCTGATCGTCAGTGGCCAGCCTAGGTAATAAAATGATGGAGTTAATCTCATTCTAAGACCAATTTACAACATGATTAGCTTTTTCAAATGGTTAACCAATTTACCCAGGTCTTCAATATAACTCATTAAATTCATCTGTATCTTTAGGTTGTAACAGTTATAATAGATATTGTACATGAACAAATTAATCGGAAAATGACAACATTTTGTAGTAAAATTTATAAATAAGCACACAAAGAAATTTCACTAACACGTTTGACACGAATAACACACAGCCTGTCTCTTGCACCAGAGAAGTAGTCCGCAACACTGTGTATGGGTTACAGTGAGGTCCACGTTATAATAGCAGTGGAGAAAGATAGGAGAACAACGTTGCCGATCCTTGTCTTGACAATGCCTACTATAGACCGTAGCTGATACAGGTTTTGGGGAGGTTGGTAGCACTGGCTGCCTTGACTGGTTGATTGTATTTGAGTCTCTAAGTTTTACTTCTTTCCAAGTATTTTCAATGGTTTTTCATTACTTAACAATAGTTTTTCGAATACATATAGTGGTTGTCTTCAAGATTAGTGTCAAATAGTGAGTAAGAGCCTGGAAATTGAACTTTTTGAGGTCGAAATTGCTTTCTAACCTACCTGAAAACTATGGAGAAAGCCAGTTCTTGATGCATTTAATCTTGCTTAAAGAACTTTGACCACCCTGTTTTAAACGTAAAGATTTAAAATTTCTCTCATAGAAGTGTCCCTATTAAGAAACAAACTTCTGAATTGGGACTACACTGAGGAGTACTCAATACCTCTGCGGTTCCCCGTTTCATCTGGAACTTCAACCGTTGCACGGATGCTTAGCTGTTAGTGGTGACTTATCGGCAGCATTGATCAATAGTATTACTAAGTTATCAATAGTATTACTATTGATAGTTGTTCACTATTAAGAAACAAACTTCTGAATTGGGACTACACTGAGGAGTGCTCAATACCTCTGCGGTTCCCCGTTTCATCTGGAACTTCAACCGTTGCACGGATGCTTAGCTGTTGTAGCAGCTAGTGGTGACTTATCGGCAGCATTGATCAAAGATACTGTGGTTGATCTGAGCAGCGTGTCGGCAACGGAGTCATCCTCTGTGAAATTCTCACCCTTGCTGTTATCTCGGCGTTGAGTGGGGCCTTTTGATAGATCTACGTGTACCGGTATCTTCTTATCTCAGAAAACCCGACTCCTCTTCACAAAGAATGAATCTATGGATTGTTGACAGGGCTTAGACTATCATTATCATCGTTCTCTTTCACGGTTCTTCAACTAAATGATTGAACACTTTTTAATTAAAACCTTACCTATATCTGGTGAATAAAAGTATCTGTCATGTTTATTATTCATTGAGGTTTCTTAATATCGTACAGTTATACGGTTTTTGAATTTCGCTGTCATCAACTTCATTATCTTAGGATTATATCATTGAATATCATAACAGGTGTAATTAAGATTATCTCCATTGATAATAGCCTTCCACAATAATTATTCAATCAACACAGTATATAACTCTGGACTGGTACTAGTATTATTATTACTTCTATCATTATTATTATTTTTTCTATTATTTGGTAAGTAAGATGAGTAATTTTTCTCTTGGTGTCACCAGTCAGGGCAACCCAAAACTAGTGTACAAAAAGTACTCTTTTAGGAAATCAACACCAACTGCTTTGGGTGATATTAGATGGCGGTGTCTTAATAAAAAATGTAAAGCATCTCTCAAAACAAATGGGTCTGTATCCAGAGTTATTGAGCCTCCTATCTCTCATAATCACTCTGCTCCATATTGTAATGTAGATCTAAGTAACAATGAGTTAGATTACTCTGTCGCATGCTCGACACCGATCATTGGCAAGGAAGAAAGAGTATTTCCTTCTGAGTTGGATACTGACTCTAGTAGTAAGAAGATTGTGAGTGTGGGAGCTAATGAAATCAACTACACCCCTAATGACGTGGCAATGATCTATCACTGCCTCAAATAAGACTCCAAGACAAGGGATAGCCATATTTTTCAACAAGCCAAAATTTATAACAATCTTTCTTTAGAAATTAGAGAGCTGCCAATCTATAAATTCAAACAGATTTTAAAAAATAAATTGACAGAGAGTGCCTACTATTCGGTGGATGAGTATCTTCAGTGTTCAATATAATCAATGCTCATTATGCAACATGTACCTTTTAATTTTTGGTAAAACTGAATAATAACTTATTAATTATTATTAATATGAATTGTAGTTTGTTTCTAACTAAGACAAATTGTTATTGTAATATTTTCAAATATTGTACGATTTCTATTGTCTTGATGCTTAATTTTATATAATAATTTCTCTTTTATTTCACAAGTGTTGTATTATTGTTATTGTTTTTTGACGTGCTCATGCAATGTAAAGTTGTTCTGGCAATAAAGAATCTTGAATCTTAAATCTTTATTGATAGAAGCACTTCACTCACATTGGATACTTTTGAACAAATTAATAAAAACTATATTGACTAGTTTAACGTTTTTAAAAAATAAAGGGTACTACAAGATTTTTATATCGCTTTTATTAATTAGGTTTACTGATGTAATATTAACTGTTCATTCTCGTTTAAAATAATCAATTATATTTATTAAGCAAGAAATTATATTTTTCAATAATTTCATAATGAATTTTCATAATTAAGATTATAATTTTCATATGTGAAATTTTCAGCTTCAATATAATCATCAACATTTTATATTTGTTTGCTTTTTAAATGTGAATTGTGTTTAAAAATAAGTTTTCTCAATTTTAAACTTTATAAAATAGAAACTCAGAAAGTGAAAGTGCAAATTTTTAGTGAGAAAACATGAAGAACCCAATATAAACCTATAAACTTGAGTGTTGATATGAAATGACATTGGGTAATAGGGCGAGGCAGAACATCCAAAAGGATATCTCTGCCGATAAAAGCCATATGAATAAATAAATAATTAAGATGACATATTTTGTTAGCCGCCATTTTGTCACACCGTTGAGGGGGAGGAGACTGTCTAGCTAGGCCAATGGCAGGCGTTCATGCCCTCGACCAATAGCATGCAGTACTCGCCTACTAGTATAAATTCTGCTGCTCTTGTATTTAGTTTTAGTTTATCAGAGATTGACAATGGTGTAATAACCGAAACCGGTCTTTCTAATTATCAATAAATCAGTGGTTTTTTGACAATTTCTTAGTCTTTTTCATTCAAAATTAATTATCAATTCTACGTTGTTGAATGACGATATGGCAACAGAGCAAATCGAGACAGAGATAGTGCTATCCGCTTTGTTGAATGATAGACAAGGAAAGCAATACCATTGCTAAACAAACACTGCCATTATAAAATGGGCCTCACTATAAGCACCAAGCTACCAATTGAGATCAATGGTCTTTGGGTACCAACAGTGCCCAACCCGAAAATCCTCGGCGTCACATTAGATCCACTTCTAACGTTCAATGCGCATGCGCAGCAAGTCGACGGAAAGCTGGATACAAGGAGCAACGTGCTACGGTGCATTTGGGCTGCATCCATCAATAGCACAGGGTACAAGGAGGGGATCAAGTCCATACACAAAAAGACGGTCGACGAGAGCATCAGCAGACTGCCGGTTTCACAAAAGCCGGTTAAATTTTAACCATGATTAATTCCAAGAGAACCAATCAGTCTTTTCAAAAACGCCTTCTCGTGGAGTTAATTACGGTTTACGGTAACCGTCCACTGGAACCGTATTCAACCGATCCGTTCGGCCGTTGGAGCGGACGAATCTGCCGGCCATCAACTCGGCCGAATACGGTCGTCCATTGGAACCGTTTTCGTCAGTCCAAGTCAGTAGTTATGCTACTTGAAAGTACCTACTAATTATCAATTATTTATTTATCACATTTCACAATCACAATATCAATATATTATAACACAATTATTTCTACTTTCTAATTCCACATCAGTAGAATTTTCTACATTTTCCACTTGAATTCAGTTTTTTCCTTAGTTTTTTGTTGTTAGAAACAAAATAGATTAACTCATGATTTCCCTAACACATTAAAATAACTTTTTAAATTCATCGATATTTATTCATTCATTCACTCATATCATTCATCATACAAAAATAATAACTTAAAATTATATTGCTTGATGACTTTGGAGGGTTATTTGAGGATGAACGCTAGGACACAATTATAAAGTATGATGATGTGTTGAATTTTCAGCCATCATTAAAATAGAATGCTTGTAAAACATCTTTATGACACAGAACAACTTCAAAAAACAAGAATGTGGAACAATTTTAGGTTAGGAACACTAGTTGTCTCAGCTCTATTCCTTTCTTTGTTGGGGGATCGTTCGGACGAGTTCGGTAGTTTTCGGCCAATGCTAGTTCTGACGAAAATGGCTCTAGTAGACGGCCCACCTAAAATTCAACCGGCTTTTGTGCAGCCGGTCCATAATCCTGTGTTTGGGGGTATCCACCACAAATAAATGCTGATGAGAAAAGCCTGCCCAGAAGGACCCGCACCATCATTGCTCAACTGAGATCGGGCTACTCTGTGATTGTGAACAGTTACATGTCCAGAATCACTGATGGTGTGCATGATTCATGTCCCGACCCCACAGCACAGAGCATCTTTTCAGCTGCCCCTCGAAGCCGACACTACTGACAGCCGCCAGCCCCTGTGGAGTGGCCCGCTTCCTGGGCCTTGAGTGGAACAACGGGGTTCCCCAAGCTGCTACAACACGAATAACACAAATTTTGACGAAACAATAGCGTAAGTAGATATCCCATGCTATAGGGCATTTATGTCACAACTTTTACTGTTATCTCAAGCCGATTACTATAGATTATTGAAGATTTTTACTGTTTTGGCCAGGTAAAGCTGCGTACACATATTCGCGCTTCCAACCCGCACCGAGCACGCTCCTCCCTCGTACCACCATCGAACCACAGTCGCTCCGCCCACGCACCCATCATGAACGTTACGGAAGATGTTAGATCTTCTCGCGTTCCCCGATCGAACCACTCTTGCTCGCCGGTCGATCATCAATCGCTCTGCTGGAGTGACGTTCGGTTGCGGAGCAGAGCGAAAGTCTGTACGCACCTTTAGAGTGTATGAACGGCACAATATGAGAGACTACCAGCATCACAACCTTTTGGGGAAAGAAAAACGTGGAATATCGGCTTGAGATAACAGTAAAAGTTGCGACACAAACGCCCTATACCATGGGATATCTACTGAAGCTATTGTTTCTCTATGACAATAGTAAGTAGCAAGTAGTTCTTAGTATGACGTCATAAATCCAATTTGAATTCCATTTGTATCAACCTTTCATGCTCAACTAGAAGAGATCTGCAACAGTTTCATCTGTATCTTGAGGTTGATACAGTTGGCCTGTTCCTCGATGATAGTCTGTGTCAGGTTTTTCTTCTGCAACTGCAGCACCTGCGTTTCGGCGAGCACCTGTTTCAAAATGGCGCCGTCCTCAGGCGCCGGGTTCTCGGTGCAGATGGCGGCCGCATCTTTCGAGCAGTTCTCCATGAGGAAATGGCAGTAGGCAGGGTTGCCACCGTAGGCGAGCACCTCACTGCGGAGGTTGGCCACCTTGGCTCGTTCGTTGGCGATCTGCGACTGCAGCTGGTTGACTAGTATTAGCAGTTCCTCCGTCTCCAGGCAGAGCGCCAGCTCATCCACTGAAGACGAGGATGTTTGGTCGGCTGGGAGAACATGAAACAAATAAATGAAAGCCTTATTGCAGTAGCAGAAGCGAACATTGAATGCATTACAAAGTCAAAATACCTAATGAAAACTGCAAAAGTATACACAGAACAGAATATACAGAGTGTTCTGAAATAGCTATTTATGTATTAAGAGCGTCTTCGCTCTTGCCATCTAAATACTTAGAAAAAGCTATATACCTACAGATATTAAACTTTCTCAAAAGAACTGAAAAGATCCACCAATATCAACATGGATTCAGGGACGATAAATCAACTGATACAGCTATAGCAAATTTCATCCACTTAATTACAGAGAGCTGGGAGCAAAAAAACAGGGTCTCGGCGGTTTTCCTGGATCTCCGGAAGGCATTTGACTCCTTGGACTGGACGATTCTGCTGTCAGAAATAGAATATATAGGGATACGAGGACAGGCAAAGAAATGGCTGGAAAACTACTTAACAAATAGGTACCAAATTGTGGAGCTCAAATATAAGAAATGTGGGAGAAAAATGACTGCTAGGTCTCTGCCCCAGTCTATGAGAAACGGAGTGCCACAGGGATCTGTGCTGGGGCCCTTACTCTTCCTCATTTATATTAATAGCTTGCCTAAAAAACTCCCAAGAGCTTCAGAATGCATACTTTTTGCTGATGACACTACATTAATAATAAATGGAAAAAACCCAGGAGGAACTACAGTCACTTTATAACACAACAATAGCCTCAACAAAAAAATCCTTGTTAGAATTAAAATTAAATATAAACAGTTCAAAAAGTACCATAGTAAACTTTCAAACACAGGCAAGGACCATCATGAATGCTGGGAGCCAGTTGAATACTGAGGAGGAGATTTCGGGTTCAGCAAGATTCCTGGGCATAATATTAGATAGAAACTTGACATGGCAGGAGCACATTGAATCACTTTGTAGCAAATTATTCACATCACTCTATGGGATAAGAAGAATAAGGAGTATAGCAGATAAAAGCACTGCAATGATGGCCTATTATTCATTATTCGCTTCACACATCAGTTTTGGCATAATAGCCTGGGGAAGCGCACCGCACACATACATAGAACAAATACTGATATTACAAAAGAAATCAATAAGGATTATGAACTGTTTGCCATATGACGCTCACTGCTGGCCTTATTTCAGGAGGTACAGAATCTTTACAGTAGTATCCCTCTATATCTACAAGACAATTCTATATATAAAAAAGTATGTAACGGTTGTCACGTGGTATTTTAGCACCACAGAATATTTGAAGTGAACCAGTGAATTTTAATAGAATTATAAAATGGAAAATAAAGATAACCTAGTCAAATGACCACTCAAATAAAATTGAATATTGTTAGCGATAAAGAATAATCGTATTATCTAAAATGATAAGGAAGAACATGCATAACTGTGATTCAACAACTAATGAGAATCCATTGGCAGAATTAAAAATTATAAAGCGGCTTATTTATTATTGGCAGATTATAAAAAAATAAAAGTTTGCATGTACATTGACGTTAGAATTATTTGTTTACACTTTTAAATGAATCAATCGATCTAGAATAAATCGATAGTTATTTGAATCAATACCTAGCGAATCAGCTGATTGTTCGATCAACCAGTATAGGTTGAATTATAAAAATGTACTCACAAAAGATGTATTATATATATACTAAGGAAGGTTGATGTATAGAAATACGGACAACTATTATTTCTGTATAAATATTTATTATAATCTAAAAAGCACGAAAATCAAGAGTATACAAAACTCATATAAGAAACTAAATACATATTGTAACATGTTAACATCGTATATCGCGATTTATTTATGAATATAGTTAAGATAATCACTCCATATATTTATATAAAAAACTTTTTATTTATTCTTTCTATTATAAAGTTGAAGAAGCCCTGATTCTGAAGCAACCAATTGTATTGAGTTTGTTAAATTAAAAGCCAATCAGAGAGAAGCTTACAAATTGTTCAAGGAAGAGATAAAATTTTTCTGAAAACCACCTTCTTCTGGCTTGTGATCTTGACCTGAGAGGATGCACATAGAGTTTAGGGTTCGTTCTTCCTTTAAATTTTAAAATTATCAAGCCAACCCCTTTTTAAATGTGAAAATATTTGTAATTAATGTTAAATTATCTGTGAACTCAGTGTTGTTGAAGAGTTCGTAATTTGTAATCAATTCCCATGAATATATCTTTAATTCGGAGAGAAATCTATAAGAAATCTGGACCACGCGCTAGCCCAGCAGAGACGAAAGGGACCTGCCTAATTAATTATTGGAAATAATTAATTCAATCCACGAGACCGTCAAGAACGTCATAATGTGAGTGAAAAAATCAAACGAGCTCGTTTAAGGCCTTTCTACGCATAGTTGGGGGAATTAATCAAAGCGCTATTCAAATTAACTTAAATCCAATAAAAATTCGCAATGTGTTGAGTGCTATCACATAGTTTATAAGAACATTTTACGAATTTATTTGATATATGTAGGAAGCTTACTTCCGTGCACGGCACGAACTCATTAAAAGCCCTGAGATCTCATGTTTGAATATTAATTTGTTAATTATTATTTTTGCTAATTGATCAAAGCAAGTTATATCAAATCTATAGACTAAACAAGTTTTAAATGGTAGAATTATGAATTGACTTGAAGTCCATATATCAGTATTAAATACCAATTTATAAATTTTAAAACTCACTATTGTGAATGCTATCAAACTTTGTGATAATTATTCAGATTTTAGAAAAGAATTTATTTAAGGAAAATTATAGATATAGAAAATTTTATATACACTGTTTTATGGGAATATATTTTGTGTTTTATGTCAGCATACAAAGTCATAGAATTTTTTATTATATCCTAATTCATCTCGTGATATACAGTTTGAGCTGTTTTGGTACCAATAAATATTCAGCAGCATATAAAATTATTGAATCAATTAATATCGATCTTATTAATAGCACTCAATACTTATCATCCTTTGATGATAGTCACATTAGTCTGCCAGGAAAAATATATTGATAATTATATTAATAAGGTTCCAGTTATATCATATAAGGATCCAGAGAGCTTCAAGAACTGGCGTTGTAAGTTCTAAGGAATTTCAGAAGGATAAATTGGTGAATACCTGTATTCATGACAAGCGTTTTAGGGATCAACTAAAAAAAAAAACTATAGTTGGTCTTTATTATTCTCTATTGTGTACATGGTTACTGATAGTCAGTCATCAATTGTTCTTTTGATTTTATCACTGGCATTCTTCAAGAACTTCATAGAAGCAGCGGTAAGAATTAATAATCACCGGTCATTGAACCTTATGGTGATTGGTTGTGTTTGGAAAATTCATGTATCTACCACTGAGCTAGAGCTGAGGTTTGAACCCAGCAATTTTGCGAGCCGGACGGCCTTAATTATTTGTGAATTTATTCGCAAATTAGGGACTTTAACAACTGCTCTCGTAAATATCAAAAACACAACTTTACACAATGTCACCCATCTAGTGGGACAAAAATCTACATCTTTACACAATGGCTTCATAACGTGGGACTCTATCATAAGAGATAACCCCCCAGGAAGCACCATTTTACACGGTTAGGCCATGTAGACACAATATACATGAACACAATACAAGAGGAAAAAACGATTTCGACCTCCCATACAGTACACTGCTGAAAACACAGAGACAGCCACATACACAGGGTTTCCGCTTTCATAATTGCCTGCCACACGATATAAAAAGTATAAAAGAGCCTAAACCATTTAAGCAAGCTCTAAAAAAATACTTTTTAGACAATCCACTCTATTCACTGAAGGAATTTCCAGTGAAGAGTTCAAAAGTAGCGACTTTCATTCGCTTCCTCGACGTTCCCCTCATCCTTGTGATGTAGGTGGTGAAATAAAAATGATATGGAAATGAAATGCGCGACTTTATCGCTCGCGCAAAACAGTTATCACGCGACGCGAAGCGGAGCGTGATAATTTTGCAAGCATTTCGCGCGAATTACATACAAAATTTTATCTACAACTGCTCAAACCTGTTAAATTACTTATATCGGCGGAGTTACAATTACCGACTTTTTAGGTTAAGATCTGACCTTTTGGCGAGCTGCTTACCATCAGTTGATTAGCGAGCGTAAAGAAACTCTTCTGCGCATGCGCGAATTCGCGAAAAAGTAGATTCCCCTCAGAAATAAGCTGTTTTACGAGGAGAATTGAGGATGTATATTCTTTTTTTACGCGCAGTTCTAGAAAAAAAAATTATAGCCTAGCAGGTAACCCGTGCTCTGCAAGGGTGTGATTAAAAACTTGACAAACTGAAAACTTGACCTAATGAAATCTTGAAAATAGGCCTATAACCATCCTTGAAGAATTAAGAATCTATATGCAAAATCTCAAGTTAATCACTTGAGTAGTACAGACGTGATGATGCGTCATTCGTGAATTTCCAATCCCCTACTTTCTTTGAGACCTATATGAGTCAATTTGTAATCTAGTCTTGATATGCCAATGCTCTTCAGTGTTATCTTATGCTGTTTCATGTTATCTGATGTTTGTTTTATGTTATCTTATACAGGATGACACAGAAAAACGGGAACTTTCAAAAACGCCATAAAACACTAGTGGGAAGGGAAAAATGATTTTATTCATACTAATGTAAAGTTCAAGACTTGCCTTTTGAGAATTATTAATAACAACTATCACTTTTTGACAATTACTTCTTTAAGATGGCTTCCTCCTGCAAGAATACACAATCTTGAAATCTGTGTTGACGATTCCTCATTGATCGCTGCAACATCTGCGTTTCCTGATCCCATGATCTGTCCACCGGCGATTTTCTGTTTGTGGAGCTATCTCAAATCAAATGTTTTCACAACTTGACCAATAACTGTGATTGAATCATAACAGACAATTCAGAATGAAATTAAAAATATCCCAGCTGAAATGTTGCAGCAATCGCTCAGGAATCTCAACACAGATTTAAAGAGTGTATTCGTGCAGGAGGAAGCCATCTTGAAGAAGTAATTGTCAAAAAGTAAAAGATGTTATTAATAATTCTCAAATGAAAAGTCTTGAACTTTACATTAGTTTGAATAAAATCATTTTTGCCCTTCCCACTAATGTTTTATGGAGTTTTTAAAAGTTCCCGTTATTCTGTGCCATCCTGTATAATTGATTGTTGATTCTTTCCTTTATTATATTATAGATTTTCTGTATAATAGAATTTACTCACTGGACGAGTCCTTGTTGAGAACAACAGTGTTGCCATCGTGAGACTGAGCGGCGTCTGTGCTCTCAATGATGGCTTCGACCACATGCTTAGTGGGGGTGGTGGTGGCGGACGGCGGGGTGGGAAGAGGGTTGGCAGCAGGCTCGCCAACTGTGGCCGCAGGCGACGGCAACTCTTCAGTTGGCAGCACTGCATCAGTCTCGTCGCACACTCGACTCTGACTCTGAGCCTGACTCGACTCATGACTTCCTTTCTCCAGTATGCGCAGTTTTCGCTGGTAGAAACAGAAACACAATTAGAGAATAATTCAACAGAATTTAAATAGAATGGAATCTTATTATATTAATTAAGCGAGAATTTCTGTATATCTGTTTATATTTTTATATCTAGTTATTTATGTTCAACGGATCTCGAAAACGGCTCTAACGATTTCCACGAAATTTGGAACATAGTTGACCGAGCGAAGTGAGGTCTAAGATTCAAGTCGACGGTTTGGCATTTCTCTTAATGTCTAAATGTTTATATGTTGCGCATTTACGGCGAAACGCGGTAATAGATTTTCATGAAATTTGACAGGTATGTTCCTTTTTTAATTGCGCGTCGACGTATATACAAGGTTTTTGGAAATTTTGCATTTCAAGGATAATATAAAAGGAAAAAGGAGCCTCCTTCATACGCCAATATTGGAGTAAAAATCAGACTATAGAATTATTCATCATAAATCAGCTGACAAGTGATTACACAGATGTGTGGAGAAGCCAGTCTATTGCTGTATTTCCATAAGGTCTATAGTTTCAATCAGGTACTTGTGGATGAGAATACTGCGTGAGGTCTACTGTTCACAGAACTACTAGTAGGTTTATGATATAAAAATTCGATTGTACTAGTTTCATCCCTGGGAAAACTCGCTGAACGACATTAAAAGGATAATTCATCCTTGGCTGAAACAGCTGAAACTTTCGTCGTCTGTGGATAGTAAAATGTGAGCGAGTGATTCTGTGGAAAATCAAAATACCGCATCCCTGAAATTCATAAGCTGACAGCAGTAAAATATAAACACGATCATTTTAGAGAATTGTGTTCTGTTTATCAATAAATAAAAATAACGAGCGAAACTCGGTGCCCGGTATTGTAATCTATATAATAAGAGAGAGAGTAGGGTTGTGTTTGTTCGGATGAAAACATGTCAACTTGTGGATTGCATACTGGGGAGACGGGAAAGATTTAGATCTCCAAATTTTGCACGTGGATTCTAAAAATATCAATCTCGTGCACCTCGACGTCCAAATTTCAATTTTCCTTCTAGATTTTTCAGAATTGATGTTCAAATTTCATTCATGGGACATGAGTACATACATTGATATATGTAAATATAGAACTATAATCTAGAGAGACTACCTCTTTGAAACAGATGTTAAAATTGGCAACTAAATAATAACCAGACCAATTTTGTCAGGTTGGCATTAAGTTGAGGAAGGTTTCTAAACAAGATTTGAGTTGTGTCACATTATGTTAGTACCAAGTTGAAGAATTTATCCATACTATAATAAAGGAAAGAACTGGCTTATACACGTACGGGATGGGAAAATTATGTTTGACGCATCATCACGTCTTTACTACTGGACTGATTAACTTGAAATTTCGCATATAGATTCTTAATTAGCCGAGGATGGTTCTAGGCCTACTTCAAACTTTTCAACATTCCACTAGGTTAAGTTTTCAGTTTGTCATGTTTTAAAATAAACCCTTGCGGATCACGGGTTAGTTGATAATCTATTATATTATAATAAACGGAAGAATCGGCTTATACACGTACTGGATGGGAAATACACGAATTACGCATCATCACGTCTGAACTACTCAACTGATTAACTTGAATTTTGTATATTTTATTATTTCAAAATTTATTTATTTCCATCTTCATACAAGATGCACGATACATTATAATAAAAATTAACGATTCTAATACACAGCATGAACCATTTAATGAAAATGAAAATTTCCACCAGCAAAAGTAAAACTTGCTCGCTGGTGGGAGTCCATCCTTAAACTAAAATTAATACTTATTGAATACTAGGAAAAATAAAAAGGAAAAGGAAAAAAATAAGTTCAGGAAAACCTAGAAATACCATATTCAATGCAGAAAGAAAAGAGAATACTCATTAGAAATATAAAAAAAACAACAGTTGCTACGAAATATCTTTGACCAGAGTAATTCATCAAAAATCAGATTAAAACTATATTCATACATAATATAATATCATATGATAAATTGCGACACAATAAAAAACAATAGAAATACGAGAATATTGTAATCTGCTATGGTTATCTTATTCACTTAAGGTATTGACAGGAACCCTAATTTTTGGAAAAAATTATCACATATCCATTTATTGAATATTTTACTATTTTGACAATGAGCTAGGAATTCTTCAGGTACCATGTTGATTAACTTGGAGCTAACTTAAATAAGCTGTCTCCGAACTATACTCAGGTTGCTGTGATATACTTTGTATTTTCTCACTATGTTAAGTCTGAATGAATAAGATGGCCTGTCAGATTCCTCAAATTGCTGCCTATAGTTATTAATGTATTTTATCAGCATTTTTACATATAATTGGCTCAGAGTCATGACATCAAAATCTCTGAATACCTGCTGTGTAGGATAGTCTCTGGGTTTGCGGAGTATGGTTTTAATTATACCTTTTTGTGTTATAAATGGAATATTTAAGTGAGAATCATATGTGCCTCCCCATACTGTGATTCCATATCTTAGTATTGATTCAACTAAAGCAAAGTAAACAACTTTTATTTGCTTTCTGTCCAGTATTTTATTAATTTTATAGAATTTATAATTTATGAATTTTAATTTTTCAATGATGAACTTTATGTGATGATCCCATCTTAGGCACTCATCAACAATAACACCTAAATATCTAATAAAATTCACATTCTCAAAGACAGGACAGTTGCAGTCAGAACTAGCGGTTGCGATTTGTTTCCCTGAAGCAAATTGATCACATTGAGTATGTAGTTTCAATTCCAAAGGCATGAGTGGCATATAGTTCTTAATTCAACAAGGATGGATATTGGTCTTTTAAATTCTATGAGATTTCAGTACAAGTTTTCAAGTCAAGTTGGCTGAGACACGTTGAGAGGATGATTACAACTCAAGAGTTGTAAAAAAAGGTCTCCAAACCAGGAGGGAGAAGGCTGAGAGGACGTCCGAGAAAGCGTTGGCTGGAGGATGTGAAGGACGAAATTAGGAAGCTGGGTGACAGGGTATGGAGACGTGAGGCTGCCGATAGAGACGAATGGAGAGGCTTTTTGAAGGAGGTCAAGGCTCTGAATGAGTTGTAGCGCCAAGCAGTAAGTATGTTTGCAATTAAATTCTTGATTGGTGGCATGAATGTAAATAAATAAATAAATAATTTATTGTCAAAAACATGAAAAGATATGATAAAGGTATGTACATATATGCCGAACCAAGACCTACAAGACATACATACCATAACATTGACATCCAGTTTAAACAAAATGGCGGATTCTGTGAATAGATCTACAAGGCATTGTTACTGCACAATAGCACTTGTAAAGCGAGAGAAGATGATTTTTTAAACGTTCATTATTTTATTATGTTCAGGCCGATTGTTCCAAAATACGGAACATTATAAAAATTACAATTTTCATATTTTACAATAATGGAAAATGAAATTGCATCTTAAAATTGGTACATTTTCCAGATTGTAAATCAAACCGCAAAGTCTTACTAACTTGAATATAATTTTTTTTTAAATTTCCAAACAACGTCGTTCTTAAGAAAAAGTGGATAACATCTATTCGATTGGAAAATTTATTAAAGTGTAATTTTGTGTTTGTTCAACAATATTTTTAGTGAATCAATATAAAAGTTACATGTTTGAACATTGTACACCAGGTATATAACTTCAGTTATTAACATTAGACAATTTATTGATCATCACAATTGAATTTATTCGCTAGAATTAAAAATAAAAGACTGCGTTAATAATCAAGATGTAAATTCAGGTTTTTTTGAAAGTGAACAATCAACGATTGTTTAAAGAGAGTAAGAAAGTGAGGTTAACTATCTTCCCGAAATTTAATCATGTTCTGATCATCACAATAGAATTCATTCGCTAAAATTAAAAATAAAAGACTGCGTTAATAATCAAGATGTAAATTCAGGTTTTTTGAAAGTGAACAATCAACGATTGTTTAAAGAGAGTAAGAAAGTGAGGTTAACTATCTTCCCGAAATTTAATCATGTTCATTATAATCTTAATTTGAACTTCAACGTTCTATTTGTCATTAGGTCAGTATAATAATGCAGTATACTACTCATAATTGTCATATATTATGATAATAAACATACTTTATTTACTCATATCACAAAGTAAACAATAATAGCAGACATCTCAACTGTCAAACATTTCGCCCATGTTAGCGGCCATTTTGTTCAAATGTTATGATCTGTATGTCATCATCTTTACCCTTCACAATCACAGTGGTATAATCTGGCTCTGACCTCATTGTGTATGCAGATGATACCACAGTGATTGTGAAGGGTAAAGATGATGATGAAGTCCAGCGGAAATCAATGCAGGCCCTTAACCAGCTTAGCCATTGGTTCAGCTCTAATCTTCTAAAATTAAACTTGAAGAAAACCGATCATCTCAAATTTTCTACTGGGGGCTCTGGAAGTAATACTCTGCTACAGGAGAGATGATTAAATTTCTCGGTGTTGACCTGCAGAGAAATATTAAGTGGGATAGCCACGTAAATTCCGTGCTATTTTTGCCTTGAAAACAATAGTCCGAGTGGCAAATAGAAAAATCTGGTGTGGTACACGCACACAACTTTCCTTGCTCATTGAACTGTAAGCCTCATTCTTAGATGAGAATAATTTATGGGAATAATATAATGACGATTGGCGGCAAAACATTTGCAACTACGATCAGACTACTTTATATGTGTATATATAATTGTTTTCAGAGTACTTTTTCCTTTGTATAAATTGTGAAATTCGATGATTTTTTTCAAAAGTCGTCAAAACAGCTGTTCTACAGATGAAATATCTCGACTATGACTGTGTTCTTTTTATAAACTGCTCTACCTACCTACCTCATGCACGAGAAGGAGGTTACAAAGTCCATTTCTCAAGGATGGGGTTGACCCCCATAAGTTTCCCAGGAAAAAGACTCATGCCAGTTGATAGAGCTGATAAATAACTAGGGGATGAATTTGAAAAAAATCGGTCAAGTTATTTTTGAGAAAATCGTGAAAAACATGGTTTTTTAGTAATTATCCGCCATTTTTCTCAAGAATATTACGGAGCTCCTGCAATTTTCCCAGAAATGAGACTCGTGTCAGTTGATAGGGCTTATAAATAGCTATCCATGGTATAAATTTGAAGAAAATCGTTAGAGCCATTTTCGAGAAAACCGTGAAAACGTGGTTTTTTAGTAATTATCCGCCATTTTTCTCAAGAATTTTACGGAGCTCCTGAAATTTTCCCAGAAATGAGACTCATTTCAGTTGATAGGGCTTATGAATAGCTATCCATGATATAAATTTGAAGAAAATCGTTAGAGCCGTTTTCGAGAAAACCGTGAAAAACATGGTTTTTTAGTAATTATCCGCCATTTTTTCCGCCATTTTGAATTCAATTTTATTGAATTTCTTATTGTCAGATCCTCATGGTATAAGGACCTTAAGTTTAAAATTTCAAGTCAATCGGTTAATTAGGAATGGAGTTATCGTGTTCACAGACATACACACACACACACAGACCAACACCCAAAAATCATGTTTTTGGACTCAGGGGACCTTGAAACGTATAGAAAACTTGAAATTAGGGTACCTTAATTTTACTTGGAAAGCAATACTTTCCTTATCTATGGTAATAGGGCAAGGAAAGTAAAAACAGCACTAACTGTCTATCATGGATATTTTATGTCTCACATCAGATACAGTATCTTATTCTGGGGTAGCAGTCAAACAAACCTCCAGAATATGTTTCGAAAGCAAGAGAAAGCAATCAGAGGGAGCCGAATCTAGGAGTTCGGGAGTTCGTAAATTCATGGAGGATAACATTTCACACAGATACCCACAAGACATAAAATGTTTACCCTCCAGTACCCCACTCATAGACTTTCGCTCTTGGAGGGGGGACCACATTATGCTCGGCTCAGAATATTTTCAACTGTTTGATGGACGAACTAAAGAGTGTTGACAGTATTGAGTGTCGCCACACCTTTTTGTTTTCAAAGTCTTGAGAATTTTCTTTTTTCGAAGTGGAAACGATGGGGTTTTCAGGCCCAGCTTTTCCGAAAGAAGAAGATTGGACCTAGTATCAAGACTATATAGAATAAATTTCAGTTTTTTTTTTCAAAATCTTTCTTATACCTAGGTCCAAAACTTTTCAACACCATCCCACATGCTGGTAGAACTTTGAAAGAATTTTTATCCATAGTAAATGACTGGCTATTTCAGAACCAAGAAATACATAATTTTTTGCAATTCTCTCCTGAGAACCCATCACATAACTAAGCTACAATAAAACTTATGTATGCTTCGGTCAATTTCTAAATTTCTTGATTTTTCATTCAGTTATTTACATTTTTCACCTTAGTTCATACTTAATCAATATAGGAGTATTATTTCATTATCAAACTTAATAATACTTTTGTTTTGTTTTTCTAAATTATGTTTTATCATTATTTACTCATTAAAATACACTTGTAGCGCAATGGCCGTATAATACTTTGCTTAAGTTATTAAAATAGTAACTATATAGTATATAATTTATGTAACTAAGATTCATGACACTGGCAGCGCCTATGCACAATTGCTGCCAGTTTAATTCTAAGATAGAGATTCTTTATTGTAAAAATTTTGCTATGCAAAAGGAGAATAATTTTCATTTTCATTTTCATATTGGTAAATCTTATGCACATCTAAAAGATAAACTGACTGAATGCTGCCCGTATTCATTAAGAGAATGCTATGAGATCTTCTCATTGAAATCCTAGAGATCAGAAAATCATTCAGACGATTTTGTAAAATGAAAAACTTTCCCTCAATGGAGGGAAACCATACATTTGACATGTCGTACACCGTTTGAGCTGTGCTCATCAAATGAGGTTTAATACGATGAAATAATAATAATGATAATACCTGTCTTGTAGGTCTTGGCCGAACCCAACCTCGAGCAGCGCAGCGAACCGCACAATCCGACGTAAATCGCCGCTGCGCTGTTCGAGGTTCGGTTCGGCAATGAATGAATGGCACTATTCACCTTTGCAAAGCGAGAGAGAGATAGTGCTATCTGTTTTGTTGTAAGATGACAGCAACAGTATTGTCAATCCTACACTGCCATTATAACGTGGACCTCACTATATTAGAATGCTGAACTTTCTTACAAGATGTCGGATTTTTGTGCCAGGGTACTAGCCGAGTTTCCATTCTGTATGATTGTATTCTGTGACCTCACTATATTCACCTTGAGCTGAGTGATCATGCGCTGTACTTCCCAGAGCAACTCCTCGCGCTGCTTGGTGACGAATCCGGCATTCATCTCGCTGTGCACCTGACCCAACAGCGACTCCTGTTTCTTCAGCTCTTCGGCGATCGCCTCGGCAGACTCCGGCAAACCTGGACTGCCTGACGTTAACGGCCCGATGTACCTGCACACCATACATCAATCTCATTCAAGTTTATCAACCATAACATACAAAATGCAATGCAAATAGAAGTGCATAAAATGTATAGAGTAGTAATAATCAATCATCAAGGATGACAACACCACTTCTCACAAGTCAACCACATATTTATAGTCTGGTCCAAGTTATAACGGCAGTGTTTAATTAGAAATGGCATACATGACATCAAAACCCATTCAATTTTATTGAAATATTATTTTTCCTACAGTTACCTTGAAAAGTGACCATTCCTGCACTGATTGAAGAACGCAAAGAATCACTTTCCCGCTCTAGTGCGCAAAGTATTACTTTGCGTACTCTTAATACTTTGCGTATTATCTTGCATCCCAATCAGCTGTAGACATTGTTGGCGTGTATTTTGAATGCGAATTTGTTCTATCTATATTTTTCTGATTTTCAAATAAATAAAAATGAGAACTCATTAAATTAAATATTTTGAATATTATTAATTATTCATTATTACAAATAATATTTTTTTAATGATAAATTGATTGGTTGAAAAATTATTTAGAAATTAAGATTTACTCAAAATTATTCAAATTTTCAAATTAATTTAATTTTTTATTTGAATAAATTATCGATTGGATTATCAAGTTTAAAATAAATTAAAGTTGTTATTAAAAAATTATACAAACAAACATTTGATGGATTTCAGCCATCATTTTACCCATAATCAACCACTTCTCATATTCAATGGTAACTGTAGGAAAAATTTAATGTGAAATATGTGCGCAAAATTCCTCTGCTGCACTCAAGAAACCATTCCGCTCTCGCCTACGGCTCGTGCGTAAACGTTTCTTTCGGTGCAGCAAACTCTAGTTTCACTTTGCGCACTAGTTGCACAAATAACTATTGTGAATTGGAAATCTGGTCGCGGATTTAATTATTAAATGTAATTGATAAAGCGAGAAGATCTCCAATGTACAAAGATGAAACGTGTGTTTTATCACGTTCCGTAAAGGCAATATTATGGTTTTTAGCTCCATGCTATACAAACAAGAGTGAGTCGACTTTTGGTCTGTGAATCAAGGCTGCATGTTTTTTCACATAAATTGATTTTGAATTTTAGTTGTTGAGTTAAAGCATTGGTTACCTGAAGGATTGTGTCTTGAGAATTCAATTATTATAGGCTGTCACAGTTCGGGCAGCTTAAACCTACATAATTGTGTTTTCAGGATTTGAATCTTGTGTTTTTCAGGGAAAGCTGGTGTTTTTTATTCAATCAGCTGGTAGACGTTTTTTTAAATATATTTTTTCATTTTAAAATCGGGAGTGGTTTAACCAGACCTTGAGGATTCAGGCCAAGGGACAATTTTCAAGGTAAAGTAAGATAATAGTTAATTGTACTTTTTATTTTTCATACCCATAATTCTAAATAATAATTTTGTTTTTATTATTAAAAAAACAGAACGACCGCAGATCAGCTAAGCCCTTAAATTATTATCTGATTATTATAATCAGAAAGTTTGATTGTTGATTAAAGCTGTAATCTTTCCTTTATCTCATTTGCATTTGTTTTCCGTTTCGCATAGTTTCATATTGGATTATTCGTATTAATGAATAATTTTTGATGTTAAATAAAATCAGAAAGCTATAGTTTTTTCTCTTTCTTCCCCCCCATTTGATTACACTATCCTTGTCTATCATTCAACAAAGCGGATAGCGCTATCTCATTCTTGCTTTGCTCTGTTGCCAGATCGCCTTTCATCTGACGAGCATGTGTGCGTACACACATGTTCAACTCACTTGACCTGTCGTTAGTGGGCACCCTTAAATTATATACGCTATCGATCTGAAAAATAAAAAGTTTTCTAAACTTTTGCCGCTGAATTCTCCAGCTGATTTGTGATTTGCTATCCTATACTATTAAACGAGCAATTTCTGTTTATATGTTTAGATGTTTGGATGTTTAGATGTTTATATTTTTGTATTTCACCGGATCTCGAAAACGGCTCTAACGATTCTCACGAAATTCAGAAAATAGTAGGTTTATAATATAAAGATTCGATTGCACTAGGTCTCATCCCTGGAAAAACTCTCTGAAGGACATTAAAAGGATAATTCATCGTTGGAAGAACAGATTTCGTCGTCTGTCGATAACAGATGATGCGTGTGCCTGTGTGGGAGATCAGCTGTGTAATCATTCAAACAGCTAACCGTATCTCGCGACAAATATTATCTGGAAATTTTAATAGACTCTATCAAAATATCCTGATTTGTTGACATGACATGGTTTATCACTCTAAATTAGAGTATATCATAATATTCAAAGTTAATCATTATTTTTACAGCTTCAAGTGATTAGTGAGTGTTATTTTGTCGCGAGAAATATTATCTGGAAATGTTAATAGACTCTATCAAAATAATCTGATTTGTTGACATGACATGGTTCATCAATCTAAATTAGAGTATATCATAATATTCAAAGTTAATCATTATTTTCACTGTTAACTTGAGCCGATAATTCTAGTAGTTGTTCTTGGTAAAGTCATAGAGAAACAATAGCTTGAGTAGATATCCCATGGTATAGGGAGTTTATGTCGCAACTTTTACTGTTATCTCAAGTCCATTACTATCGATTATTGTAGATTTCTACTGTTTTGGCCGGGTGAGAGTGTATGAACTGCACAATATGAGAGACTACCAGCGTCACACACCTTTTTGGGAAAGAAATACATGGACTATCGGCTTGAGATAACAGTAAAAGTTGCGACATAAACGCCCTATACCATGGGATATCTACTAAAGCTATTGTTTCTCTATGGTAAAGCTATGAGACGCTGGTAGTCTCACATACTGTAAAATCTGACAAAGCATTTATTGGAACGGTTCCACTTGTTACTCGTTCCGCTACTACGTAGACATCATGTCGTCATTTTCCGTCTGCGCTGTCCGGTGACGTCACAGTCACGGTTCTACGGCACTGCTTTAATCAAGTTGGTTTCCTATATTATTCGCATTATTCGTCGTGTTATTTGCCGTTTCAATTTTAATATTTGTACTATTCGATTTTTTGGAATTTATTTTGTCTTTAGGCATCTTACTTTCTAGATATTTGCTACTTTTTCACCAAACGTTTGTAAACGTTTCACATACGTGGCTGACATTTCCGCCTTCCCTTTTTGTTGCTAGTGCTTTTAGCTAGCTTCTTGTCTTTCAATGGAGTCTAGTCGGTGTGTGCACATCTCGCGCCCGGTCCAAACTTTTCATCCAAATTCATCTGATCTACGGAACGTTTTTAAAAGTGAATTATTCTTCAAATTAATTCGTTTATTCTATTCTTCAATTGTGATTCAATTATTCATCGATTTCTTCACTTATTTACTCTGATAAACTTTGTCAAAATTGCAACCTCGTGTGGGCGTTTATCGCTATTTATCTGATCTATGGAACGTTTTTAAAGTGTGAATTACTTCTTCAAATTAATTCGTTTATTCTATTCTTCAATTGTGATTCAACTATTCATCGATTTCTTCGCATATTTACTCTGATAAACTTTGTCAAAATTGCAACCTTGTGTGGGCGTTTATCGCTATTTATCTGATCTACGGAACGTTTTTAAAGTGTGAATTACTTCTTCAAATTAATTCGTTTATTCTATTCTTCAATTGTGATTCAACTATTCATCGATTTCTTCACATATTTACGCTGATAAACTTTGTCAAGTTCACAACCTCGTGTGGGCTTCAATTGCCATTCTTCTAACAATTGGCTTCACCTCGTGTAACTCAAACTTTCAAGTTCATCATCTCTACCGTTTGGAAATCATTCTAAAAATTCCACAACTTGGAGGTCGGATTATTCGTTTGGAATTCTACATGCTCCTGTTCACATTTCCACTGGGGGATTTGCCTGCTGTGGTGGACGCTTCCATTCTTGTCATCGCCTTGCCAGATCACATCGTCGCTTGCTGATGTCCTGTTCCTTTGGGTATTGCGGATTCATTGCCTGTCTGCCTGGCTGCATCTCCTCTTCAAAATTTTATTCAGGTTACGTAAATCGTTCTATTCAATTTTCATTTACGTATGTATTACATAATTGTTTTATTGATGTCTATCTTGACATTCAATTCACTGAGGCCACTGATGCCTATTAATTGTTTTGTTGATGTCTATCTTGACATTCAATTCACTGAGGCCACCGACGCCTATTAATTGTTCAATTGATGTCTAACTTGACATTTAATTTACTGAAGGCCTATGCCGCCTATATTTTAATGTATTCTATTTGTTGAGCACTATCTACAGCTTATTGTCATTTGTTATTATTCCTTTTGTACTATTGATGTCTATCTTGACATTCAATTCACTGAGGCCACTGACGCCTATTAATTGTTTTGTTGATGTCTATCTTGACATTCATTCACTGAGGCCACCGACGCCTATTAATTGTTCAATTGATGTCTAACTTGACATTTAATTTACTGAAGGCCTATGCCGCCTATATTTTAATGTATTCTATTTGTTGAGCACTATCTACAGCTCATTGTCATTTGTTATTATTCCTTTTGTACTATTGATGTCTATCTTGACATTCAATTCACTGAGGCCACTGACGCCTATTAATTGTTTTGTTGATGTCTATCTTGACATTCAATTCACTGAGGCCACCGATGCCTATTAATTGTTCAATTGATGTCTAACTTGACATTTAATTTACTGAAGGCCTATGCCGCCTATATTTTAATGTATTCTATTTGTTGAGCACTATCTACAGCTTATTGTCATTTGTTATTATTCCTTTTGTACTATTGATGTCTGTCATCGATAGTATGACATACTAATAGTACTAAGAGTACGAATAGAATTCAGACATTCAATTCACTGAGGCCACTGACGCCTATTAATTGTTCAATTGATGTCTAGCTTGACATTTAATTTACTGAAGGCCTATGCCGCCTATATTTTAATGTATTCTATTTGTTGAGCACTATCTACAGCTTATTGTCATTTATTATTATTCCTTTTGTAAATCATTGTCATTTATTATTATTCCTCTTGTAAATCATTAAGATTGAATTTTGCAGCAGTAGCTTTTCATTATAGCACTCAATTTATATTCGCAATTCAGGTATCATTAATATTACCTTTTCGATTATTGTCAGGCTTCAATGGTCATTAATGTCATTGACCTAATCTCATTTAAATTTTGTATTTCTCTAACATTTTTTATCACATGGTAATTATCCCAAGATTTCTCGACTCAATCTACTTATAATTGTTTTTGTATGTGGCCATCTGCCTATTATTATTTTATTATTATTAAATCTTATCTTGTTGACTCATATAGTATATAATTTATGTAACTAAGATTCATGACACTGGCAGCGCCTATGCACAATTGCTGCCAGTTTAATTCTAAGATAGAGATTCTTTATTGTAAAAATTTTGCTATGCAAAAGGAGAATAATTTTCATTTTCATTTTCATATTGGTAAATCTTATGCACATCTAAAAGATAAACTGACTGAATGCTGCCCGTATTCATTAAGAGAATGCTATGAGATCTTCTCATTGAAATCCTAGAGATCAGAAAATCATTCAGACGATTTTGTAAAATGAAAAACTTTCCCTCAATGGAGGGAAACCATACAGTTGACATGTCGTACACCGTTTGAGCTGTGCTCATCAAATGAGGTTTAATACGATGAAATAATAATAATGATAATACATGTCTTGTAGGTCTTGGCCGAACCCAACCTCGATCAGCGCAGCGAACCGCACAATCCGACGTAAATCGCCGCTGCGCTGTTCGAGGTTCGGTTCGGCAATGGATGAATGGCACTCAAATTCAAATTCATTTTATTGAGCCAAAAAAGAACTATTAACCTTGAGCTGAGTGATCATGCGCTGTACTTCCCAAAGCAACTCCTCGCGCTGCTTGGTGACGAATCCGGCATTCATCTCGCTGTGCACCTGACCCAACAGCGACTCCTGTTTCTTCAGCTCTTCGGCGATCGCCTCGGCAGACTCCGGCAAACCTGGACTGCCTGACGTCAACGGCCCGATGTACCTGCACACCATACATCAATCTCATTCAAGTTTATCAACCATAACATACAAAATGCAATGCAAATAGAAGTGCATAAAATGTATTGAGTAGTAATAATCAATCATATAGTAAGAGGACGACAACACCACTTCTCACAAGTCAACCACATATTTATAGTCTGGTCCAAGTTATAATGTCAGTGCTTAATTAGAAATGGTATTGCTATTGTCATACATGACATCAAAACCCATTCAATTTTATTAAAATATTATTTTGTGAATTGGAAATCTGATCGCGGATTTAATTATTAAATGTAATTGATAAAGCGAGAAGATCTCCAATGTACAAAGATGAAACGTGTGTTTTATCACGTTTCTGTAGAATGACAGAGAAGCTGGGTCCAAAAATGATAAAAAAATGAAAATCACTCACTTGGTAAGTTTTATGTCCGGAAAAATGGAATCACAATGTTGGATGAGAGCACTAATTGCCTTCTGACTCATTTGCAGTGATGGACTCAATGTGATTGACAGGTTTTGGACGTTCATTTTGTTCTGTTTCTCCTGAAAAAAATTGACAATAAATGAAACATGAGAAAAGTGTTTTCATTCTTTGTGGAGTTCCCAAATATCAGAAGAGATTCTAAAAATATATAGACAAATAGACAATGTAAAAAGAGATTCTACAAATAAATAGACAATGGCCCATATGAATAAAGTTTAGCATTTGCTTATACTTCTAAAATATGGAGCATTTGCTTCATTTTCTATGAATAAACGTGAGCAAAATCTTTTGCTCATGCTCATCAAAAAAATAGTTTGAGCATTTGCTCAAAAGTAAAAGCTTATACTCAAAACTGTATGAATAAACTAGAGCATTTGCTCAACTTTTGAAGCAAATGCTTCAAAAAAGGTGAGTCTAGTCTAGAGCAGCTTATTACCTTTTGCTCATAGTAAAATGGCTCAACTAATTTGTATGAGGAATAGAAAACTAAACTAGATACGATCACAACCAATAGTTGAGAACTATAAAACTCCTTTTATATTCAACCATGATATCATGGTATATATATATATCACCATTATTCCTACAAAATAATAAATACAAAAGATAGCTAGCTACCTGATAAAGATAGCCATCACAAAATGGGAAATAGGCATTTAAGAAGATGAGTGTGTAGACGATTATAAGAAGGCTATTGATATTATAAGAATATGCTGAAGATTATTATAGATATGACATCTTTTCACGCTATTATTTCAAAATTCTAAACTCAACTAACCTAAAACTCTATTCATAAATAGAAAACAGAGCAGACGACGCAAACACAAGCGGTGCCCCCTACTTACATATTTAGCGCTTCTGTAAGCTATAAAAACAAAGTAAGGCTACAAAAGCAAATCAGCTGATAAATTTTTTTTAAAATACGTGAGCAATTGCTCCAGTGTTCAGGAGCATGAGGTAAGAGTATAAGGTAAAGCTTATTCATATAAAAATGAGCAAATGCTTTTGCTTCTACCTTTTGCTCATGAGCAAAACCTTATGCTCCATGCTCTTGCTCATGAGCATTTGCTCTGGTTTTATTCATATGGGCCAATGAAACACTCTCAGTCACCTTCGGTATATTTTGACACATTTCAATATTCATGCATTATTTAAACACTCTCAGCTACCTTCTCTGCGATACTCTACCTTCACGTTTCCTTGAATTCAAGTTTTGAGTAGAATATATATATTTATAAAACTTGCAGTCAAGTTTACATTAACAGAGACTTGAATCCACTATACCAATGTAGACCCTTCTTCAAGTTTTGTAGATTTAAGTAAATGTTGAACATGTTTGACTTTTGGATTCAACTTGAAACTTGCAGGTGCAGTCCAACCTACAAATGGGAAAATGAGATAAAAACGGTTGTCCGTCAATGTCGAATGTGAAAAACAACTAAATAGAAAAGTATAAGGAGTAAGGAGTAAGCTTCGTAATTAATTACATTTTTAACTTCATAATAACTATGAAGTAATTAGCCTACTTATTACTAATATGAAGTACTACCATAGAGAAACGATAGCGTAAGTAGATATCCCATGGTATAGGGAATTTATGTCGCAACTTTTACTGTTCACTCAAACCGATTACTGTCGATTATTGTAAATTTTTACTGTTTTGTTGGGGTGAGAGTGTAGGAACGACACAATTTGAGAGGCTACCAGCGTCACACAGCGTCATGGGAAAGAACCACCTGAACTATCTTCTTGGGATAACAGTAAAAGTTGCGACACAAACTCCCTATACTATGGGATATCTACTTACGCTATCGTTTCTCTATGGTACTACATATAGTACATAATTAATTACTTCATAATATCTTCAATGTTGTTTTCCATCACGAACTGCTTATTATGAAATCACTTTTTGCTATTAAAAAGAACGACTAGCAGACAGATTTTTCCCAATAAATTAATAGGCCGGGTTTCACCAGGAACTAAACGTGTCGTTAGAGGAAGCGTAAACTCCAATTAGCCCTTAACTGACAAAATCGGATTGCACCACACGCCGTTAGAGCTAATGAGCCGTTATAGAGTTAACTGGCCAAATTTGGTCAATTAACATCTGTAATCTGTCGTTAAGAAAATAATTGCGGCGTTCTGTTTACTGTCATGTTGAAAGTAGTTTACTGAGGTTAAGTTTCATTATTTATTCGCGGTTTTTACGATTATTTTTTATCAGATTAACTTGTTGTTTCAATATGGAAAGGCCAAATAATGCTAGAAGAAGAGCAATTGACATACGAATTGGCATTTGAGAGTGACAGTGATGATGATTAACACGTGAGTAGTCGCACGGACTTGCAGAACGTCAGTGGTCGCGCATGAGAATTTTGTTCACACTCACCCTTATGGCTCCCTAGACTATAAACACTTGGTTTAGACAATGATCTTTCAATATTTATTAATTTCAAATCTTTTTCAACGTGTTTTATGTTATTATATACTATTTAATAGTATATAATAACATGATAGATGGAGGAGATTCCAAAAATACATAATGCAAATTTATTGTTAGAATTTATCATTTTTATGGGATAAAATAGTCTACTCATGAATGGAATGAATATACCTTCTTTATTTGACTCATTTTTCGACATCTAGATAGAATAAAAAGATAATGAACGTTCAAATCAGAAGATGGAATATAAAATAGGAAGATAATACCTATACATTGAAATTAGTTAACGTTCATTCTGTCATCCTCAAACTGTTCAAGGACTCAAACTGTTCAAGATTGTCTAGAGGACAGTCACAGCGAGGATTACATAAGCTGCCAACCTTGGAAAACGAAAATTCCCAAAGCTACATACAAAAGTTACAATTGTGCGGCAATTTGCCGCGGGCGCGACTACTCGCGTGTTAAGAAAAAGGGTTGATGATTTTAATAATTTGCGGGCAGATTGAGCACCAAGGCACTTAGCTCTGCTTCTTATTTTTCAATAAGATTGACAAGATGCATTCTTTCACTGATCGTGAATGTTGGATCCCTTCTTTTTTGATAGCTTTAGTCAACACAACATTGACAGAATGGCTAGAAGACATCCTGTGAAATTTTACTTATTTCCAAAAAAAAACAATAATATTATTAAAACACTACAACCTGAATTGAATTTAATAAATCATACAGCTAAAATAACTGCACTATAATTATTATTAATTAGTAAAATTTGTAGGCTAATCTCCACTCAATTTGGTAAACAAGTCTTGTGGTTTTGGAATCTACTTGGATTTTCTAGGTTAGGTTTTACATGCTAACAATGTGAAACAAGTGTCATGGCGGCGCACTGCCACCCTGATCCACTCTAATCTGTCGTTTCGTAGTGTAACATTAGTTTTCGTTGGTGAAATCTTAGACCAGTTATAGAATAGACACGTTGGGAAATCTAGCCTCTGAAGCCAACATCTACTGCCAAATCCACCCATCTTGACGTCACAACAGTGAAGTCACGCATCGTATGGAAAACTTTCAGATTTCAGATTTATTGTGTCTATTTCAGATTCATGGTGTTTTTAGGTTATTTCTAGCTACGGGCAAAAACGATATCGGTTAAGTTATAATGTTTAATGTGATATCGACTTCAAAGTTATAATGTGTTCTGAAAATAATAAGGTATGGTAGCCTACAAAACTAATTTATTGTCATGTTGCAATGAGTTCACTTACATCATAACCAAGGATAATATTATTACAGTTACATCTTACAATATTTATGTGTATGAATTTCAACTTACACATGAAAAGATATTCCACTTTTTTTCCTAAAAATTTCATTGCAATTATATGCTGCACAGGAGATTACCATTTTCATAAATAAATAACAATCTGCTATGGAAAACAAGCTATGTTTAACAACAATGTAGCTTAAACACCACAAACATACAACAAACTCAAAAAAGTTTTCTATAATTTCTATACGATGCGTGACGTCAAGATGGGTGGATTTGGCAGTAGATGTTGGTTTCATCGACTTTCAGTATGAATATACAATGGGCCGTGTCTATTCTATAACTGGTTTAAGGGTGAAATCAAATTTCTTAATCTTTCGTTAAAGTCATCAGTTAGTGTTAATATTGGAGATTACTAAGCGATGCGTTAACGTGAATTTGGTGAAACTCGCCCTTAACCACTCACTATAATAATAATAATAATAAATAATAATAATAATTTATTTTTGTCAAAGAACAATTACAAAATTGCATTAGACAATGTCAGAGAATTTAAAAAAAAACATTACATTGATAATTTGGGTGGAGACCCACTCAATACAAATTTATACCATCTAGGTAACTCATAAATAAGAAATATAATTTTATACATATACTAGTAGGTACTATAATATACAGTATTTTATAAGACAAACATTAATTGAAGGAGTTTTCATAAAATTCAGTCAAACTATAAAATGGGTTGTCACTTAGGAATTTGTTTATTGCCTTTCTGAAACTATGATGGCAAATGATTAAAAAGCCTTATTCCCACATTAAAATGGCTTCTCAAAGTCCTTGATAGCCTTACTTGAGGAATATGTACATTTCTATAGCTCCTCGTATTATGATTGTGCACATTAATATTACAATCTATGTTTCTTTCCTTCAATTTTATATACAAAAGCAACGTATATATATACAAACAAATGACAGTCATGACTCTAGTTTTGACAAATAGCGGTTTGCAGTGAGCTCTCACATTTGAGTTGGTTACTATTCTTATCGCTTATTTTGCAGAACCAAAACTTCAGACACCCGTGAACGATTTCCCCACAGAATAACACTGTAACTCAAGTGGGAATGAAACAAAGCATACTACACATTTAAAACATAGTTGAATGGAACATGATATTTTAGAGTCTTCAACAAATATATAGACTTTGATAACTTGCTGCACAGTAAATCAATATGATCACTCAAAGTCAAATGGTAATCTATTTGTATTCCTAATAATTTGATTTTTTTTACAAAATTGTTTGACAATTCATGTCTATTAGTCAATGTGAATATTGCATTTTGCGTCTTGAATTCATTGAGGAGGAAACCATTTGCTTTGAACCATGAATTAGCCTTGTCTATTGTTTGATTAGCAACTCTGTTGAGATTTTGGAAATCTCTGTCAATAGTTAGGAAAGAAGTGTCATCAGCATACATTATGGTTTTAGAAGATGTTAAACACTTGGGTAGATCATTTATCATTACAAGGAACAACAGTGGTCCCAGAACAGAACCTTGTGGTACTCCAAATTTAAGATAAGAAATGGAAGATAGTTTTCCATTGACATCAACTATTTGTGATCTATTCTCCAGATATGACCTAACAAAATCAAGACACAAACCACGTACTCCAAAGTGACTCAACTTGTGAAGGAGTATTGAGTGATCGACACAATCGAAAGCTTTGCTCAAGTCACAGGCAGTCATCTGAGCAAGGCATTTATTCTCGAATGCTTCTATTATTTGATCGATAATTGTAAGAACTGTCACACTGTCACAACTGTTGTCACAGTGAATGATTAATTCATTTATTGGAAAAAACCTGACTGCTAGTCGTTCTTTTTAATAGCAAAAAGTGATTTCATAATATCATAGAGAAGGGATAGCACAAGAAGATATGCCATGGTATAGGGCGTTTATGTTCCAATTTTCAAGCCGATAGTCCTAGTAGTTATTGGTGAAGCTATGTGATGCTGGTAGTCTCTCATACTGTGCCGTTCTTACACTCTCACCCGGCCAAAACATATTAATAGATAGTAGTAAACAGTAATCGGCTTAAAATTTGAGACATAAACTACCTGATATCGTGGACCGAGCTTCGCTCTGGAGTACAAAAGCATAAAAAATGTATTACGAAAGAAGAAATTATAATAACATTGATACAGAAATGTTCTATGTTCTACCTAATCACAGTAAATTGAGATAAATTCCCAGAGAAGTGCAAAAATTTCCCTCACAAAGGCCCAGTTGCACAAAAGCCGGTTAAATTTTAATCCTAATTAACTTCACGTGAACCAAATCAGAGAAGACCATTTCAAAAAGTTTAATCTACTGAATTAATCAGGATTAAAAATGACCCGGCTTTTTTGCTACCGGCACTAAGTACCTGATTGAATGATTACAAAAGTTCAACAGCTGAGTCATAATTTTGACACAGTCCCACACACATGAACTCGCTCACTCACTTCCATCACCAACAGACGACGAAATAATTATTATCAGCTGTTTTCCCAAGGATGAATAATAATTCTCCTTTTAATGTCCTTCAGCGAGTTTTCCCAGGGATGAGACCTAGTGCAATCGAGTCTTTGTATTATAAACCTACTATGTTCTGAATTTCGTGACAATCGTTAGAGCCGTTTTCGAGATCTGGTGAAATACAAACATATAAACATCTAAACATACAAACATATAAACAGAAGTTGCTCGTTTAATAGTGTAGGATACCTGTACCATGGGATGTACCATTCTGTACCATCTTATGTTATATTTTCTCTATGATAAAATACTTTTGAGGTTATGAGAACTTGAGTTCAAGTAGGCCTGACTTCAAATTACCAAAACCGCACATTTAATTCAAACGTTAAAAGAAGCTTGAATTCAAGGAAACTTGATAAATGTGCAGGCAGCTTAACTTACATGCACTGCGACCTCAGCCAAATGCTTCACCATCCATCCCAGGAGTTCTCTGTTGCAAGCGGGCAGATTAAGCACCAAGGCACTCAGCTCTGCTTCTCTGGCCGTCAAGTCCTTCAGTGCAGCCGCCTCCTCGAATCGAGCCACCAGCTTAGTCGTCACAATCGGTTCTGGCAAATCTCTGCAATCCAATCCAAATAACTATATTGTAATTTACATACATTATTCATTTATTTACAAAAATATGGGAGCACATTGAAAAATCACAAAAATTGCTCCCTAATCAAGAATATTACAATAGTCGCAATACAAAGAGATTGATAATTGAGAGAAAAAGAAATAAATACAAGGAAAAACTGTTGATGGATATTACTGAGATATTCCAATTATTCAAATGCTAATGAATAAATAATTATTATTGAACTAAAATCCAAATTAAATGTTGTAATTCACCCCAAGACTTCTGCTACTGCAAATATTGACAACAGGGTAAACAGCTAGATGGAAATTCGATGAGCGCTACTATTCAAAAATTATTTGTCAGCCCGGGAATCGGACCCCTCCTAATTGCCGGTCAGGAATGCTTACCCTTACACATCCTGACCGGCAATTAGGAGGTACTGGGTTCGATTCCTGGGCTGGAATAGTAGCGCTCATCGAATTTCCATCTAAATGTTTACCCTGTTGTCAATATTTGCAGTAGCAGAAGTCTTCGGGGTGAATTACAGCATTTAATTTGGATTTTCGTTTAATAATAATAATTAATCAATTAATATTTTTTCCAAAATCAGCACCTGATTAATATTGGTCTGCTATCCATGCCTGTTATTAGACAAAGCAGGTAGCTCTATCCTTTTCTGCCTCCGCACTGTTGACATTATAACATTGTGACTATGTGACTATCAACTATTCTAACTCTGCCTTGAAGTACAATTAAATTTGTATTGTTGGCTGTAAATAGATTTATTGAATTGGTTTTCTATCTTTGTTTATCATTAGAGCATTGGACAAAGCAGATGGCTCTATCCTTCTCCAACACCGCACCGTTCCCAAACTGTTTGTAGGCTTTAAAATATAATGAACTACCAGCATATTTCATCTAAATTACAAAAATGCATTATTAAATCATGGAAAGATATATTTTCTTGGTAAATCATTTCATCCACAATTATCTGGTATCACCTATTCACCGGCTTCTCCAGACATCTGTGTAATGCATGCAATGAATAATCCACTTGTCAGCTGATTGATTATGAATAATTATATAGTCTGATTAATCCTATCTTCAGAGAAGATGATATAATATAGTGATATCGGAGTTTGGAGGAAATTCCTTTTCCTTTCATATTATCCTTAAAATGCAAAATTTCAAAAAAACTTTGTGTATAATCGACGCGCAGTTAACAAAGGAACATTCCTGCCAAATCTCATAGAATTCTAGCAACGTGATTGGCCGTAAAATCGTTATATACATACATGCAGACAGTCAAAAGAAAATCCGAGTTAAAACATAGACCTCACTGCGTTCGGTGAACAAGAATCAACAATTAATATCATATCAGAAATACTAGTAGTTCTGTGAACAGTAGATCTCACGCAGTTCTCTCATCCACAAGTATCTGATGTCACCTGTTTGAAATGTTCACAAACTCAGTTCAAGTTTGAATTTGTATCCCATATGATAAATTCAACCAGTTTCGTGATAATCTTTCCATATGAAAATATTCCTCAAATATTTGAATTATTTTCTGTCAAAAATATTATAATTTCTTCAGCATTATTTAGTTCATTAATTTATTTTCAATCACCTATTAAATTTGTTTTTTTCAAATTTGAGAATATTGATGGACACTCATGATATTAACGTGACTGCAAGAAAAATATTGAAACCATAAGAAATAGACACGGCTTCTACAGACATCTGTGTAATGCATGCAATCCACTTGTCAGCTGATTGATTATAAATAATTCTATAGTCTGAATAATCCTATATTCAGAGTAGATAATATCATATCAGAAATACCAGGATAATGTGAATCACAGCTTTCTAGGTGGTGGAAACTTGGCAACTATGCCGTCCTATCTATCGACTATCATTTCCTCTGACTTTATAACCTGAATCTCACTATAAAGCTTATGTGGACATCAGTTTTAGTAGAAGCAATTCGCAAACTAACCTCATGAAAAGTTTCAATAGACTGGTGCAGACTGGAATATCGTAATCGCTGAGGCAGACAGCTTCCCGCTGATTGTACAGCCTGCGAACGTGGTGCACCTTCGACTTGATTCCAGACACTTTGTACAGGCCTTCCACGCACAATCCTGGCAAATCATCAAATATGCTCAATCCTAATATAATAAACTATGATCTTATAAAGAAAGGAATTGGCTTATACATGTACGGGATAGGAAATACGGGAGTGTCTCGATTGGACCAGGTTTCGTTTACACCAGGTCCTATTTTCGATATTCTACTATCTAGACAGGTCTACTATCGATATTCAAATGTATATTGTATTATATGCTGTGTTGAATAAAGAGATTATCTTATCTTATTCTACAATGAAGCTAAAAACATTGTCTAAACGCACACCTCGGCTGAACGAGGATTACAGGATTAAAATTCAACTGGCTTCTGTGTAACCGGGCCTTTGTGAGAGAGATTTTTGCATTCGACTGGTAATCTCAATCTCAATCCACTGTGATTGGATAGAACCTTTCTGTATAAACTATAAATATACAGAGTGACACAGGATAACAGAAACTTAAAAAAAAACCATAAAACATTAGTGGAAAGGGCAAAAATGATTTTATTCAAACTAATCTAAAGTTTAAGTCTTACCATTTGAGAATTATTAATAACATCAATCACTTTTTCACAATTACTTCTTCAAGATGGCTTCCTCCTGCACGAATACACTCTTGAAATCTGTGTTGACGATTCCTGAACGATTGCTGCAACATTTCTGCAATAATTTCGAACAATATGTGAGCTCACTCACCCAATGTATTTGCACCCTTACTCTAAATTTGATTGTATTACTACTACACCTGCTATAGAACATGGGTTTCCCATAGTTGAGTAGGATAATTTCCGAAAAAATGCAATTTATTTATTTATATTTGTAGTAAATTTCATATATTGTATTTTTGAATATTATGTACATTTTATTGATTGTTTATTTGTATATTAATAGAAAAAAAAAATATTTGCATTATTTTATGTATTTCAGCTGGAATATTGTTAATTTCATTTTGAATTGTCTGATATGATTCAACCACAGTTATTGGTCAAGTTGTGTAAACGTTTTTATCGAGATAGCTCCACAAACAGAAAATCGCAGCTGGACAGATCATGGGACCAGGAAACGCAACCTAATCGTGAGATTACACGGTTACTAAACAATACTCACTCGCACAGTTGCAATTGAATGCCGTGAAGAGTGGATTTCGCTCACAATTTCATCAATAATTTTGAATGAATTAAAAAATAATTAAAAATGAAAACCGCAATATCCCAGATGAGACGTTGCAGCGATCAATGAGGAATCGTCAACACAGATTTCAAGAGTGTATTCGTGCAGGAGGAAGTCATCTTAAAGAAGTAATTGTCAAAAAGTGATAAATGTTATAGATAATTTTTCAAATGGCAAGTCTTGAACTTTACATTAGTTTGAATAAAATCATGTTTGCCCTTCCCACTAATGTTCTATGGCGTTTTTAAAAGTTCCCGTTATTCTGTGTCACCCTGTATTTAGCACTGGAAATTTTTGCATGAAAATATTGGATCTGGAGTTCTCTTATCTATCCAAACAATATATTAAAAAATCATAACTAAAAAATGACTGGACTGCATGTCTTACCGGTTTCTTGGATGTGATTGATGCAGTCTCTTATGACAACTGGAATTTCGACTCCATCATGACACCGATTCCTCTCCAGAGCTAGAGACAGCGCCACTCCAAAGATTGGCTGTTCTTCTGCAAAAAATACAAAATCGAAACTATTTATTCATGTTCTCGTACCAAAAATTCAACAAGTCTTTTGAATAGCCTAATTCAGTTCAAAAGACCTAATGTGATACTTCAGTTTCCATCACAAGATTCAGAAATCCAGAGGTCTTAGGAGAATATAGATATAGATGGATATATGCAAACTAGTAGTTCTGTGAACAGTAGACCTCGCGCAGTTATAAACCATAGCCTCGTCTAATACTGCCAATCAGAGTAAATTATGTCCTGTCCTGTCGTGTCGGCGAGATAATGGTGTGTAGCCTATACAACTAATGGCTGTTTGGGTTGTTGTACCGACAATGCTAATAATTTGTTGTAAAAAGCTATGCTACTATCATTAAAAACTTACCGAGTTGAAAGCAGAGAAAAGTCAGGAGAAAATAATATGCTACTTCGAGTTATCAATCGCCTGCCTCATCACTTGCAATTAATAGTCCAAACTACACCTGATTTTTTACCAAGTTACATTAAGATATAAATTGTATGCGTCATTGCATGCAATTTATAATCCACTCGACCGCTGATTTATGATGAATAATTACAAAGTCTGATTTTTACAGTAATATTGGCGTTCAAAGGAGACTCCTTTTCCTTTTTTATTATACTTATAGTGCAAAATTTAAAAAAATCTTATGTATACGTCGACGCGAAATTAAAAAAGGAACATACCTGTCAAATTTCATGAAAATCTATTACCGCGTTTCGCCGTAAATGCGCAACATATAAACATTTAAACATTAAGAGAAATGCCAAACCGTCGTCTTGAATCTTAGACCTCACTTCGCTCGGTCAATTATTCCTGAGACCACTCTGATCGCTGACCGTTCTCTGAGCACTCACTTTTTTGAAAATGTTATTTTTCAAAATGTGAAAAATATGATTGAAGATAAGATCTTGAAACCGGTTACATTGGACTCCAAATTAAATTTTCTTTAAGATTGTAGCATTTTAGAAGATATTGGTGCAACCAAGAAATGATTCTGTCAATGGTTAAAGATCAATTGGCAAAGTTGGTTGAAGATCTGTCAATTGGGGGGAATCAATGTGGTCAAACTAAATTTAGTGAGATTTAAAGGACAGAGACCTGACAAGGACTGTAGGAAAATAATAATTTATTATAAAAATAAATAATTTATTAAAATAATTATAAAAAGATTGAGTTTAATTATCGGATATTGTCGCCTACTTGAAAGAGTACGGTATTCAAACTCATACTAACGTCACATTTTTCCCTTTATATTTACAACAATATAAAGGTACCATCGAGTAATTGAACTCAAAAGAAACTTAATATTTTTATAGAGGTTCAAAGCTGTTTCTCTTCATTAATTTTGACAAAATGGCATCAATTCGATTACAAACTTTTACTATCAGTAGTTAGTTTTTGAAGGCTGGCTCCCATTTGCAACACAGTAACTTTAAAATCAGCTTATTTTGCCACTATACACGCACACATTGCATATGGAATTGAAGTATATGGAGGGACAAGTTTAGCTAATTTGAACAGAATACTAAAAACTACAAAAAGAATCGGTAAGAACAATATTGAATATTAATAATAATCAACAGTCATGTAGGTCACTTTTTAAGAAGCTAGGATTTATGACTGTGTATGGCCTTTACATCTACAAAACAATTTTACATGTAAAAAATAACAAGCACTCATTCAATAGGCAATCAAATGTTCACAATTACCATACAAGATTTATAGAAATGATTTCATTATGATGGAACATAGGAGAGGAGAATGTAAACAAAGTCCAGCATATATGGGAATGAAATTCATGAGGTACCTCCCGAGTATCATCAGAAGCGAAAGGATAGGGCAAGATTCAAAATCGAGTTGAAAAAGTACCTAATAGAGTTAGAAACTTATAGTTTTGAAGAGTTTTACCGGGGGAATTAGGGATACCTACCTTGTTTATTATTGTATTGTCTCTTTTTTGGTATGTTTCTTTCTATCTTCCTAGTTCTATGTTTAAGAATTAGAAGTATTGTTTAATGAGAAGACGCATTCATGTACAATATACATTGTATGTCTTGAATAAAGAGATTGATTGATGATATATTATCATCAACATTCAGATTGTCATTTTGGTACTTCAAGTTTGCAATTAAAGCTAATTTTATCGTATTTAGGCTATAAATATTACAGAACGATGAACCAATTTCTCCAGAAACAACATAGATTACTAACAAAATTTTCCTATTTTGAAAAATAACTGACCAAACAGTTATTGCCTAACAATCCAATTTTGAGAACAATAATAGAAAAATAGTAAACTCAGCAATTTGTCAATATTTGCCAAAAAGTTGCCAATTTAGCTACAGATTAAATATTGATTTTTCAATTATCTCAGCTCTAGAGTGCATCTAAAATAACTGAATCTTTAATATTTTATCAAAATTTTTGGAGAGAAATAGTACAGGCTCAGCCTAGTTTTTCCTCCAATGTCATAATTGTATTATGATTATAGTATTTTATACAATAAATGAATGAAATGAAATGAAAATGAAATCTCAGAAGTAAGCTAGAGACTTGATAATGTGATTTGTTTTGTTGAATTGTTATGAATTGCAGTTTTCCCACTGAAAACCTGTCAAATCATGATTATCTATTGGATACAAATCTATCAATATTCTAAATTTTGATTGAACTATAGTATAAATTTGAAAATGGACAGTTTTGGGCGAAAGCCTGTTCTGTCTTCTCATATAAGTGTATTAATTGCACATTGCTAAAAAAAATAAATAAATATTGTACCTATTACAATATAAAATGAAAAAATATGACACACAACTCATTGAATTAATCCTGACTTGTGTATAGTTCATAAAAAACATGAGAAATTACTTATTTCACTTAAATAAAGTATGACCCATGGAGAATTAATACTAAATACTTGACAAGATAAAGAAATCATCATTCAGCAATGAATGTAATTATAATTAATTATAATGTACTGAATTATGCGTGTGTACATAATCATGGAGAGAAGATATCACATGGTATAGAGCGTTTATGTTCCAATTTTCAATGATAACTCAAGCCGATAGTCATAGTAATTCTTTTTCGTGAAGCTATGTGATGCTGTTAGTCTCCTATACTGTGTCGTTCTTAAATTCTCACCCCAAAAAAACAGTAATAATATACAGTAGTCAACAGTAATCGGCTTGAAATTTCAACTTAAACAACCTACATCATGGGATATCTTCTTATGCTATCTTTTCTCCATGACAATGTAATTAATGGAAGAAATTTATTTAATCACAAGGAAAATCTACAGATTGAAATAAATTGAAAGTTGCATTTCTTCAAATGCTAGTTGATGAATAATTATTATTAAACGAAAATCCCAATAAAATGGTGTAAATCACCCCGTAGACTTCTGCTACTGCAAATATTGACAACAGGGACAACAGCTAGATGAAAATTTGCTGCTATCCAGAGATTCTCAGTTTGATGTAAGGGTAAGCATTCCTGACCGGCAATTAGGAGGTACTGGGTTCGGTTCTCGGGCTGACCAATTTTTGAATAGTAGCGCTCATCGAATTTCCTTCTAGCTGTTTACCCCGTTGTCAATATTTGCAGTAGCAGAAGTCTTCGGGGTTATTTACAACATTTAATTGGAATTTCGTTTAATAATAATTATTTATGGTTATATTTATTATCATGGAACTTCAATACTGTAGTGAGCCCCTCCGACTGGAGAACTCGCTCTTTAACTGTTATAGGCTAATAATTTTGAAATCTGCAACTTTCAATTATATGTGAATCATTAGAATTGTATATTTTCCTGACAATAATTTTTGTATAGTAGCGCTCATCGAATTTCCATCTAGCTGTTTACCCAGTTGTCAATATTTGCAGTAGCAGAAGTCTTCGGGGTGATTTACAGCATTTAATTGGGATTTTCGTTAATTAATAATTACACAAGAAAAATGTTGAATGAAAAGTGGAAGAAACTTGTATTCCTATTCAATTTGCAAGGTGATATAAGACCAACGCATAACCTCAAAAGATAAGGAAACAACTGAGCGAAGTGAGGACTAAGATTCAAGTCGACAGTTTGCAATTTCTCTTGATGTTTGAATGTTTAAATTTTTGAATGTTTAAATGTCTAAATGTTGCGCATTTACTTCGAAACGGTAATGGATTTTCATGAGATTTGACAGGTATATTCCTTTTTTAATTGCGCGTCGACGTATATACAAGGTTTTTGGAAATTTTGCATTTCAAGGATAATATAGAAGGAAAAAGGAGCCTCCTTCATACGCCAATATTAGAGTAAGAATCAGACTATAGAATATTATTCATCATAAATCAGCTGACAAGTGATTACACAGATGTGTGGAGAAGCCAGTCTATTGCTGTATTTCCATAAGGTCTATAGTTTCAATCAGGTACTTGTGGATGAGAATACTGCGTGAGGTCTACTGTTAACAGAACTACTAGTAATAATTACACAAGAAAAATGTTGAGTGAAAAGTGGAAGAAACTTGTATTCCTATCAAATTTGCAAGGTGATAAGACCAACACATAACCTCAAAAGATAAGGCAACAACTGACTCAGAAAAGTGAACAAATACTTCAAACAGATTAACAGATATTAACTACTTACTCACTTATCTTTTTCACCGAAATTTTCCGTTTTTTCTTGTGATTGCCACGAATACACAACATTCTTGAGTGATCCGTATTGATTGCAATAAGAAAACACTGGCAATCAACACACGTTCAGTTAAGTCTGACGTGTACGTTCTTCTAATCGGCCGTTTTATGAATGAAAAACAGTCACTGTTTTACAACTACTGTCACTCACTTCAAACTGTCACCGTTCCCTATAAGTAACACCATTCATACGATGCTTACTATAGTGATGTCCACGTTATAATGGCAGTGTTTGATTAGCCATGGTATTGCTATCCTTGTCTATCATTCAACAAAGCAGATAGCGCTATCTCTTTCTCGCTGTGCCCTATTGCCAGATCGTCTTTAAACAATGTAGAATTAATGAATAACTAACAAAATATTCATCTCAAATGAAAACTCATTATTGAAAAATGTAAATTATTGCTTATTAAAATATAATTGATTATTTCAAACGAGAATGAACAGTTAATATTACATCAATAAACCTGTATCTATAGAAGGCATTGACAAGACAGAGAACCGGCAACGTTTTTCTCCTATCTTTCTCCACTGCTATTATAACGTGGACCTCACTATACAGAGTGTCCCACGAAAGGTGTAACAGCCGAACATTAAATTTGCAACACAAAATGTCCAGTAAAATTTTCTTATATCGACCTTAGTTTTCGAGATATATAGATTTTTCGATATTTTTGATAAAAGTTGATAACTAGGAAACTATCAGTCAAAATCAAATTCTGAGGATATGGTTGGAAAGAGGAAGAAATTTCCAATAAGATTCATATAATTTGTTCCTTTATTTCACGTTTTTGAACTTTTTATGAGGGTTCAAACTGTTTGAAGTTCGGCTTTGAACTCAACGAATGTAATTTTTTCAACTTTGAACGCTCATAAAAAGTTCAAAAACGCTAAATCAAGAAACAAATTATATGAATCTTATTGGAAATTTCTTCCTCTTTCCAACCATATCCTCAGAATTCGATTTTGACAGATAGTTTTATAGTTTTTGACGTTTCTCAAAAATATAGAAACATCTATATATCTCGAAAACTAAGGTCGATATGAGAACATTTTACTGGATATTTTTTGTTGCAAATTTAATGTAGAATCTATGGTTTTCGGCTGTTACACCTTTCGTGGGACACCCTGTATAATGATATTCACTCAGAACTTTGGGCATTGGTTAAATGGAAAGCGTTGAGACGTTATTAGCTGACAGTTTGAAGAAGCAGTGAATACACACTCTACAGTGAGGTCCACGTTATAATGGCAGTGGAGAAAGATAGGAGAACAACGTTGCCGATCCTCTGTCTTGTCAATTATGAAGTACATAATTACTTCACTATATATATAAAAGCGAAATGGCACTCACTCACTGACTGACTGACTCACTGACTCACTCACTCACTCACTCACTCGCAGAACTAAAAATCTACCGGACCAAAAACGTTCAAATTTGGTAGGTATGTTCAGTTGGCCCTTTAGAGGCGCACTAAGAAATCTTTTGGCAATATTTTAACTCGAAGGGTGGTTTTTAAAGGTTTAAAGTTCGTCTTTTAGCATGTATATTCTTCTTATTCTCTCAATTATAATCGAAAAATGTCCTTACCATATGTTAATATGGAACTATAATTTAGAGAGAGTACCTCTTCGAAACAGTTGTTAACTGGTAACTAAATTAATAATTTTGTCAGGTTGGCATTAAGTTGAGTTGACTTTGTTAGGTTGGTACCAAGTTGAAGATTGAAATGCATTTATCGCGGAAAAATTGATTGGGCACTGCTACTTCAATCAGAGCCATATCTGGGAATATTATATTACTAGCCGTCAGGCTCGCTTCGCTCGCCATATCTGTTTAGCCAGGCGTTTAGTCTTGACCTCCGAGTGGATCGTCCTAACATATGATCGTCCTACAAATGAAAAATGATCTCATTCTTGGACGATCCAGTCGGGGGTCCAGGGGGCGGAGCCCCCTGGCTAGACGGATATGGCGAGCGAAGCGAGCCTAACGGCTAGTCATAGATAAAAGAGATAGCACAATAAATTATCTCATGGTATAAGGCGTTTATTTTCTAATTTTCAATGTTAACTCAAGCCGATAGTCCTATAGTGAAGACCACGCGTTATAATGGCAGTGGAGAAAGATAGGAGAACAACGTTGCCGATCCTCTGTCTTGTCAATGACTTCTTGTCAATAGACGGTAGCTATTGATGTAACATTAGCTGTTCATTCTCGTTTAATATAATCAATTATATTTTATCAAGCAAGGAAAATTTCATAATGAATTTTCATAATATTAAGATAAATATTTTGTTGATTAATTATTAATTCTACATTGTTGACCGAGCGAAGTGAGGTCTAAGATTCAAGTCGACGGTTTGGCATTTCTCTTAATGTTTAAATGTTTTTATGTTGCGCATTTACGGCGAAACGCGGTAATAGATATTCATGAAATTTGACAGGTATGTTCCTTTTTTAATTGCGCGTCTACGTATATACAAGGTTTTTGAAAATTTTGCATTTCAAGGATAATATAAAAGGATAAAGGAGCCTCCTTCATACGCCAATATTAGAGTAAAAATCAGACTACAGAATTATTCATCATAAATCAGCTGTCTAGTGGACTATAATACTACCCGTTCAAAAACATCGAACATCTTGAAAATGTATCTTTCCATTAACGTTAGTAGACAGTTGACTATAATACTACCCGTTCAAAAACATCGAACATATTGAAAATGTATCTTTCCATTAACGTTAGTAGACATTTGACTATAATACTACCCGTTCAAAAACATCGAACATCTTGAAAATTGTATCTTTCCATCAACGTTGTAGACAGTTGCAGCCAGACCTGATAACAGCGCTCACACTCACATTCCGGGACGATACGTCACGGTACGATATAGGACAGAAAGGTCTGTTTATTTAGGATTTTTTCTAGAAATTTTTAATTCAAATTCAAATCATTTATTTGCCATACAATAAATACATATTCAAAACATAATAAAAGAAAATACTCAACTTTATAATCAAAAGTATAATTGATAAATTATTTCTTAATTTTTGACAAAACATAACAACAAGTCAATGTAACTCACTGAGCGCGAGGTCTACTGTTCACAGAACTTCTAGTTGAAAGACGATCCGGCAACAGATAAAAGCGAGAAAGGGATAGCGCTATCCGCTTTGTTGAATGATAGACAAGGATAGCAATACCTTTGCAAATCAAACACTGTCATTATAATGTGAACCTCACTATACAACTGAAGCCTTACTACTTACAGAGAGAAGTTAGCAAACAATAATAGCTCACGCAACGCATCGTTAAACACTCACTTCTTTGACGATAGCTGAAAGAGCTTATCAAGTCACAGTAAGTCAAGAGCTTAACATAAAACAATCACTCCACTGAGTTGTACCGAGGTACTTACTAGGTCGACTCATAAATGCTTAGCATACTAAAATCACTGCTGATAATATTAATTAATGGCAGGTAACCCGTGCTGTGCAAGATCTAATAAAAATTTTACCTACTCTCAAGCAAATTATAACAACCTGGAGAAGTGACGATTTTTTTTCAATTCAATTCAATTTATTTCACCAAAAGCAGTACAAAGATGTGACAATCAGAAAAAAAATCTGGTGTGGCGCACTCACACAACTTTCTTTGCCGTTATGAAAATTGGTCACGTGACGCTAGTGTTCCCGCGCATCTCAAGTCTACTATTCAAAGATTTGAGCCAGCTGGTGACAGGGCAATAAGGCTGGAGACACACATGAGGTCTGCTATCTCTTCATAGTGAATGATTTAATAGAATCAACAATAATTTGCAATTGAATAATCACATTTTCTCAAATTTAAAGCTTATTTTCAATTTTAGGTGAAAATGTTACTGAACATTAATTGTAGAGATTTTCATGCTCAATCTACTCCACTTGATTTTCATTGTTTCAATTGTATCTGAAGCCTGATAATTGGGAATCTAATTTCATTTTCATGCTCAATCTACTCCACTTGATTTTCATTGTTTCAATTGTATCTGAAGCCTGATAATTGGGAATCTGCATTGATGGGGCGGAGCTCCTGAAATTTTTACAGATATGGGACTTGTGGCAGTTGATAGAGCTTATCGATGACTATTTTGGGTATGAATTTGATCAAAATCGTTGGAGCCGTTTCCGAGAAAATCACGAAAAACCCTGTTTTTGACAACAATTTCGCCATTTTAGCCGCCATCTTGAATTGCATTTGATCGAAATTGTTCGTGTCGGATCCTTATAGTGAAAGGACCTTGAGTTCCAAATTTCAAGTCATTCCGTTAATTGGGAGATGAGATATCGTGTACACAGACGCACATACACTCATACACACACACACACACACAACACACACACACACACACACCACACACACACACACACACACACACACATACAGACCAATACCCAAAAACCAGTTTTTTGGACTCAGGGGACCTTGAAACGTATAGAAATTTAGAAATTGGGGTACCTTAATTTTTTCGGAAAGCAATACTTTCCTTACCTATGGTAATAGGACAAGGAAAGTAAAAAAGGAGCCTATTATATTAAGCGAGCAATTTCTGTACATCTGTATAAATTTGGTTATTTATATTTATTTATGGTTATTTATGTCCAACGGATCTCGAAAACGGCTCTAACGATTTTCACGAAATTTGGAACATAGTAGGTTTATGATAGAAAATTCGATTGCACTAGGTCTCATCCCTGGAAAAACTCGCTGAAGGACATGAAAAGGATAATATATATTCATCCTTGGAAAAACAGATGATAATTTCGTCGTCTGTCGATAACAGAAGATGCGTGTGACTGTTTGGAAGATCAGTGTAATCAATCAGCTTACCGTATCTCGCGAGAAATATAGACATTTTAAAAGATTAAAACTTTTCTGTTTTCAAATATTTGGACTGAAAATTGGGCCTGAATTCAAGTGTATGGAACATAACCTACTTTTTGGACCATTTATAGAGTATAAATCAAAATTCGGGGAAGAAACAGCTTTGGGCTGTGCCAGTTAGTCCTCCCCCTATCATTTTGAAGAATTGTATTCTGTTTATCAATAAATAAATAACGAGCAGAGCTCGGTGCCCCGATATTAGTTATTTATTATCCTGCCAAAATTACGTGGATTATTTTCGTCAAGGTGGAAAAATCCCCAGAAAAAATAAGTTTGATCAATCTCGAACCCGCAAACATTCATTCATGAGTCACGCGTGCTACCAATTAGGCCAGGGATTCACTTGAAGAAACCTCTGTTTGGTTGGGTGTTTGTTGTTGCATAAACTTTGAATCACAAGTGGAATAAAATTGTTTTTTCCTCCACCTACTGTCTAAAGTACTTACTTTACTCCCTGAAACCTAATACTAAAGTGTCACTTTTTCGCTCTCGGTAGTGAAAAACAGAAAAACTCCCTAGGGAGTAAAAGTGACTCCATTTAAATAACATGGGGAGAATCTCTATTTTGAAACTTACATTGTAATAGACCTAAGCTCAGATGAGAAAGCATAATAGAGGTGTCTGTCATTGAGTCAACTGAATTCAATACCACAACCAGAAATTTGATTAACTCATGAAATATATGTTTGTATGATAATTATTATATTCTTAATATTAGTAGACGATAAAAATTTATACAATTTTTAAAATATTTTATTCTATTCAAAATACCAGCCAACAAATATTTTTGATCTGCAATTCAAATCTGAACCGCGTGATCTGGAGTCAGCCATTTTTGGTAGCTGCTCAGCTGATATAATTGTTACAACTTTTGCCGATAGATAGCGCAATCGGCAGTGCCAATCAGACGACCGGTTTTAAGGTTTTAGATTTAGGTTATGTTGTTAGGAATCATTGTCACCAATACGTAAGTTATTAGAATGATTTTATTTGCAGTTTCTATAAAAAAATGTAGATGGAGGAAAAATGTTGTGTACATCAAGAGCGAAAAATACTTTTTCTCCCTCAGGAACATTGCTGCCCTCGGCTTCGCCTCGGGCTTCAAACTTTTTCCCACAGGGAGAAAAAGTCGTACTTTTCACTCTAGATATACACATAACTATTATTATTGAATTAAAATTGATCGACAAATAAAACTGAGAAAAGCCTATAGGCCTATCCATCATCAGTAAATTAAGAATCTTTATGTGAAATTGCAAGTGAACTCCGATCCTTGTATTTTATAAATATTTCATATTTTTAATATGTGAATATTTCCTAATTTAGTTATAATAATGTTAAATATTTCCTTTATGTTTTGTTTTGAAGCATCTAAATTTGATAAACTACTATGTGAAAATACTTGAGGACCAAAAACCCAAATACTGAGGACAGCAACCACATACAAAAACATAAACTCAATTTTAAAAATTCAAAAAACAGCTATTAGAGTAATTGTAAAATTGAATTATAATCAGTCAACAAAAGAACATTTCCCACTTTAAGGATAATGACAGTGTATAGCCAGCCTTTACGTGTTTGAAACAATTTTATGTGTTAAGAAAGACCCTGACAAAGCTCCAAAACTAGGACACTAGAAACTAGAAAACTAGGTCATGAATATCAAACAAGAAACAGGGATAAGTTATTCTTAGACAGACATAGTCTGGAGTTTTATAAAAAGAAGCCTTCCTACATTGGGGCAAAATTTTACTATTGTTTGCCCCCCGAAATTCAAGAGGAGGAAAACTACATTAAATTTAAAAATAGACTAAAAGATTTCTTAACAAAAAAAGCCCTTTACAGTGTTGAGGAATTCTATACAACATAATTTCTTGCTTGTTTATTGTATTATTTCATAATATTCTGTGATAAAGTATGAGTTGTTTATTATTTTATTGTATGTGATTTTATGTGATTCATGTGATTGTATGTATTATTTTATTCAATGTACTATATATGTTTATTATTTGAATAAAAATATTTGAATTGAATTGAACATTTTGTGAAGTGAACAACTACAAGACTTAACCTATTTCGGAATATGTGTAACCTTATCTGAATTTGGGAGAGGAATAGCACAAGGTTACCTTATTTTACCTCTCCCTATTATTTTGATAATGTACTTATTGTATAAATAAATGAATGAATGAATGAATCAGTTCATTCATTTATTCATAAATGATAATGCATTACTTTATAAATATTATATACTAATTGACTGGTTAATTAAAAAAAACAGTTTAGCCTACTTATCGAGTATTCTGAATTGAGAGTAAACCATTTTCATCTACAATATGAAAAAGAACTGGGTTATAGATGTAGGGGATAGGAAATACACGATTGACGACGCATCATCACGTCTGAACTACTCAACTGATCAACTTGAAATTTTACATACTTGCAGGTAACCCGTGCTTCGCAAGGGTCTATTTTAGAAATTGACGTAATGAAATCTAGAAGAATTGAAAATAGGCCTATAATAATCCTCGGTTGATTAAGAATCTATAAGCAGCATTTCAAGTAAATCAGTCCAGTAATTCAGACGTGATGATGCGTCAAACATAATTTACCTATCCTCTACACGTTTTTAAGCCAGTTCTTTCCTTTATTATAGTATAGAAGATAATAGATGGTTGGATGATCATTGTTATTTTACTAAAAGATAGAATAAGTTGAATAGTTTCCCTTTCAGAGGAAGTTTTGACAACCCACAAAACTCATTCTTCATTAAATTTGAAGATATATGAAAATGTGCATATGACCTTATTTTTTCGCTCAGCTTGCCAAAATACCCCTCATTCCAATATTAAAATTTTCGACTGACTGTACAGTGAGCCAGTCATTCTAATTTCGACCATATGATTTGGTGATTTTTTTATGAAATCGTATGTACCATTAATGGAATTTGAACATTAATTCTGAAAATCAGTCTGGCAATCTGGCGGCAGCAGCCGAACGAAACAGTCGCTTCTTATCGTTTCGATTAGAAATACGGATGAAACAGTGAAAGTGAGATAGGAGCCTTCTGACTGTGCTGCATAACCAAAGAGTGATTTCGAAAACAACGGTTTATTGTGTGTAAATACAGGAATTTCAATTATATACCTATTTGTGGGATCTTAAAAGTATATATTATCACAATGTCGGTGTGCGGGAAGTGCCAGCAAACAGTAGTTAGGGCGGAGAAGGATAAAATAGAGTGTAATAGATGCGCTACTCTTTTTCACGGAAAGTGTGTGGATTTAACAGCTACTGAGATTCAGTTGCTGAGTAAAAAACCTTGGTCATGTGTGGATTGCGAGAAGGATTTTCGTTTAGCTCGTGCAAGCGATTTTTCAACTCCAGTTAGGGTGACTGATAATGTGATGAATAGTTTGTCTGTTTCTGAACTGACTGTTGATTCTTTGAATAAAATTCTCGCGAAGTTCAAAGACGACATACTGGCTGGTCAAGACAGGATTTACAATGAACTTTCGGCATCAGTGAGGGAGTGTAAGGATAAGTTAACTGAGTTTGGCAATGTTTTGCGTACACAGGACGATCTTATTAGAACACAAAATGAAGTCATTCAACAACTGCGAACGGAAAATGAGCTCTTGAAAAATAAGGTAATTGACTTGGATGCTCGTGTCGATGACCAGGAGCAATACTCGCGGCGAAACACGCTTGAGATTTTCGGTATTCCCGAGTCTCGGGGTGAGAACGTGGAGGGGTTGGTCTTGGACGTGTGTAAGGAGCTGGGATTGAACTTCAGTGCTGATGCAATAAGCGTTGCGCATCGCTTGAAAAAATTCGGTAACCAGCGTTCGGCGGGTATTATTGTAAAGTTTGTGCGGAGGAAGGATGCAGATGAACTTTTAAAAAAGCGCAAGGAGAAGCGTAATTTGGCGGCGCAAAATATTGGGTTTCCTGGAGACAAAAGCCCAATATTCATAGATCAATCATTATCTCCGGGACGTCGTAAATTGTTTGCGGCGGCAAGGAAAGTCAGGACACAAAAAAAACTTCGCTATGTGTGGGTCGACCGATCAGGGGTAATCAAATTGAGAGCGACCGAAACTAGCAAGGTGGTCTCCATAAAAACCGAACAAGATCTAAGTGTGTTTGAATCTGACAAATAGAAAAAGACGTCTTATAGATGATTTAGTTCATATTTCAAATTTGTCATTAGTTTACGGAGTGGAATGTTTTTATTTTGTTGTAGGTATGCTTTTTTAATGCCGTATACACAGCATTTTATATATATAATAGTAAAAATACTATAGTAACACGCGAATGAACTCACATCTCCTTTTCTTTATAGTATATTGTAAGATCTAGTCGAGCAATTTCTTTTATTTTTTGTCCGTTATGTACCATGCTTATCCTTTCTTTTATGTACTGTAAATTTCGCAATCAATATTCATGTTAGCCTAATAATAATATGAATATAATTTATTCACTGCAGCTGATAATAAACTGTACTACTGAAGGCAATCAGGTGGGAGGATACACCGTTATACTTATTGCTTGAGTCGATGATAGATAGAGGTGCTCATTGTTGTATATTTCATTTCTATCTCTGTAGATTGATAGCAGCTGTTGAATTAGAGGGAGAATAGTGAGCTCTAAAATAATCATGACTGATATTCTTATCGTTACAGTGGCATTCCATTCCATCTGAACCGAGCTCGTAAACAAGCGTTTAATTCTTTTCTAAATGAGCTGTAAACGGTATTATTTCATAGGGCAGCACAGCTTAGTTGCTTCTATTTTGTTTTGTTTCTCTTGTTGTTTATTAAATTTCATATATTTTTTTTAAAGTAGTTTTACATTATTCATATAGTTATATTAGTTTTGTTATCTATTATACAGATAGGAGTAGTATACTTATGATTAGGAACGAAAGAGAACTAGATAATCTTAATAATGTTGTTTGTCAGGAATATGATAGTTTCTCTAGTTTCAATAATTTTTTTCAAGGTGGTGATGACAATCCAAGAATTTTTCATGTTAATATTAGAAGCTACAACAATAATTTTGATGATTTAATGGTAGGAATGAGTAGCTTAAAAGAGAGTTTCGATCTTATAATTTTAACAGAAACTTGGCTAAGTGAGGATGATATAGGACAAAACTTGGATGGTTATGATGTGATAAGGACACAGAAGAAGGTCAACCGAAATGATGGTGTTCTTATTTATGCGAAGAAGTCTCTTGCGGCGGTAGGCCGTGATTTAGAAATAGGAGGAGTCATAGCAATTGATTTGAATTTTAAATACCACAATAAACCTTATAATATAATCGCGGCCTATAGAACTCATGAATCATACGTTTATACATTTATTGACGAACTGAAACTTTATTTTGCTCAACTGAATAATACATCTAAGTCCATCATTTTTATAGGAGATATAAATATAGACATATTACAGAGGGACGCCAAATCAGAACTCTACCTTGACACATTGTATGATGCTGGATTTATGTCCTGCATTGATAAGCCCACTAGAGTATCCACAATTACAGGTAGTAGCACGTGTCTTGATCACATATTTATCAAACAGTCAAGTAATGGCTTTAGGCCTATCCATACCGGTATTCTCCGGGTTGATATAACTGACCATTTCGGAATTGCAATTGAGATTATCACAAATGAGCAGACAAAGTTAATTCAGGACAAGGTAAATTTTTTCATTAATAAACAATGTTTAATAGCTGAATTGGAAAGGCAAAGTTGGGAGAGTGTAACTAATGTTCATGATGTTAATCAGTCCGCGAGCAGCTTTCTTGATATCATTGCGAACGCCATAGATAATTCGAAAAAAATATTGAAAAAGCCTAATGCGAAAAGTAAGCGACTCAAGCCTTGGATAACTCAAGATTTGGTTCGTTTGATAAGAGAGAGAGATAAATTAGGAAAACAGTTAAGAAGGCAACCTACTGATGTTCAATTGCAAAGAAAATTTAAGGACTTTAGAAATGAGTTACATACTTTGATAAGGACAGCCAAAAAAGATTATTACCGAAGTAGGATAAATGAAAGTAAGAATGATCCGAAATTTTTCTGGCAAACAGTTAATGAAATAGCAGGCAGGATAAATACAAAAGATTCATTTCCTTTTGAAGGTTTCTCGAATGATTTAGATATTAGCGGAACAACAGACATAAGAGAGGCAGTTGCTGATAAATTTAATAAATATTTTTCTTCAATTGGAGGTGTTCTGGCAGATAAAATCAGAGAAAGAATAGGCGATCCAATAGATGATTTTGATCAGAACTATGTATGTAATTCTCAATTCATCCTACAGCCTGTAACCGATGACGATATAACACAGATTGCAAATGAACTGAGGGGTGGATCAGCTCCAGGACATGATAATATATCAGCAAATTTCCTGAAGAATAATATTAGTCTATTCATTGTTCCCTTGAGACACATTTTCAATTTAAGTCTTAGTACTGGTGTTTTTCCTGATGTTTTTAAAGTGGCTAAGGTTTTCCCACTATACAAGGGAGGTAATAAATCTGAATTGGGCAACTTCAGACCAATCTCTTTGCTCAGTGTATTTTCAAAAATATTGGAAAAAATAGTCAAAAACCAGCTTACCAAATTCTTAATGGAGGAGGCAATTTTGTCAGATAGACAGTTTGGGTTTAGAACGGATAGGAATGTGTCGGATGCCTTTTTTAGGTTGAATGAGGAGATCAATATGAACTTTGAATGTAACCAGCGAAGCTTACTAATTTTCATGGACCTTGCTAAGGCATTTGACACGGATGATAGGACAATATTGCTTAGGAAGTTGTATTCATATGGAATTTGCGGTGAGTCTCATGATTGGTTCAAGTCATACCTGAGCAATAGGAAACAGTTTATCCAAATTGATGATGTGGATAGTAGCCTGGAAACAATCAGGTATGGAGTAGTTCAAGGAAGCACATTGGGGCCTCTCCTATTTTTGTTGTACATAAATGATCTGTCGAGAGTAAGATTACAAGGTAGCCTGTATATGTTTGCTGACGATACTGCATTGTTGCTGTTGGGTAGAAATGTTGAAGAGGTTTACAATAAGGCTCGTAGTGACCTTGAGAAACTAAAAGATTGGTTCGATAAAAATATAATGACCCTTAATGTTAATAAAACAAAGTTTATGGACTTAAAATTGAGGAATAGGACAGATGATGGCTCAAATAGTATTGTATTACATAGTTGCAATATTCAACAGGGGGGTTTTTGCATCTGTCCATCTATTGAAAAAGTAGGCACATATAAATATCTTGGGGTAATATTTGATGACAGAATGAATTGGTCCTCTCACATTTCATACATTAAAAGCAAAATTCGTAAAGCAATATTTCTGTTTCATGGGCTTAAGAATATACTTAATGTACAGGAGCTTAGGAATGTATATTTTGCATATGTACAATCAATGTTACAGTGGGGAATAATTGCGTGGGGGGATGCTATAAAACTGTTCTTGAGCCTTTAAAAGTTTCTCAAAATTCTATCTTGAGGGTCGCATTGCAGAGAGGTCCCAGATGTTCCACTAAGGAATTATATGAGGACTTTAAAGTGTTTAATGTAAGGCAGCTATTTGTGAGATCTGCCTTGATTTACATGCACTCTCACCATAACGAAATTTTCAACAATACAATAGATCATAGATACCCCACCAGAGCATCACATATAAACAATATACAGACTCCAAGATTAAATAAAACATATTCAACAACTAATATTCAGTACCTGTCACACATAATACTTAGAAACATACCTGACTATCTTAAAACTTTTCAAAATTACAGATCAGGCCAGTATAAGCGACTTGTTGAGAGGTGGTTAATTGTAAGTGACCAGGAGGAGTCTGAACGCGTGCTGCTCTCTGTATATAGGTAGGGAATGTGGAACTTGGTGATCTTGTCTGTGGTCCTTCGAAATCCAAGTCCCATAGTGCTTATTATTATTTTTTTTTTGTAGCCAGTGTAGTCCACTGTTATAGTATTACATGTTCTTGATTGGATTGTCCATCGTCATCACCATCTTTCATTCTAAGTTTGGAAAATTCTTTATAACTTAGTATTTAATTGCATTGCTATAGTGTATCTACCTTTTAGTTTTACTAACTTTTAGTCATTAATTATAACTGGCTGTTTCTGCAGCCAATTATTTGTTTTTCTGCCTATAATATCAACATTTACTCATATCTTTTTTTTTTCAATCTGTATTTTTCTCAACTTAGTTTAATATAATATCAATTTTTCATAATTTAGTTTATCGATTTTGAATTCAGCGAATTACGCCAGGCCCTCACAAACACAGGCTTTTGCCTACATGTGAGTCTCTCATAACGTAAGGGTATATATAAATGTACTGTAACTGTACTGTATTATTTGTAAATTGTGAGAATAAATTTGATTTGATTTGATTTGAAAATCTAGAAGGAAAATTGAAATTTGGGCTTCCAGGTGCACGAGATTGATATTTTTAGAATCTATGTGCAAAATTTGGAGATCTAAATCATTCCCGTTTTTCCGGTATGCAATCCACAAGTTGACATGTTCTGATGCGAACAAACGAACACACGAACAAACACAACCTTACTCTCTCTTATTATATAGATGGGTTCTTAATTTACCGAGAATGGTTATAGGCCTATTTTCAGTTCTTCAAGACTTTGGTACGTCAAATTTTCAATTCGTCATGCTTCCAGTTTGTTACATTTTGGTAGAGAGTGGTCATAGATAAAATAGTGTATTCAACTGTTTTATCTTCTACCCTCTTATTTTTCCTCTATATCTATAAAAAGGAATATAGGCGCTTCTAAACGTAAGGGATACGAAATAGGTACGTGCTTGAAGACTACTTTTGACAATTAGAAAAATAATTTCAATTATTTCTGAGAAACTTTCTCGCTTTCACCACCTACTTACCTTTCGAAACAAAAAAGTTTCCAGCTTGTCGAAAATTTCATGTTTTCTGCTAGAAATGTATCGACATTGACGAACATTAAAAAATAACTATGGGTCGGATAAAAATGATCCAAACACCTTCAGAATGGAGACATTCTCCCCGTTAATTTGATATAAAATTATTACGCATTACGACGCCCCATGATTCTGAGAGAAGTGATATTCAAAAGAAAAACAAATGTTCGCGATGAAATTTCCTTTTAATCCTTTGACCCTGAAACTTTTTTAGCACTACTAGGATATCGGGGATGATATTCTACATCCAATACTGACGTTGAATTGGAAATTTGAGAAATTTGCAATTTTACACGATTTGGCAACCCTGTAATTTCTTCGGATTTCTTCGGCCAAGTCTCAACTTATTTTACACAGACTATAATCGTATAGTTTTTTCATTGTAAATTATCACAGTTGATACTACTTTCAATATCAGCACGGAACTATAAATCTAAATCTATTTGCACTTTAAATAGACACTTTCAGAGCACGGGTTAGTGTGGTCCACCTTATAATGGCAGTGGATAAAGATAGAAGAATAGCGATGCCGATTCTCTGCATTAATTAGTTATATTTTTACACTAACAAAAACATAATTGTCATCGTTGTGGACCTAGAAAAGTATAGTACCACCGGCTTTGTCGAATGGTAGACAAGGATAGCAAAATCAAAGTTGATCAAATACTGTCATTATAACGTGGACCTCACTATAGTACTTTATACAAGATGCATTGAAAGTCATGCTTTATAATCCTGGAAGGATTTTAATTATTTAATCTTATCAGATTTGATTATAGTAATAATGAATGGAACGAAAACTCACCAGCTATATCCAGACTTTCTTCTCCGTGTTTCAACTTTTTCCGTTCCTTCAGCTTCAATTTCGATTTCAACTCTTTCTTCTTATCTTTCTCCTTGTCGCTATCCTTCTTTTTATCCTTATCCTTATCGCTATCTTTTTCTTTGCTGTCCTTCTCTCTAGACTTCTCTCTTTTCTCTTTCTTGGATGGGAACTTGAACGGCTTCGACTTTTTAGCTTTTGATGGACTCCTGTGGATTGAAAAGTGGACAACCAATATGAAAATCATATTTATAATCAACATTATGACAAAAACAAATCATAACGGCGGCAGATAATTGAACGAGTGAAGTGAGTTATTACTCTTTTTGTGTAGTTGAGAAGTAGTAGTGTAGTTGATATTGTGGTAATTATTCATATTAAATGAAAATACTAAGAAAATGTCAAAAAACACAGATTTATTGATACTTAGAACTCAGAGAGGTTTATCAGAGATTGACAACGGTGTAATAACCGAAACCGGTCTTTCTAAGTATCAATAAATGTGTGGTTCTTTGACAATTTCTTAGTCTTTTTCATTTAATAATGAGTTATTACTGACTAGCGGGTAACCCGTGCTCCGCAAGGGTCTAATAAAAATCTTGACAAACTGAAAACTTGAGGTACTGAAATTAAAAAAAAAATAAAACAGGCATATAACCATTGTCGGTAAATTGAGAATCTAAATGCAAAATTTCAAGTTATCAGTCCAGTAGTTCAAACGTTATGGTGCGTCATTCGTGAATTTTCTTTTACAAGTTATCAGTCCAGTAGTTCAAACGTTATGGTGCGTCATTCGTGAATTTTCTATCTCGTACTTGTTTGTATATAAGCCAATAATTCTTTCCTTTTTTATATTATAGATGACTAGAGCTGATAATAATGTGAAATATTTATTCTATGTTTGGTTTTGAAGCATCTAAATTCAAGAATCTACTTTGCGAATATAATTAAGGACTGAAAATTTTATGAAGTGAACAACTACAAGACTTAACCTATTTCGGACTATGTGTAACCTTATCTAAATTTGGAAGAGAGATAGCACAAGGTTACCTTATTTTTTCTCTCCCTATCATTTTGATGATGTACTTATTGTATGAATCAATAAATTGAATAAAGAGCCTCGAGACGTCATCCGTTTGTGGTCGTCGTTTGTTTAAATATTACTTTCGATTGATTCCATCAGATTAAAATTTTCAATGAATATTCTTTGAAAGTTTATATAGTTTACAGCCATACGAAATTGATTCACTCCTTCATCCTGTATGAGGATGTGACAGAATAACATCGAAAGTGCATAAGAAAAAAAATTGTATTGATTAAATAAAAATACTAAGAAATTGTCAAAAACCACAGATTTATTGATACTTATAAAGACCGGTTTCGGATGGTACACCATTGTCAATCTCTGATAAACTATAAACTGATAGTTTTATCTTTAAACTGATAGTTTAACCTCGTCTTCCTAAGTATCAATAAATCTGTGTTTTTTGACAATTTCTTGGTATTTTTATTTAATATGAATAATTACCACAATATCAACTTCTCAACTACACAAAAAGTAAAAATCTTAGTGACTCATCATCCAGGACTGCTGATTTGGGAGTTATCACACAGACTGTCTGTCCTTTATGTACTGACACGTGATTTAATCTGTCTTAAATTTTTTTTTAAATACTATACAATCATAACTAAACTATACTAAACAAAACTTTAAAATCAGGAAAATATACAATTCTAATGATTCACATATAATTGAAAGTTGCAGATTTCAAAATTAGTATAACAGTTAATGCACGAGTTCTCCAGTCCGGGGGACTCACTACAGTATTGAAGTTCCATGATAATAAATATAATCATGAATTCAAATTCATTTATTTGGCATAAAATAATACAGATTGATAACCTAACCTAACTTACAAAATGGCACTACCGGCAAAGAAAACTTGTGCGCCGGCAGTGAGTTTGAACAACTAGGTCAGCAAACTTGTCAATAGAAAGAAAAAGAGCTTATTCAAATCACTAGAATAAATAAAATTACGGAAACCAGGTCACATCTCAATACTGACAAACGATAAGACAAAGTAACAAAAGTCTAGAAATTGGAAATAGTCCCTCCTCTTGCAAATACTGTTTATCCTCGGATAGATGAGTTCTCTACGCCGTGTTTTATATGCATGCGTCACAATAATGATAATATTAATAATAAAATTATTATTATTAAGTCACAGTATTGCGTTAGAACTCGTAGAGAATGGACGTATAGTGGAGTAGTAATAGTGTAGTGTAGAAGTAGTGAGTCAGCAGTTTGAGAATGAAATTGAATGAAGCAAAGTCGATTTTCATCAATTTCACCAATAAGAAGGACCTGCCCATACCAATAACTATCAACAACCAAGTTGAACCATATGCTAATGATGCCAAGTATCTAGGTATGACCTTGGACGCAAAGCTTCGCTGGAAGGCCCATATCAAGAGGAAGAGAGAGGAGCTTGGAATCAAATATAAGAAGCTGTATTGGCTGATCGGATGAAACTCCATCCTTTCAATCCGAAACAAAGTACTTCTGTACAAACAGATATTAAAGCCAGTATTGACGTATGGTATACAACTTTGGGGTGTATAGACAGCAACATCAATGTCATACAACGTTTTCAAAACAAAGTGCTAAGGAACATTGTGGATGCTCCTTGGTATGTCAGGAACAGCAATCTTCATAGAGACCTGCACGTTGACCTGGTGTCTAGAGGCATGCGGAGAGGCACAAGGGCGATCCAGCTGCTAGACAATGGAGGGTTGGTGCGAAGGCTCAAAAGGAGGAAACCGTTTGAACTAGTGTAGTGCTTGTTCAAGTAGTGTCCAGTGAAAGAGCAGAGCAGTGATTGAGTGAATCTAGCTTCTATAGTGCACTACATATTGATTAAACACTAGCAGTAAGAGTTCCTAATGAGAAATTCACTGTTTCTCTTCAAGTAGTATTCTAGGATAAAAGAATAAGCTCATTAGTCTTTGGACTAGATGGCTATAGTATTGACCAATAGAAAAAAAAGAAAAATTATCAAGTCACAATAAGCGATTCTTAAGGATAAGGAACAAATTCTTCAAGGAGAGGTTATCGTTATTTGGAAGTTAATAATTTATTTTTTTTATTTTATTTTATTTATTTATTGTATAAAATACTATAATCATAATACAATTATGACATTGGAGGAAAAAATAGGCTAAGCCTGTACTATTTCTCTCCAAAAATGTTGATAAAATGTTAATGTTGTCCAAAAGATAAGGTTATATAGTCACACACTGCTTCGTCACTTGATTTTCGGTCCAGAAATGATGATTTTAAATTTTGAATTTTGAAGGTTGATTTTATACTCTAAATGAATCACAATAAATTAAAAACTTTAGAAATATTGCAATTATTTAAAAAATTATATTAATACTGGGTGATGCCCAGATAAGCTCTGAGGCGTGTGCGTGGGTAATGAGTGAGAGGGATGATGAGAGATGACAACTACTTTTTAGGTAATCGGGAACGACGGGTATCGTCTCCTCCGAATGACGGGGTGACCATATCTATAGTGAGGTCCACGTTATAATGGCAGTGTTTGATTAGTGATGGTATTACTATCCTTGTCTATCATTCAACAAAGCGGATAGCGCTATCTCTTTCTCACTTTGCTCTGTTGTCAGATCATCTTTCAACTATGTAGAATTGATAACTAACTAACAAAATATTTCATATTAATTATAAAAATTAATTATGAAATGATTGAGAAATATAATTTCTTGCTCAATAAAATATAATTGATTATTAATTTTGAAACGAGAATGAACCGTTAATATTACATCAAATATCGGGGTCCGAGCTTCGCTCTGGAGTACAAAAGCATAAAAAATTATTTATTACGAAAGAAGAAATTATAATAATATTCATAGATCATACAGAAATTTTCTATCTGATCACAGTGAATTGAGATTGATTACCAGAGGAATGCAAAATTTCCCTCCCAAAGGCCTGGTTGCACAAAAACCGGTTAAATTTTAATCCTGATTAATTTCACGTGAACCAAATCAGAGAAGATCATTTCAAAAAAATGTTTCTACTGGAATTAATCAGAATTAATTTTACCCGGGTCAAATAACCAGGTTTTTTTACAACTGGCACTAAGTACCTGATTGAATGATTACAAAAGTTCAACAGCTGAGTCATAATTTTGACACAGTCCCACACACATGAACTCGCTCACTCACTTTCATCATCAACAGACGACGAAATAATTATCATCAGCTGTTTTTCCAAAGATGTACATAATAATTATCCTTTTAATGTCCTTTAGCGAGTTTTCTCAGGGATGAGACCTAGTGCAATCGAATTTTTATATTATACACCTATTATGTTCTGAATTTCGTGAGAATCGTTAAGAGCCGTATTTACATATAAACATCTAAACATATAAACAGAAATTGCTCGTTTAATAGTATAGGATAAACCTGTATCAGCTACCGTCAATAGAAGGCATTGACAAGACAGAGGATCGGCAACGTTATTCTGTTATCTTTCTTCACTGCCATTTTAAAGTGGACCTCACTATGGAGAATTGCTTTGGATTCAATTAAGGTCTTTATTAAGTGCGGAGTTAGGACTCTAGGTGTCTTCTCTGCCACACAACCCTTTACATTAAGGTGCGTACAGATATACGCGCCGCAAACATGAGCAATCCACTTTTAATCAGCTAATGCCAAGCTTTTTATATCTGTATCTCACCGTTTCTATAAAAATACAGATATAGTCAGCTGATTAAAAGTGAATTGCTCATGTTCGCGGCGCGTATATCTGTACGCACCTTTTAGGGACCGAGAGTTCAGGTGACTCGATCAAACCATGAACCTCCCAGAGTCTGGAGCCTTCACTACACTTCTGGACCTCACTATATGTGATTGTGATTATATGGAGGTGTTTATAAAAATGTTTGAAAAGCGACATACCTGATATCAGCGGTGTCTTCTTCGGGAGAGCTCTCACCTTCCAGAGTGGCATATCCCCGGTCTTTTTTCGAATCCTTTTTATCTTTACGCTTTCCAATCAACAAATCTTTCTTTGAAACTCGCTCATGAGCCTCGTCGCTGACTGAAAGTATAACACAAAAATTGAATTGTGGACTATTTTATATAAAAATTCTCACAACACGACAGCTTTAATAGAGAGCACTCTTGAATAAGCTATCATTTGATAAAATCGTTAAAAAGAATAAGCTAATTATTTAAATAATTATAAAATGAGATTATCCGGAACTCTCTATCTCAAATGAGTACTGAGTTATAATTGACCAAGCGAAGTGAGGTCTAAGATTCAAGTCGATGGTTTTGCATTTCTCTTTATGTTTATGAATTATAATTATAGTACCCTTTGAAATTAATGAAATTATAGAATAAGAATACAAATTATAACTACTAGTTTCGGTGATTACACCATTGTCAGGTTATAAAAAATGAAAATCTGGTGTGGCGCACTCACACAACTTTCCTTGCCGTTATGGAAATTGATCACCTGATGCTAGTGTTCACGCGCATCTAGAGTCTACTTATAAACAAAGATCTGAGCCAGATGGTGACATGCGCTGGTGACAATAGCGCTTGAGACATACGAGGTCTGCTATCTGTTCATAGTGAATTATTAATAGAATCAACAGTTTGCAATAAAATTATCTTATTTTCTGGCATTTCGAGCTTATTTTCAATTTTAGGTGAAAATGTTACTGAACATAAATTGTAGAAATATTCATGCTGAATCTTTTCCACTGAATTTTTTTTTGTTTAAATTGTATCTGAAGCGTGATAATTGGGAATCTAAAATCAAACTTTGCATAAATGGGGCGGTGCTCCTGAAATTTTTACAGATATGGGACTTGTGGCAGTCGATAGAGCTTATCAATGACTTTTTCAGGTATGAATTTGATCAAAATCGTTTGAGCCGTTTTCGAGAAAACCGCGAAAAACCCTGTTTTTTACATCATTTTCTCCATTTTAGCCGCCATCTTGAATTGCATTTGATCGAAATTGTTCGTGTCGGATCCTTATGTTGTAAGGACCTTAAGTTCCGAATTTCAAGTCATTCCGTGAATTGGGAGACGAGATATCGTGTACACAGACGCACTCATACACACACATACAGACCAATACCCAAAAAACACTTTTTTGGATTCAGGGGACCTTGAAACGTATAGAAATTTAGAAATTGGGGTACCGTAATTTCTTTCGGAAAGCAATACTCCCCTTACCTATGGTAATAGGGCAAGGAAAGTGAAAATAAATAGAACAGCAGGCTTTTTTGAAACGTGACGATGGTGTAATCATCGAAACTAGTAGTTATAATTTATATTCTTATTCTATTATTTTATTAATTTCAAAGATTACTATAATTATATTTTATAAATACAAGAAAGTAGCCCTTAATATTTTAAGTTTATATGCTTATATTTATGTTCCGCATTTACAGCGAAACGCGGCAATAGATTTTGATGAAATTTGACAGGCATGTTCCTTTTTGAATATCGCGTCGACGTATATATATATATATATATATATATATATATATATATATATATATATATATATATATAAGATTTTTTTGAAATTTTACATTTTAAGAATACTACAAAAGGAGAATGAGTCTCCTTCAAACGCCAATATTACCGTAAAATCAGACTACAGAATATTATTCATCATAAATCAGCTGTCGAGTGGATTATTAATTGCATGCAATTAATATCTCAATGAAACCATAGAGAAACAATAGCGTAAGTAGATATCCCATGGTATAGGGAATTTATGTCGCAACTTTCACTGTTATGTCAAGCCGATTACTATTGATTATTGTCAATTTTTACTGTTTTGTTGGGGTGAGAGTGTATGAATGGCACAATTTGAAAGACTACCAGCCTCACACAGCTGCATAGGAAAGAACTACGTGAACTATCGGCTTGAGATTTAACAGTAAAAGTTGCGACATAAACGCCCTATACCATGGGATATCTACTTATGCTATCGTTTCTCTATGATGAAACTTAGTCAAGAATCAGCTGTCGTGTGGACTATTCATTGCATGCAATGAGTAACTGAGAGTAAACATAGTATTTTCTCTCGACCTTTCTCTGCTTTCAAGTCGGGCTGACCTATTGCAAGTATAATTTGAAGGGAATTGGCTTTTTATGTTAGCATTTTTTGATACACCAACCCGAAAACCCATTAGCCGTTTTCACAACGATATCTCGCCAACACGTCATACAGACAAGATTTACATGGACAGTATAAAGGTGCGTACAGACTTTCGCTCTGCTCCGCAAACGGACGTCACTCCAGCAGAGCGATTGATGATCGACCGGGGAGCAAGAATGGTTCGACCGGGGAACGCGAGAAGAGCTAACATCTTCCGTAACGTTCATGATGGGTGCGACTGCAGAGCGGAGGCGGAGCGACTGTGGAGCGATGGAGGAACGAGGGCGGAGCTTGCTCGGTGCGGGTTGGAGGCGCGTATATGTGTATGCAGCTTTAGATGAGGCTGTGGTTTATAACTGCGCGAGGTCTACTGTTCACAGAACTACTAGTAGTGATTTGTCTATAATCATACAGAGTGGCGCAGAAGGATCGGGTGGTTTTAAAATAATTGTCAAACTGTCAGTTTTAAAGGTATCGAATCTAAATAAAGTCCAAAACGTGTAGTAGCATTGAATGTTTGTCAACAAAAAATTAGTTGAGTTAGGCTAGTTTTTCATCCATCTATCAAATATTTTCGAGCGACGCATTCTTGGAGTCGGTCCTTAACGATTGGTATTGCCCGCTCAAGCACACCACCTTGTGAAGACATTCTTCCCCCACAACTTGAAAAGAACAATTTAAAACATGGACAATGGCCCATATGAATAAAACCAGAGCAAATGCTCATGAGCAAGAGCATGGAGCATAAGGTTTTGCTCATGAGCAGAAGGTAGAAGCAAAAGCATTTGCTCATTTTCATATGAATGAGCTTTACCTAATGCTCCTGAACTCTGGAGCAAATGCTCACGTATTTTAAAAATTTTTCATCAGCTGATTCGCTTTTGTAGCTGTAAAATCTGACAAAGCATTTATTGGAACGGTTCCACTTGTTACTCGTTCCGCTACTACGTAGACTTAATGTCGTCATTTTGTCTGTTGCGCTGACCAGTGACGTCACAGTCGGTTCTAAGACACTACTTTAGTCAAGTTGGTTTTCTATACTTCTATTCGTACTTTTTCATCGGATTATTTGCCGTTGCAATTTTAATATTTTTACTATTCGATTTTTTTGGAATTTAATCTTGTCTTTAGGCATCTTACTTTCTAGATATTTGCCACTTTTTCACCAAACGTTTGTAGACGTTTCACATACGTGACTACATTTCCGCCTTCCCCTTTTTGTTACTAGCGCCTTTAGTTTTTGCTGTTTGTCTTTCAATGGAGGAGAGTCGGGTGTGCATCCTGCGCCCGGTCTAAACTTTTCATCTGAATTCATCGGACCTACGAAACGTTTTTAAAGTGTGAATTATTCTTCAAATTAATTCGTTTGTTCTATTCTTCAATTGTGATTCAATTATTCATCGATTTCTTCACTCATTTACTCTGTTAAACTTTTGATAAACTTTGTCAAAAATTGCAACCTCGTGTGAGCGTTCATCGCTATTTATTTGATCTACAGAACGTTTTTAAAGTGTGAATTATTCTACAAATTAATTCATTTATTCTATTCTTCAATTGTGATTCAATTATTCATCGATTGCTTCGCATATTGCTCTGATAAACTTTGTCAAAAATTACAACCTCGTGTAGGCTTCAATTGCCATTCTTCTACAATTGGCTTCACCTCGTGAAACTCAAACTTTCAAGTTCATCATCTCTACCGTTTGGAAATCAATCCAAAAATTCCACAACTTGAAGATCGGATTATTCGTTTGGAATTCTACTTGCTCCTGCCTACATTTCCACTGGGGGATTCACCTGCTGTGGTAGACGGTTCCATTCTTGTCATCGCATGGCCAGATCACATCATCGCTTGCTGATGTCCTGTTCCTGTGGGTATTGCGGAGTCATTGCCTGTCTGCCTGGCTGCATCTCCTCTTCAAAATTTTATTCAGGTTATGTAAATCGTTCTATTCAATTTTCATTTACGTATGTATCATAATTGTTTTATTGATGTCTATCTTGACATTCAATTCACTGAGGCCACCGACGCCTATTAATTCATTGGATTTGACAGCTACCCTTGGCTTTACAAGTGATTTTCTGAGGCCACTGACACCTACTTATTATTTTATTAATGTCTATCTTGACATTCAATTCACTAAGGCCACCGACGCCTATTAATTCATTGGATTTGACAGCTACCCTTGGCTTTACAAGTGATTTTCTGAGGCCACTGACACATACTTATCGTTCTACTGATGTCTTTCTTGACATGATTCACTAAGGCCACCGACGCCTACTATTTCATTGGATTTGACAGCTACCCTTGGCTTTACAAGTGATTTTCTGAGGCCACTGTCGCCTATTAATCGTTCTAATTGATGTCTGTCTTGACACTCAATTCATTGAAGGCCCATGTCGCCTATATTTAACCTGGATAATCTTCACATTGTATTTATTAGCTACCCTTAGCTCTTAAGTGATATTTTAAGGCCAGTGATGCCTATTAATTGTTTGGTCGAAGTCTATCTTGACATTCAAATCACTGAAGGCCTATGCCGCATATATTTTTATGTATTCTACTCGTTGTGCACTATTTACAGCTTATTGTCATTTATTAATCATTAATATTGAACCTTACAGCAATAACTTTCATTATAGCACTCAATTTATATTTATTTCAGGTATCATTAATACTACCTTTTCGATTATTGTCAGGCTTCAATGGTCATTAATGTCATTGACCTAATTTCATTTAAATTTTGTATTTCTCTAATGTTTTTTCACATGTTGTAATTTTCCCAAGATATTTAACTTAATCTACTTACAATTGTTTTTGTATGTGGCCATCTGCCTATTATTATTTTATTGATCCCAAGATATTTGACTTAACCTACTTACAATTGTTTTTGTATGTGGCCATCTGCCTATTATTATTTTATTGATCCCAAGATATTTGACTCAATGTTTTTTGTATGTGGCCATCTGCCTATTATTATTAAATCTTATATTGTTGATTCATTTAGTCTTTTATTGGCGTACTTACCACACTTCAAGCTATCAGTATTTTTATGCACAGAATTCAAAGATTTATTTGTAGGTATTTATATCAACTATCATTCACAGTCCACTGCCCTGCCCTTGGATTCTGTCATAAAAATTGGTCCTCCGGGCCGGATTTTTTTGATCTAGTGTTACCTAGGATAATTGTTAATTTTTATTACCCATTTCCTGGTCCATTGAACCTTAGGGTTCCAGTGACCGTGTGCCTAATAGTCTAGCTTGACGCCAATGATTAGGTCCCACTCTAGAGTATATTTTATTTCATTGTACCTTTGTATGTTTATATTGTTTAATATTAAGCATTCACACACTTGTTTCAAATTTTCAGTACTGGCTGCAACTCAAAGCACGCTGTGACGTGTATGCACCAGCTATCAACTATCTTGTACCCTGAGAGACTGAACCGCACTGAACTGGTCACAGACGGCTATTGTGCATTGAGAAAACAACACACGGCAAACTACACCGCCTTGCGAGCTCGCTACTTGACTCGCCGCACAGCAAGCTTGATACAACTTGCCTCAAACGCACAGGCGTGCCTCTCTGCGTACTGGACCAGCGCCCAAAGTTGCTTATTGGTGCAGCAATCGCATTGCTACAGTGCAGCATCATTTCATTCACTCAGGTTTTTCTGTTGGTCTTTAAGCATGTCCGATCATGAGGAAGATTCACTTCCTGAGCCTTCTGCTCTTTCCAATGCAAGAGACAATTTACACCACAAAATAGATTGGTTCATAACCAGCTATAGCGATTATGTTGTGGACACTGAAGCCACTTATTATCAATTGTTGACTGTCGAAAACGAACTAGGTTCACTTAGAATTAAGTATAATAAGATTCATGAACAACTATGGAATTCAGAGTTGCAAGCACAAGACACTTCAACTCATTTTGAGATACTTAATAAGTTTATCTCTATTACCTCTAAGGCAAACGCTGCATTAACTGCTTTTGAAAGCAGACAACGCAACAATGAGGCCACTGCTGGTGCTTCCCAGCGGCCAATATCTCAAAACTCACATTTAGCAAATTTTCAGTTGCCTCAGATTCCACTTCCACGCTTCAATGGGGAGCTTTCAAAATGGCAAGCATTCTCAAGTGCTTTTACTAATATTATTGGTAATCAAGATAATATCAATGACTCATTGAAATTTTTCTATCTTCGTCAATCACTCAGTGGTGAAGCTCTTGCTAGAGTGGAACACATTGAAGCTGACGAAAATGGTTTTCAGCTTGCATGGAACCTCTTAAGGGAGAGGTATGACAACAAGAGATTAATTGCTGCCAGGCACGTCACGGCAATTGAATCTCCGCCTACCATAAAGCGTAACTGTCCGCAATCATTACAGGCATTCATTGACTTTTGCAAGTCCCACATTACCGCGCTCGAAGCGCTTCAACTTGGAGTCCAAATCAAGGACTTATTGTACATGCACAAAATGTTGTTGCAGTTGGATACTGCTACTGTTCGAGAATGGGAAAAGAGTGTTGGTATACACGACATTCCCACCATTGATAAATTTTGGAATTTTTTGGAATCACAATGCAAAATCATGGAAGCTGTTGCTTCAAGCTCAGCTAACCATCATGAAGGAAATGTACAGCAAAGTACATCCAACTCGGTTGGTGCTCATAGCAAGCCGAAGTTCAATCAAAATCAATCGAATGTTCAAGCTAGGATGCAGGTTACTACCTCTTCTATGTCACCTTGTAGTTTTTGTAATTCTGTTGGTCATTTTCCAAATCGTTGTAATGAATTATTGAAGTTACAGGTTACTGATTGTTGGAATGCTGTCCGTGACAAAAGGTTATGTTATAATTGCCTCAAGCCTTTCGCACCCAATCATGTTTGTTCGGACAAATCGTGTACACTTTGTGGCAAGAGTCACCACACTGTTCTTCACAGGTCGTATCCTCAATCACGGGACACTCAGCCTACTTCTAAGGATAAGGTAACTTCAAATGTTATTCATTCTCAATCCTTTGCTCCCTCCAAGGGTAAGAATGCTGTTTTGAATTCCGTCATGGTTCAGAATGCGGAAACAGCTAAGCAAGCTGTTTCTCATGCAGAACAGCCTCAGAAGAACTCTCATGTCACAATGAGCTCCACTTCGTCTCTGTGTTTGCAACAGCAATCAACCGTCACCCTGTTACCTACTGCCGAAGTTTTGGTTCAAACTTCTAGTAGGGAATTTATTAAAGCAACCGCTCTTTTAGATTCTTGCTCTGATTGTAATTTGATGTCAACTAGGTTGGCTGAAAAATTGTCACTTGCTGCTTTGTATTCTGACACTTTGATTCATAGTGTAGGTGAGAATAAGACCAAATCATCTATTTCTCATTCAGTTTGCTTGTCTTCATCTGATCGTTCGTGGTCGGTTGAAGAAAATTGTATTGTAGTTGATAGCATATCATCTAATGTTCCTAGTGTGAACATCGATCTTTCCAAAATTTCAATTCCCGTTGAACTCAAATTAGCGGATCCATTGTTTGATCAGCCTAAGCCTGTAGATTTGTTATTTGGTGCTGGCATATTTGCATCTGTTCTTCAGCCTGGAAAATTGTATCTAGCTCAAAACGCTCCCATCCTTCAGAAAACCAGTCTAGGTTGGGTCATATTTGGTTCTTGTAAAACCATTCGTCCTATTGCAGCACCTCGTTCGTGTCTCCCTGCTTCGCCTGTGGCCACTCCCCGTAAGGTCATGTCGAATTTTCTAACTTCAAATGATGTCTCTCATCAGTTAGAGAAATTTTGGAAGCTGGAAGAAATCTCTCCTCTACTTCCTCCCTCACCTGAGGTTTTGAAACTTGAGAAGCACTACACAACCACTACCACGCGTCTTGAAGATGGATGGTTTATGGTCACTCTTCCCAAAAAGGATAATTTCCACTCATTGGGTCATTCCCGATTTCAAGCATTGAACCGATTTCATTCATTAGAAAAATGGTTATCATCAAATGTTGAGTTAAAAACTCAATACACAGCTTTCATGGAAGAATATCAACAGTTGAATCACATGTCACCAGTGCCTCCAGCACCGGATAATGAAAAATGCTACTTCATTCCTCATCACCCGGTTTTTAAATCTGATTCGACCACTACAAAATTACGTGTAGTATTTGACGCTTCTGCTAAGTCTACCACCGGAACATCGCTTAATGAAGTATTGTATGTTGGTCATACAGTTCAGCCTGAACTGTTCGATATAGTTCTGCGCTTTCGCACATATCAAATAGCCTTCATTGCAGACATTACTAAAATGTACCATCAAATCTTAGTTCATCCCTCTGACCGTAACCTTCAGAGAATATTTTGGAGATCTGATGCTACTCTACCCATTCAAGAATTCACCTTGAATACTGTAAGTTACGGCACTTCGCCGGCAGCTTTCTTAGCTACTCGTACGCTTCATCATTTGGCCGATCTTGATACGGCACCCAACTCTGCTGTAGCTAATGTCATTAAAAATCACTTTTACGTTGATGACCTTATTTCTGGTTCTTCTTCGGTTTCAGAAGCTAAACATTTAGTTCAACAATTGATCAGCACATTGGCTCAGGGTGGTTTCGAGCTTAGGAAATGGTTGTCTAACTCGCCTGAAGTTCTCGCTACTATTCCTTCTGATCTGCTTGAAGCAAACACTTCCAAACCGTTGTCTAATTTCAATGATAGTGTGGTCAAGGCACTAGGCCTCATTTGGAACTCCACTCTAGACGTCTTGACTATTTCCTCTAATGTTGCTGATGTATTGCATAAAACATCTTTCACTAAAAGAGAGCTTCTCTCTTGCATTTCAAGCATATTCGATCCATTAGGTTTGATTTCTCCTGTGGTCATTTTACCCAAAACACTTTTTCAAAAACTCTGGTTATTAAAGATTGATTGGGATCAAAAAATTCCGCAAGATCTGTTGGAAACTTGGTTGAAAATTCTGCATGAATTGCCGAACATTGTTAACATATCACTTCCGCGTTGTGTGTTATCAAAGGACTCTTATGCCTCGCTTGAATTGCATGGCTTCGCCGATGCTAGTCTCGCTGCTTACGGCGCCTGTATTTACGTCAGAAGCACCTCTCTCGGTAGCAGTCAAACTAGGTTGCTCACTTCCAAGTCCCGCATTGCCTCTTTGAACCCAGTTCTCTCTGTTCCCAGATTAGAACTACAGGCAGCTCTGCTACTTTCACGTCTTGTGAATAAGGTTTTAAAGGCTTCAAATCTTACTTTTTCTAATGTGTATTTGTGGACTGACTCGAAAACAGTCTGTGACTGGTTAAGAGCCCCTCCTGATCGTTCTAATATTTTTGTAGCTGTATGCATCTCTGAAATTCAGAATTCAACGTTTAACTTTCATTGGAATCATGTTCGTACTAGTAACAATCCTGCTGATTTGATATCTCGAGGTTGTACACCCAATCAGCTGGCCGCTAGTCATCTGTGGTGGAATGGTCCTTCATGGCTATCTATGCCGAATAGTTCTTGGGATTCTTTCTCTAGCAATGTTGCTATTTCTCAATCAGTTCAGGTATTAGCTACTACTTTGTCTCGTAATGATGTTATTTCAGGTATAATCAATAGTCGCTCCACCTATCACAAAATCGTTCGTACAACGGCGTATGTTCTACGGTTCATTCATAATTGTAGAAAACAAAATTCAGTCACTCCGCGCTTTGGTCAATTAACTATCTCTATCTCTGAAATTTCAGAAGCTGAAAATTGTATCTTCAAATCTATTCAAGAAGAAGCTTTCTGTGCCGAACTTAAAGCATTGCATCAAAATCAGGAGCTATTGCCTAATAGTTCTATTAAAGCCTTGTCACCATTCATCCATTCAGATTCTCTGCTCAGAGTTGGAGGACGTTTGCGAAATGCAAATGCTTCCTTTGATTACAAACATCAAATATTGTTGCCCAGCAATCACAAATTCACTCGTGCATTGATTGTTGCTCACCATCGTCGTCTAAGTCATGCTGGGGTGCAGGCCACCATGGCCAGTGTAAGACAACGATTTTGGTTTCCCTCCACCCGTCACACCATCAAAAGTGTATTGCGGCATTGCATATTGTGTTTTCGCTTTTCGGCTCTTCGCTCTGAGCAAATCATGGGTAGTTTACCAGCGGCCCGCGTTCAGGCTAACTTTCCCTTTTATATATTGTGGTTTGGATTATGCCAGTCCTATTTCCATCCGTGTAGGCGGCCCCAAATCTCGTACTTTTTCTAAAGCATACTTGTCGCTGTTTGTGTGTATGGTAACTTGTGCCGTTCATATTGAAACTGTCTCGGAACTTACTTCCAAGGCATTTATTGCCGCTCTGATTCGTTTTTCTGCTCGTTGTGGCATTCCACATTCCATTTTTTCGGACAACGCCACAACTTTCGTTGGTGCCAACAATGAGCTACGTGAGCTCCACGAATTCTTGTCCTCTGATCGTCTCAAATCAGATATTCATGACACTATGTCTGTACTCAACATCCAATGGCACTTCATTCCCCCTCGGGCTCCACACTTCGGTGGACTCTGGGAGAATGCGGTAAAAAACTTCAAACGCATATTCCGTGTAGTCACATTCAACAAGGTATTTAACTTTGAAGAAACCTGTACTCTTGCTGCTCAGGTCGAAGCCATCTTGAATTCGCGCCCTCTTGTTCCCTTGTTGGAAGATCCACATGATCTTGCCTACTTGTCTCCAGGTCATTTTTTGATTGGACGTCCACTTACGTCATTACCCTTCTTGCCGCCTAACACCAAACACATTGATCATCGTTCACGTTGGTATCAACTTGCTGTTTCTATCCAGGAGCTTTGGGATAGGTGGTCTCGTGAATATTTAACCACTCTTCAGAAAAAAGGCAAATGGTTAAACAGTTGTGAAAATTTGAAGGTCAGTACGGTTGTCATCTTGAAGGATCCTGGTTCCGCGCAGTCCACTTGGAAGCTGGCACGCATTACTGAAGTTCATCCCGGTAAGGACGACAAGGTTCGTGTTGTCACTGTTCTCACTCCCTCTGGCACTTTTAAGAGAGCTATTTCGAGTTTAGCACCTCTTCCCATTGATGAGGATTCTAGTTAATCCCCTTTGCTCTTATGGTTCATGTTGTATTTTCAGGTTTCATTGTTTTTTCCCCTGGTTCTCACATGGGGCCCAGTTTTCAATTTCCAATTGCCTTGCCAGATTTTACATATTTCTTATTTTTCTTATTGTGCCATTCCCCCGTATGACACAAGGGGCCCAGTTTATGTAAAATCTGACAAAGCATTTATTGGAACGGTTCCACTTGTTACTCGTTCCGCTACTACGTAGACTTCATGTCGTCATTTTGTCTGTCGCGCTGACCAGTGACGTCACAGTCGGTTCTAAGACACTACTTTAGTCAAGTTGGTTCTCTATACTTCTATTCGTACTTTTTCATCGGATTATTTGCCGTTGCAATTTTAATATTTTTACTATTCGATTTTTTTGGAATTTAATCTTGTCTTTAGGCATCTTACTTTCTAGATATTTGCCACTTTTTCACCAAACGTTTGTAGACGTTTCACATACGTGACTACATTTCCGCCTTCCCCTTTTTGTTACTAGCGCCTTTAGTTTTTGCTGTTTGACTTTCAATGGAGGAGAGTCGGGTGTGCATCCTGCGCCCGGTCTAAACTTTTCATCTGAATTCATCGGACCTACGAAACGTTTTTAAAGTGTGAATTATTCTTCAAATTAATTCGTTTGTTCTATTCTTCAATTGTGATTCAATTATTCATCGATTTCTTCACTCATTTACTCTGTTAAACTTTTGATAAACTTTGTCAAAAATTGCAACCTTGTGTGAGCGTTCATCGCTATTTATTTGATCTACAGAACGTTTTTGAAGTGTGAATTATTCTACAAATTAATTCATTTATTCTATTCTTCAATTGTGATTCAATTATTCATCGATTGCTTCGCATATTGCTCTGATAAACTTTGTCAAAAATTACAACCTCGTGTAGGCTTCAATTGCCATTCTTCTACAATTGGCTTCACCTCGTGAAACTCAAACTTTCAAGTTCATCATCTCTACCGTTTGGAAATCAATCCAAAAATTCCACAACTTGAAGATCGGATTATTCGTTTGGAATTCTACTTGCTCCTGCCTACATTTCCACTGGGGGATTCACCTGCTGTGGTAGACGGTTCCATTCTTGTCATCGCATGGCCAGATCACATCATCGCTTGCTGATGTCCTGTTCCTGTGGGTATTGCGGAGTCATTGCCTGTCTGCCTGGCTGCATCTCCTCTTCAAAATTTTATTCAGGTTATGTAAATCGTTCTATTCAATTTTCATTTACGTATGTATCATAATTGTTTTATTGATGTCTATCTTGACATTCAATTCACTGAGGCCACCGACGCCTACTTATTGTTTGATTAATGTCTATCTTGACATTCAATTCACTAAGGCCACCGACGCCTATTAATTCATTGGATTTGACAGCTACCCATGGCTTTACAAGTGATTTTCTGAGGCCACTGACGCCTACTTATTATTTTATTAATGTCTATCTTGACATTCAATTCACTAAGGCCACCGACGCCTATTAATTCATTGGATTTGACAGCTACCCTTGGCTTTACAAGTGATTTTCTGAGGCCACTGACGCCTACTTATCGTTCTATTGATGTCTTTCTTGACATGATTCACTAAGGCCACTGACGCCTACTATTTCATTGGATTTGACAGCTACCCTTGGCTTTACAAGTGATTTTCTGAGGCCACTGTCGCCTATTAATCGTTCTAATTGATGTCTGTCTTGACACTCAATTCATTGAAGGCCCATGTCGCCTATATTTAACCTGGATAATCTTCACATTGTATTTATTAGCTACCCTTAGCTCTTAAGTGATATTTTAAGGCCAGTGACGCCTATTAATTGTTTGGTCGAAGTCTATCTTGACATTCAAATCACTGAAGGCCTATGCCGCATATATTTTTATGTATTCTACTCGTTGTGCACTATTTACAGCTTATTGTCATTTATTAATCATTAATATTGAACCTTACAGCAATAACTTTCATTATAGCACTCAATTTATATTTATTTCAGGTATCATTAATACTACCTTTTCGATTATTGTCAGGCTTCAATGGTCATTAATGTCATTGACCTAATTTCATTTAAATTTTGTATTTCTCTAATGTTTTTTCACATGTTGTAATTTTCCCAAGATATTTAACTTAATCTACTTACAATTGTTTTTGTATGTGGCCATCTGCCTAATATTATTTTATTGATCCCAAGATATTTGACTTAACCTACTTACAATTGTTTTTGTATGTGGCCATCTGCCTATTATTATTTTATTGATCCCAAGATATTAGACTCAATGTTTTTTGTATGTGGCCATCTGCCTATTATTATCTTATTATTATTAAATCTTATATTGTTGATTCATTTAGTCTTTTATTGGCGTACTTACCACACTTCAAGCTATCAGTATTTTTATGCACAGAATTCAAAGATTTATTTGTAGGTATTTATATCAACTATCATTCACAGTCCACTGCCCTGCCCTTGGATTCTGTCAGTAGCCTTAATTTGTTTTTATAGCTTATGGAAGCGCTAAATATGCAAGTAGGTTGCACCGCTTGTGTTTGCATCGTCTGCTCTGTTTTCTATTTATGATTATGAATAGAGTTTTAGGTTAGTTGAGTTTAGAATTTTGAAATAATAGCGTGAAAAAATGTCATCTCTATAATAATCCTTAGCATATTCTTATATCAATAGCCTCCATATAATCGTCTACACTCTCATCTTCTTAAATGCCTATTTCCTATTTTCTGTTGGCTATCTTTATAACAGGTAGCTATCTTTTGTATTTATTCTTTTGTAGGGATAATGGTGATATAGCCTTCATATAATCGTCTACACTCTCATCTTCTTAAATGCCTATTTCCTATTTTCTGTTGGCTATCTTTATAACAGGTAGCTATCTTTTATATTTATTCTTTTGTGGGGATAATGGTGATATATATCATGGTTGAATCTAAAAAGAGTTTTATAGTTCTCAACTATTGGTTGTGATCGTATCTGGTATAGTTTCCTCTTCCTCATACGAATTAGTTGAGACATTTTACTATGAGCAGAAGGTGATAAGCTGCTCTAGACTAGACTCGCCTTTCTTGAAGCATTTGCTTCAAAAGTTGAGCAAATGCTCCAGTTTATTCATACAATTTTGAGCAAAAGCTTCTACTTTCGAGCAAATGCTCGAACGATTTTCTTGATGAGCATGAGCAAAAGGTTTTGCTCACGTTTATTGATAGAAAATGAAGCGAATTCTCCATATTTTAGAAGTATAAGCAAATGCTTAACTTTATTCATATGGCCCATTGTGTAGTTTCAAGAAGACAAAGTCACTGCACATACCGCTAGGATATTTGAGCCACAAACTCAAGTTCTGTCGTAACTCTTTAAATAAGGATGATATAAGGATATCAATGCAAGCTGTTCACCTGGCCTTTTGATTTCCCGTAATGCAGATTTGCATTGACCCTCTCGCTCTCCGGACCTCACGGTGTGTGACTTTCTTATGGAGTCATTTCAGAGCAAGGATCTACATGAACAAACCCTGTTCTTGTATGAATTTGTTCATCCTATTATATTAAGCAAGCAATTTCTGTATATATTTTATATTTGGTTATTTATATTAATTGGTTATGGTTATTTATGTCCAACGGATCTCGAAAACGGCTCCAACGATTTTCACGAAATTTGGAACATAGTAGGTTTATGATGTAAAAATTCGATTGCACTAGGTCTCATTCTTTGAAAAACTCGCTGAATGACATTAAAAGGATAATTCATCCCTGGCTGAAACAGCTGAACTTTCGCCGTCTATGGATAGTAAAAAAGTGAGAAAGCGAGTGAGTCTGTAAGAAATTAAAATATCGCATCCCCGAAATTCATAAGCTGACGTATAGCCAGCTGTAAAATATAAACACGATTATTTTAGAGAATTGTGTTCTGTTTATCAATAAATAAAAATAACGAGCGAAGCTCGGTGCCCCGATATTGTAGAACAAACCCCAGATGATTCAAGAGTTGAAGGCAGCAATTCAGAAATAAATCACTTCAATTCCTGGTGATGTGCTTGAACGGGCAAGGCGGATCATTAAGGAACCACTACAAGAGTGTGTCGCTCAAGGAGGGTATTTGATGAGTGTAATTTTCAAAATCTAACTGTACTAATTTTATGTTTATAAACTTAAATTTTAACTACACGTTTTGCAGTTTATTTCAATTCAATACCTTTAAAATTGACAGTTTGACATATATGTTAACACCATACAACCCATCTGCGTCACTCTGTAATCTGTATATAGAAAATTATGCCAATTAAGTACAAACTGATAGGCTAGATTAGGCTTACCTACTCAAAGTGACATTCACTGTCAATATTTCTTATAAATAACTAATAGCCTAGCTCCAAAGCTTTCCACTCAACTATATAATGATGGTTTAATGATGGCTGGACCTGCCATATTGCAGATTGGGGAGGACCCAGAGCAGCCACATCTACCAGCCAGCTAAAATTTTGAACAAACTGCCAGTTTCAGCCAGAGACAGTCTTGAAGAGGAGACTGAGGGCTTTCCTTCAGGAGAACCCCTTTTATTCTCTGAGGGAGTTCTATGATTGTGATACTCAGACTGTAAGTAGATACTTCTTGCTTTAGTCTTGCTGCTTCTTCTGCTTTTTGTGTTTTGACATGTATTTTTGTTCTTGACCTGTTTTATGACATATATTTCTGTTCTTGACTTGTTTTATGACATTTTTTTATGTTCTTGACTTGTTCACTTGTGGCCGTACCTATGACCATACCATGAACAGAAACACATTATTATTATGGTTTTGAAAGTTTCAAGTGACTCTACAAATTGTGTGTATTATCTACGAATAAATAAATAACAAAGACCACAAAGGTTCAGTAATTTAAAGTAATTTTCAATCCATGACTAGCACTATCTTAGTGGATGAATTTTGTCATTAATATAAAATTTAACATTCACTCAAGATCAAGTTCGGCGGTTAAGAGAAGAGTGTCCAAAAACAACTTGTGATGGTTCTTATAAAAACAGGAGTTTTTAATGTAAATTTAATTCAATATTACAGTGTATTCAATTTTGTTTAGGAAACAATTACTTACAATCGCTTTCATTGCTCTTTTTTCCTGATTCTGATGCATAAAGACCTGGGAAGTCCTTTTCAACGTCTGGGCTTTCAAATTCCATTTTGTTTGATAAATCAACAAAATGAATGCACTTGCACTATCAAGTAGGCTTTCTACAATCACTTCAAAAAATTAGAGGTTTGGACCTGCAACAAAATAGCCTATTACAGAACAATGAAAATCATTTGGCAAGAACATACATTAATTGATCAGGAGTATATGAGATGAAAATGCGACTAAAATAATGATGTCAATGTCTATTTAATAACAATAGATTTAAATGGCAGGATTTGGTATGATTGATGGAGGAGACTCGAAAACTTTACATCACAAGTTTAAATAATGAACGAATAAGTTTTGTATGAGAAACACAAAAGTATGTAGCCTACTTACATTATAAATTTTACTTAATTCCCTTTATTTTAAGCATCAAACTTAGACGAAGCCACTAACCTAAAATTAGTTGATTTTCAATTTCATTTTTCAAACAATATTCGAGATCGAGACTCGACCTGACAACAAAATCGATATTTTTTGTGCCACAGTTTTGTCGATTGAATTTGAGAGCGGTAGTTTTCAAAAAGTAGGAAAACTTTTAAATTAGTTACTGCTGTTTTATTATTTTTCAAATAATTATTATTCAGTGAAACAAAATTGAATATTTGTTCATTATTGTGAACCATATACCTCTTTAATCTTAAAAATATATAATATCAAATTCTTTTCTCATAAAGTTCAAGCATAGCCTACATAGATTCAAGATTTAAGATTTATTAATTGTCAGAACACTTTAACATAAATGCAAGACAAAGTCAACAATTCAATAAAGAAATTTTAAAATATAACAATAAATGTTAATAGTCATCATAGTCACATCGTAATATATACAAAAATAAGACAAAGATAAGCAATCTCTATATAATATAAGAAACATTTTTAAAACAGGTACGGTATATCACAGAATAAGAAAATACAAAGACATTGCCACAAATCCTCATAACCATATGGACAGCAGTCAATTAGAATCTTTTTAACAGAAACCTTAAAACTATTAATATGACATTCTTTAATATGAACAGGCAGTTTATTAAATAACATCTTTCCAAATTCAACAAAACTTTTCAAAGTTAAATGGTAGGTACCGTAATTGCACTGTGATAATCTAAGTGCTTCTGCTTGTCTTGTAAAACTATTGTGAATATTACTATTTATGGTTAAGATGGATAGATTTTTTCTGGTAGGCTATACTCAGACATTCAAACACATACAAAGCATAAACAGTCATAATATTTAGTTTTTTAAACAAAGGTCGACAATGTGCTCTACTATCTACTTTACAAATTATTCTTACGGCCCTTTTTTGTTCAGCAAAAAGTTTCTTCATATTGGTATCTCTCCCCCATGCCAAAATACCATACAACAGGTGTGACTGAATGTAAGCATAATAATATACAGCTACCAACACATCAATGCTAACAATATTTCTTAATCTACATAACATAAAAATCTGGTGTGGCGCACTCACACAACTTTCCTTGCCGTTATGAAAATTGATCACCTGACGCTAGTGTTCCCGCGCATCTCAAGTCTACTATTCAAATACTTGAGCCAGCTGGTGACAGGGCAATAACGCTGGAGACACACATGAGGTCTGCTATCTCTTCATAGTGAATGATTTAATAGAATCAACAATAATTTGCAATTGAATAATCACATTTTCTCGAATTTAATGCTTATTTTCAATTTTAGGTGAAAATGTTACTGAACATTAATTGTAGAGATTTTCATGCTCAATCTACTCCACTTGATTTTTTTTGTTTTAATTGTATCTGAAGCCTGATAATTGGGAATCTAAAATCAAACTTTGCATATATAGATGGTGAAGTGCTCCTGAAATTTTTACAGATATGGGACTTGTGGCAGTTGATAGAGCTTATCGATGACTATTTTAGGTATGAATTTGATCAGAATCGTTGGAGCCGTTTCCGAGAAAATCACGAAAAACCCTGTTTTTGACAACATTTCCGCCATTTTAGCCGCCATCTTGAATCGCATTTGATCGAAATTGTTCGTGTCGGATATACACTCATACACACACACACACACACACACACACACACACACACACACACACACACACACACACACACACACACACACACACACACACACACACACACACACATACAGACCAATACCCAAAAACCAGTTTTTTGGACTCAGGGGACCTTGAAACGTATAGATATTTAGAAATTGGGGTACCTTAATTTTTTTCGGAACGCAATACTTTCCTTACCTATGGTAATAGGGCAAGGAAAGTAAAAATGCCTCTAGATATTTTCTTACCCAATAAAAAAATATGATTTTCCCATTTCACATTACTCTGCAATGTGATGCCAAGAAATTTGACATAACTAATATCTGTCTTGCAACCAAAGTCAAAATATAACATCTTTATTGAGACAAAGAAAGTTAGCAGCTGTCCAGTCCTCAATAGTCGCATTTATCTGCCCCAATACATTCAAATTGGTAAAAATCTTTTCACACTTAATCTGGACTACCAGATCATCAGCAAACATAAAAGCCTTAATATCTCCATTACTTATAGCAGCTGGCATGTCATTAGTATAAATAATGAAGAGTATAGGTCCAAGTGTGGAACCCTGGGGTACACCTGTCTGAACCTTCAAAAAATGAGAAAGAGAACCCTTATAAAAAGAAGCCTGAAATCTATCACTTGAATAGGAAAAATAAATACCGTAGGCTACTGATTGGTATATTACAGCACAGAAGAAAGAAGAATAGATGTCCAATAGGCTTTTTCCATTGAAATATCGAGGTCAACATTTAAAGTCTGAAAATTAAAAACTAGAAGATCCATTATAGCATTAAATATGAAATTCTAAATAGTAATATAATTCATGCCAGATTTCATCAATTTGTAAAATTTCCATGTTCCATGCAATAGACCAAGACTTATTAAACATGCTATTTCATATACCGTTTATCAGAACCGCTCACCATTTCAATTCCTACCTAAATAGAACAATAGACTAAGCCCGTTCCTTGCCCATCCCTTATTCTATGACCGCTACAATACATTCAAAAAATCTTGTAAAAAATTATGCTGCTCAATTGATGATTGAATTATTCTTTTTTAGCTCTACTAACTCTTCATTTTTTCAATTGTTTCTTCTTTCTTTGTATATACATATTATTTTCATACCTCTTTTTTACACCCCTTCACTAACTTTCCTGAATCTAACTCAAGTATCGTTCTCTTCTAATCTTATTAGTTATACTGAATCGTTGTAAATATTCAAAATGAAGTGCGATATTATTTTCTTTTGTTTTCCTTTCTAATTGTTATATATAGCTTTACACAGACACCGACACATCAGGACATAATTCACTCTGATGGACAGTATTAGAGGGGGCTGTGAGTTTTAACTGCGCGAGGTCTACTGTTCTCAGAACTACTAGTATTAACGGTTCATACTCGGTTAAAATGATAAATAAAAATATAAATCTGAGTACCCTTATAAATTATTTTGTCACGACATGCTTCGGCTACTAATGCCATTTTCAACTCATAATAATTTATAAGGTTACTCATATTAATATTTTTATTTATATTAAAAGTAGCTCTAGAGAAAAAAAGATGAATAAATTATAATTTATTAAGCGAGAAATTATATTTTTAAATAATTTCATAATGAATTTTTATAATCAAGATGAAATATTTTTTTAATTGTCAATTCTACATTGTTGAAAGACGATCTTGCAACTGAGCAAAGCGAGAAAGAGATAGCGCTATCCGCTTTGTTGAATTATAGACAAGGATAGTAATACCATTGCTAATCAAACACTGCCATTATAACGTGGACCTCACTATATCACCCAGTTGCACAAAAGTCTCATGAATAAAATGTGACAGGCTTTTGTGCAAACTGGTCCTTATTTATCATCACGGGGATGAAATCCCCTTCAAATCAAACATTAATATCGGGGATGATATATTCTGTAGACAATATTCTGTGGTTAAATTATAAATTTTCCACTACAGTCAAACCTCAGTATAACTAAGTCGATTATCCCGAGAAAAAATTCGCTGCACAGAGGTATTCGTTATTGAGAGGTTGTTCTGTCAAGAAAACTTCCACGATCTTATGGATCTTGTAATATCATATCACGGCAGTAAATAAATGAATATGCTACATAAAACATCGCGAATTTATGTAGGATACCTCTATATTAATACAGAAATTTGAAAATTCATGCTGTTTTAAAATAAAAAACATGTTTTTTTGAATATTTGTAGAATGTAATAAGTAAGTAAACTCACCAATTTATTCCCAGTAAGGTTGATTTGTACTATACTTTGTGGTGTTTAATCAATGTACATATACCGGTACAATCAATGTACATACCGGTACTCAGTACAGTAGCAATATTTTTCAACTTCATTCATCAAATTAATTTTACTACTTCTCACACTACTATAAGATTGAACACAACGTACTGTAATTTTGTCAATAACTTCACTATAAATACTATAATAACTCAACTTTCCTATTTTTTAATGTTTTAATTGAAAAAGTTAGTAATTTTTAGTTGAGTTTTGCATTTGAATAAAACATCATGTTCAATAAACGATTCACATCTATTCAAACAGTCGAACAGGTTGTCTGGTACATTATTTTACAGTTTTAATCCTTGTCTGATATTATTGAAAGCTTTTAGAACTTCTTGATCTGACGGATTCTTCTCCTCAGGTTCTTCACAGTCATCATCATCATCATCATAGTCAGATCTAAGAATTGAAATGTGTGACAAAAGCAAAAATGGGAAAGTCCAGTCGTTCACCTGCCTGGTCTACGAATGACAAGTCCTTGAAATTCTATTTCCAGTAACTTGCATTCAATTTCCGACATGTGTTTCAACCTCTATTGACTATTTAATAGTTCTATTTATTTTTTATGTGTCTACTTTTGTTACCATTTGACGTTGTAATGCATTTGATGTTCTCTTTTGCTGCTACAATAAAACATTTATTATTATTATTATTATTGTCTACCGCCCTATCTTTTCCCTACCTGAATTGCCATTATTTTCAGTCTATTGACCTTTCTGCTGAAACTATAAACAATTTCTTGAAAATTACCGTCTGCTTCCTATACACACACTACATTTTGTATGTTGAAGTGGAGAGAAAACTTTGTTGTTGAGAGGTCTGAAATTCGTTAAATAGAGGTAAATAAGCAGCCAAAACTCTAAAATGTCATGGGACAAGGTAAAAATTCATTGTATGGAGGATTTCGTTGAGTGGAGGTTCGTTATAGAGAGGTATTTTTTTCTGAATGTTATTTATTAAATGTTTTTTTTCTGATTATTTTCCTGAATGGAGTGATAGGTCTCAATTTATTTCATACAGACTATAGTATTCAAGATTTCCGGTGGACAAATATGCGAACAATCCAGAAAAAAGTATGTGGGCGTCTGATATATCGTGGGTGGACCAGAGGTGAATTTATTTTGAAAAGAAATCCAGTCTCACTTCACGCTCAGGTGAAAAGGTATCAATTTCAGCACTACTGTAGTGATATTCACTTAAACTGTCAGTATTCCAAATGATTAGCACCAAAGCTTCCCATTCAAACAACGCTGACACATTGAAGTGAATCCCGTCTGTGACGTCATTGAGCCTACAACCCCCGTGACGTCATCGATTCAAATTTTCCGCCAGTGTGGGAGTGAGACGCGGCGCATGCGCAGTAGAGAATCATGGGGCAATATACTCCTCGGGCATCTATTGATTGCTCTACCGCCAGTACGTTCCAGTTTTCAGTCAGTGAGTCAGTCATCCCATCTCATTGAAAACTCACCTTCACCAGGTTTTCTTTCAACTGCAACATGATTCACCCTTCGACTACCTGTCTCCTAATTGTAGCAACAAGTAAGTCAGTACCTACTCAAAATTCATTCTGAAAACCAAACACAAAAAGTACCGCATTATAGAGGAACCAAAAACACAGGATTTCCCAACCCTTTCGATTGATATTGACATTGATTTATAGTAGCTTATATACAGTTCGTCCAACTATTAATTTACTTCAATATCGAATTCTTCATGGTTCTCTATAAAAACTTGTACCTAACACATCTCATAGTTTGACAGAAGATTGATAAATTTAATCATGAATCAAAACTACCCCATTGATGAAAGACTCTTAGACACGCAGAAGTATCGACTGACATATGCAATATTGTACGATACTGTAATTTATGGGAAAAAGTGAGATTATATATTACAATTGCTTGGATTGAATCTACAGTTTTGAAATTTTACCAGTAGAGTCAGATAATTGGAATCATAAATTAATGTGATTCAAATTATTATATTAATTAATTTCGTTATGAATATAGATTATCATTTTGGCTATTAAATTCAATTGTTTAGAAATCGATAAACTATAATTATTCCGATTGAATCTATAATTCATTAGAATTCATTAACATAGTTGAATTGTGACTATAAATAAATTACCAGAGCTAAAATAATAATTTAAATAAATATTTGGTTGTAATTAGCCATGGGAATGGAATATTCAGAGAAACCTGAATGATGTAATGTAATCTATGTATCTATACGTCCTTTGATAAGATAAGTATCACAATTATATTTTTGAACTGAGAAATCACAGAATAGAAGACAGAAAATGAATCAAAGATAATAAATATATGAAATATATTTTTTGAGGTTTAGAAGAAAATCAAAAAGGTAACTGCAATAAATGAAAAAATATATATCTACGGATAAAAACACTCCACTCACACATGGGCTACTTAATAATAATAATAAATAAGAACAATATAAAAATCTTGTAGTACCCTTTATTTTTTGTTTTTTGTCTATATATTTTTTCAACTTTAAAATAGTTTAAATTTTAAAGTTTTTTTAAAAAAATAAAGGGTACCTACTACAAGATTTTTATATTGTTTTTATTCATCTACGGATAATCAAGTGAAGGTGGCATTTTAATAGTGCATTATGTCTTAATGAATTGAGAGATATTCACTGATTTTACAGATGGAATTAAATAGAGAATGCATTTATTCAAATGCTAATTAATATATAATTATTGAACGAAAATCCTAAATAAATGCTGCAAATCACCCCGAAGACCTCTGCTACTGCAGACATTGACAACAGGGCTAACAGCTAGATGGAAATTCGATGAGAACTACTCCAAAAATTAGTTGCCAGCCCGGGAATCGAACCCGGTACCTCCCATTTGCTAGTCAGAAATGCTTACCCTTACACCAAACTGACAATCCCTGGATAGCAGCGCTCATTTTATACGAAGCAATAGCGGCCAACCAGTTACAGATGGAATTAAATAGAGAATGCATTTATTCAAATGCTAATTTATATATAATTATTATTGAACGAAAATCCTAAATAAATGCTGCAAATCACCCCGAAGACCTCTGCTACTGCAGACATTGACAACAGGGCTAACAGCTAGATGGAATTGGAATTGGAATGGAATTTTCACTGATGTTATCCATTCTTCTATCTTTTTAATACTAGTTTTTGATTTTAAGTTATCTGGTATTATGTTGATATATTAAGGTTGATCTACTGACTATTGTCAGTTCCACATAATTTATTTGAAACAAACTTGAGTTTCAATGCACTAAAGCTGGGTTTACACCAAAGTTATTAAAAAAATGTTAATAACATAATGCTTATAGATTCTATAAGATTGAACGGAACTTGACAAACACATAATTATGTTTTTCATGTGTATGATAAGATATGTTCAATCTAATAGAATCTATGAAGAATAAGTTATTAACATTTTGTTATTAACTTTGGTGTAAACGCAGCTCAAGACATCAACTTCAATAGTATTTTTTGGTAATACTGAGCCTAGACCAAAACAGACCACTGAAGATGAATTTAGAGGTCTTTTTTCCCACCATTTCAAGACACTTTTCACTTTTTGTGTATTGTGGTAATTATTCATATTGAATGAAAAAGACCATGCAACTATTAATTCTATGATCTGCAACTTTTCAGAATTCGAGACTTTTGATTCCCTGTTTTTTGGTTCATCCAACTTCAATTCCATCTGTGATATTAGCTTATTTTTTCAATGATTTAGACTATATTATACAAATATTGTAGTAACATATGTAATGTATTTATGATGTGATGTTTATGACTTGTGTTAATATTGTATTATATACGATGCATAACATGAAAAATAAAATTGAATTGAATTAAAGACTAAGAAATTGTCAAAGAACCACAGATTTATTTATACTTAGAAAGACCGGTTTCGGTTATTACACCATTGTCAATCTCTGATAAACTGAATCACAGATTGATTCATCAGACTGGTTTATCAGAGATTGACAATGGTGTAATAACCGAAACCGGTCTTTCTAAGTATAAATAAATCTGTGGTTATTTGACAATTTCTTAGTCTTTTTCATTCAACACTTTTCACTGTTTTTGAGTTTACTTAGATGGTCTATACTGAGCCTAGACCAAACCAGACCGCTGAAGATGATGCCTTAGTGCATTGAAACGCAAGTTTGTCTCAAATAAATTATGTGGAACTGACAATATCGTTTTTATTTCACCTTAGTATGGAGACTCTCCACAACATCTCTGTTCATAGTGTAAATTCGATCTATTACTTATGGAACTGGCTCCAGCATACAGCCATGTCAGCTCTATTGATTTGGAAATTTATTTATTTATTTAATCATTCAGAATTACACACTTACAGAAGAGTACCACAGGCTTTTAAGCCCAAAACGGTTCCAATTCTAATTTATACAACAGTCCAAATGTAGCTAGGTTATGTGTCACTCAACATTCATCAATTACACACTCAATTTACAATTCAAAACACACAAAAATAATTTTTAAATTAAAAAATACTTTTAAATTAAATTAAATCAATCACAATTAATAGAAAATTCCAAACTTTGAAAAAACTATAAAATTTTGAGACCGAAAAGACAAACACACTAAATTATCCTGTATACGGAAATGGTTTATTATAAGAAATCCCAGTAACATGAATTTTGTGTGTAACTTTGGTTTTTCTCTCAGTTCTATTAGCTCGTATAGACGCGCAAATAGGCGTCAGTGGCCAGCAAAGTAGCGAGGCGCCTCCAGCTCCGGCTTCAGTTGCATCCACCAAAGTCAAATCCCCACCAACCGTCGAAGTATTGGCAGAAGCCACTGCTCAAACTGTTACTGTTGTAAGTATATCTCCAAGTATGATTTATATAAATAAAAAAAGAAATATTTGACCGAACGCAGTGAGGTCTATGTTTGATTGAATGAAAAAGACTAAGAAATTGTCAAAAACCACAGATTTATTTATACGGTACTTAGAAAGACCAGTTTCGGTTATTACACCATTGTCAATCTCTGATAAACATATCAGAGGTTTATCAGAGATTGACAATGGTGTAATAACCAAAACCGGTCTTTCTAAGTATAAATAGATCTGTGGTTTTTGACAATTTCTTAGTCTTTTTCATTCAATATGAATAATTACCACAATATCAACTTCTCAACTACACAAAAAGTCTATGTTTAAACTCGGATTTTCTTTTGTCTGTATGTAAGTACGGTAACGCATCTACGGCCAAACGCGTTGATAGAACTCTATGAGATTTGGCAGGAATATTCATTTTTTAACTGCGCGTCGATGTATGTATACACAAGGTTTTTTGAAATTTTGCATTTTAAGGAAAACAATGAAAGGAAAAGGAATTTCATCCATACTCCGATATCATTATGATATCATCTACTCTGAAGGTAGGATTAATCAGACTATAGAATTATTAATAATCAATCAGCTGACAAGTGTATTATTCATTGCATGCATCACACAGATGTCTCGAGAAGCCGTGTCTATTATTATTTTGGAGAATACTATAGTGAGGTCCACGTTATAATGGCAGTGGATGAAGATAGAAGAATAGCGATTCCAATTCTCTACATTGATTAATTATATTTCTATACCATCAAAAACATAATTGGTATTGTTGTGGACCTAGAAAAGGATAGTACCACCAGCTTTGTCGGAAGATAGACAAGGAAAGCAAAACTCCCAACCCGTCCTCCCTTTCAGACTACAGACCATCAGCTTACTATCTGTGCTCTCCAAAGTACTAGAGTTGATTGTCCACAAACAGATGAGTGAATTTATTTGCAGTAGGGGGCTTATTAGCGACTTCCAGTCAGGATTCAGGTCTGGTCACAGCACCAATTCTGCTCTTCTCAAGGTGGCTGATGACGTTCGCAGAGCAATGGATGGCAGGGAGCTCACACTCATTGTCCTTGTTGATTTCAGCAAGGCCTTTGACTGTGTGTTCCATCCCATCCTATTGTACAGACTGGAGGGTATGGGTTTCTCTCGTTCGACGGTGGCATGGGTGCGGTCCTACTTGCAGAATAGACGTCAGTGTGTGAGACTTGGAGGTTCCTCTTCGCGCTGGCGACCAGTGGGACGAGGTGTCCCTCAGGGTTCAATCTTGGGTCCTCTGCTATTCAGTGCATACATTGACAACTTGACTCATGTACTAAATACTACAGAGCATCACTTGTATGCTGACGACTTGCAGCTGTATAAGCATTTCAAGCTTGGTGATGCGGCGACAGCTGTGAGTGACATGAACCATGACCTTGCCCGTGTGATCACCTGGACGGAGAATAATGGTTTAAAAATTAATGAGAGCAAATCGCAGGTCATGGTTGTAGGTCACTCAAGACTCTTGACTAGACTAAGCCTTAATGACTTACCCCGCATAAGAATAAACAATGTTCAACTTGACTACAGCACCAGGGTGAAGAATCTTGGTTTAACTTTTACAAATACTCTCGACTGGACAGACCATGTAAACTCGACTAGTAACAAAGTTGTAGCTGGGATTAACTCTTTGAAAAGGATTGGACACCTTTTACCTTTCCCTACTAAAATCATGTTTGTTAAAACATTGATTTTCCTTTTTTTTTCTACTGTGACTTAGTGACTATGGACATGACTGTTCAACTTACTCAGAGATTGCAGCGCGCTCAGAATTACTGTGTGCGCTTCATCTTTGGTTTACGACGTGACGAACATATTACTCAATACTTTGGACAGCTCAAACTTTTAAGACTGCACGAATACAGGAGTCTCCATGCACTCATGTTCCTCTTCAAACTCTTGAAATCTCGGTCCCCCAATTACTTGGCAGCAGGGTTTCGCTTCATGGGTGATGTTGGCAGGGGTGGGACGCGTCATGGAGCTTGCTCATTGTCCGTTCCAATTCACAGAACTGAGCTATATAATAAGTCATTCCATGTTAGTGCGATTAGATTATGGAATTCACTGCCAGCTCATATTAGGCTGCTTGACAGTCAACGCCGGTTCAGTGCGGCTGTCGTGGCGTGGATCAGAGGGGGAGGGCTTAACTAGGCGGTTTTACTCTATGTTCTTTAGAGGTGTGAGTGTAAGTGTGATTGTGTGGGTGTGTGTGTGTGTGTGAATGTTTTGTGTGAGTGAGATTTATTCACTATTAAGATTTCTTGCTTTTAGTTTTCTCTTTTTTTTCCTCTTAATTTATTCAATTTGTAGCAAATTGATTTAGTAGTTTCCTTATAATTTTTAATTATCATTTAATTTCAAATTGTAATGTATATTGTTATTTCTATATTACTCATCATCGTGGGTTAAATGGAAGAGGGGCTTCTATTGCCTCAATTTCGCCCACATCACTTTTATTGTAAAGTGTAAATAAAAGTCATTTATCTATCTATCTATCTAATTATGATTTATATAAATAAAAGTATAAACCCTTTTTTCTATGTATTTCACACGACATGCAGTCAAATATTTGAATAAATAATCAAAATCTTTTACTTAAATATTATTACTTAGGTGGGTTTACACCAAAGTTATTAACAAAGTGTTAATAACTTGAACCTAATAGATTCAAGATTCATCATTCATAGATTCACCAAAGTTATTAATAATGTGTTAATAACTTGAACCTTATAGATTCTATTAGATTGAGCATAACTTACCATACACTCATGATGATCATATGTGTTTGTCAAGTTACGTTCAATCTAATAGAATCTAAAACGATTAAGTTATTAACATTTTGTTAATAACTTTGGTGTGAACGCAGCTTTATCACTCATTATTACTTTCATTATTTACTCAAATATTTGACAGCATGTCGTGTGAAATACATAGAAAAAAGTGGTGAGTTAATACATCGCAGCTCGGAATGTATCAAGAAACCACCACCAAAGATATACATTTTAGTAGGCTACCCTTTTAAAATTTTTTAGTCACAGCATGTTTCTGGCTATATTATGCCATTATCAAGTGATTTGGAAATAAATATATAAAAGTATATATATATACATAAGTGATTTATATTTATATAAAAATGACACTGATTCATTCAGTCATTAACTCACTCACTCACTCACTCAATCAATCAATCAATCATAATCAACAGAACTAAAAAACTACTGAACCAAATACGTTTAAATTTACGTGATCACGAAACCATGGTCCTGTACCAAATAAATCTGTAGAATTTGATTATATATATATGTGTGTTTTTATTTCAACTAATTAATAAATAATTAATTGGTATTCTGTTCAATTGACATTTATTTGCATATTGTTGTAGGTGGCTGCTAATTTGAATGCAGAAGAAAGTGTGTCAACATGGAAGCCTGAGAAGAAATTGACCAACAAAATAACAACAAGTAAGTTTATCATAATTGATATTTTTTAGAATACTGTAATATTGTGAACAATATGACAAAATAATTTTGTTTGATAGGCCTATATTATTCTTATAACCATTGCTACTGATGTTTAATAGTCTACTGCAGTGTGGTTCTCAAACTTTCTACTTCAAGCCCCCCCCCTGCATAATTCAGCTGTAAGCCGGACCCCCTACATGTATAAGCATAGACTACTATACGAGTTGTACATATACGTATACGTACGTATATACCTACATATTCTATACTCAGTATTTTTGTTTAGTTGAGTTTTGCACATTCTATACATAACCCAATGTTGCAATAGTTTCAATCATAATAAAACAACAAATGCTATACAAGCAAAAAATTATAATTTATTCAGGTACTACAGCTACTATAGTACATAGTTGTTATTTTTGTTTCTCATAAAAATTAACAATACTAAGAGCGTCAGTGTAAAGGATGAGCTTGTTTTTTTTCGCACAGAGTTTGTTGAAACGAGGTGTCAGCTCCGATAACGCTATTTTTTTCTATCATGTTGAGGGAGCACTTATTGATTGAGAATTTGAATTTGACAATACGGTTGATATAAATATTTTATCAGTAAAAATTACACACATGTATTTTTAAAAACAGAAAGATTGCTTATCGTAGTAATTATTTTAGAAGTAAATTAAAAACATTTTCCAACCAAGCTTTGCGCCCCCCCCTTAGCATTCATCGCGCCCCCCTTGGGGGTCGCACCCCACACTTTGAGAACCACTGGTCTACTGTATAGCCTATAATACAGATTGACACAGAATAATGGTCCAGCGAGTGTTGCGAATTTTGTGGCGAGCTCTGGACCTACACTAGTTTCGTCTGCCTTGTAAACAACATAAGTCAACTCGAATATTCCCGCGCTCCACATTGCGATTATTTCGGTTCCCAGTGTGCGTGCCCCAATATTTCGCAACGAAAACTTCGGTTGGAAACCGCAGTCTGAATTCTTGAAAATTCCGCAACGAATTTGTACGCATCGGTGTGCGCATACCTTAATGGGAACTTTTAAAAACGCCATAAAACATTAGTGGGAAGGGCAAAAATGATTTTATTCAAACTAATGTAAAGTTCAAGACTTGCCATTTGAGAATTATTGATAACATCTATCACTTTTTGACAATTACTTCTTTATTCCTGCACGAATACACTCTTGAAATCTGTGTTGAGATTCCTGAACGATTGCTGCAGCATTTCAGCTGGGATATTGTTAATTTCATTTTGAATTGTCTGTTATGATTCAACCACAGTTATTGGTCAAGTTGTGAAATCGTTTGATTTGAGATAGCTCCACAAACAGAAATTCACAGGTGGACAGATCATGGGACCAGGAAACGCAGATGTTGTAGCGATCAATGAGGAACCGTCAACACAGATTTCAAGAGTGTATTCGTTCAGGAGGAAGCCATCTTGAAGAAGTAATTGTCGGAAAGTGATAGATGTTATAAATAATTCTCAAATGGAAAGTCTTGAACTCTACATTAGTTTGAATAAGATCATTTTTGTCCTTCCCACTAATGTTTTATGGCATTTTTAAAAGTTCCCGTTATTCTGTGTCACTCTGTACGTATACCGTATCTAAATCAGGAAATATTAAGCTATAGGTAAATGAATGACTATATTCAGTTATCAACCATAGGTGATTGTATTTTATGACCTCTTGATATTATATTGTTATTGGTAGGTGCAGAGGAATTCTAATATTAGCCTATGCATCCTAACACCTATCAAGACTTTTATTAGGGGACATTCAAAGATATATTTCAATTTTGTAGGTAATCTTTCAGCCCACGGTACTTTGAGAGTCATAAATATATCATAGATAGACTTGTTCAAAATGAAATTGTTATTATATACCGGTGAAGGGATACTAATATACCTACTATCCATCCTAACTCATCTCAAAAGTCTTTCAAAAGGGGACCTTCAAAGATGTTTTGCAATTTTGTAGGTATTTTCCAGCCTATTTTTAAACAAAAATTGGTTCATAAAGAAATTATAGCTGTATAAAAATAGAGAGTGACTTATCAGACAAAATATATATGGTGTATATATATATGGTATATATAAGTATATGGTACATGGATAAGTAAATGAATAGACTAATAAAAAACCTGGAACTTGATTTGTTCGACATTTTCTGTGGTTTGCAGCAACTCCAGATACCTCATCCAGTGGTGCTGCTCTCTATAGACTGAAAAACAATGACGAAGGGGGTGGAACTTGTATTCTTATCAAAATGGACGCCATTCTCAACTACACATACAACACAAAACTTGGCGAGAGAATTGTGAGTTATTAAAATAGTTGATATAATATTTTTGGAAGATGAAATCAAGTTGTAATTTGTGAGTTGAACATAGCTATGGTACTTGTAGTCACACAACAGCATTTCCATGTCATGTATTTCAATATCACTTTTTGTGTAGTTGATAAGTTGATATTGTGGTAATTATTCATATTGAATGAAAAAGACTAAGAAATTGTCAAAAATCCACAGATTTATTGGTACTTAGAAAGACCGGTTTTAGTTGAACATAGCTATGGTACTTGTAGTCACACAACAGCATTTCCATGTCATGTATTTCAATATCACTTTTTGTGTAGTTGAGAAGTTGATATTGTGGTAATTATTCATATTGAATGAAAAAGACTAAGAAATTGTCAAAAATCCACAGATTTATTGGTACTTAGAAAGACCGGTTATGGTTATTACACCATTGTCAATCTCTGATGAACCGATAATCTCTGTTTATCAGAGAATGACAGTGGTGTAATAACAGAGATTATCGGTTTATCAGAGATTGACAATGGTGTAACCGAAACCGGTCTTTCTAAGTATCAATAAATCTGTGGATTTTTGACAATTCCTTAGTCTTTTTCTTTTAATATTTTAATATCGGCCTACTTAAATTTACAATTATAAAATAAGAAAATAAATTGGAAATTGCATTTGTTCAAATGCTAATTAATGAATAATTATTATAAAAAGAAAATCCTAATAAAATGCTCTAAATAAACCCACCGAAGGCTTCTGCTACTGAAAATATTGACAGAGGTCTCACAGTGTCCCACGAAGAGGGTTACACGTTTAAGTTTATATTAAGGTGCGTACAGATATACGCGTCGCGAACATGAGCAATTCACTTTTAATCAGCTGACTATATCTGTATTTTTACAGAAACAGTATAATATATATATAAAACGAAAATGATTCAGAGCAAAATTTTACAACAACACAAAGCCAGCCATTTTTCTAGAGAGGGAAGAACAGGAAAAAACCTAAGTTACAAATCACAGAGCCAACGCCTTGTTCGGTATAGATTTTACAGACACGTCACCAAAAAATTATAACTTACAAGTTTAGAATTCACATTCTACATCTGTTCTCAATAAAACTTTATTTTGAAACTGTTATTTTAATTTTTCATATATATTCTCTATTTAAATAAACTATTTATCTATTAATTTTGCTAACCAAGCCTCGGTGACACCATGGAACAATGCAACAATCATTTACGATAAAAAATTCTCCGTCGAAAAGTTTGTCCGTCTATTGATGACTCTGATATTTACTATAAAGTTCCATAGATCTCGAATTGAAGATTCGATTCCAATGTGAGAAAAAATGTAATATTACAAATACCCCCCTCTTGACATAAAAAATTTTACTGTTTGAAAATTTAAAGAAAAAAATTACATTGACCCTAATGAAAATTGTTGAAATTTAAATTTGAGAACAGTAACAATTTTTTCTAGAAAAACATTACATGTCATCCAATAATATTGAAAATTATTATAAAAATTCATCAATAGCGTTTGTTATATGTTTCCAAACAATATTTCAAAATATAGAATATCAATATTACTTTTGATTTAGCTTTATAATTTAAAGGAAAATATCTCAACAGAAAGTTTAATATGTAAAGAATAGTTTTTTGAAATTGCACATAAATTTAATAGATAGAAAAATTTAATTTTTATTGCATAAAAAAAATTTAGTATGTTGAATGAAAAATTTATTATTATTATTATTATTATTATTTTTTTTTTTTTTTTTTTTAAATGAATTGATGAATTGTTACATTTAATTTTCACATAAAATTTCAATAAATCAAAAAATGTTCATTTCTTTCACTATTGACGCGGTTGATTTTATTGATGCACATTTTGGAAAACAGTCCGTTAAGGCACTCAGTATGATTTTCAGTTAAGTGTGACTCCAATGTGATGACGTTAGTGTTGGGCTGATCTGGATGCACGTAGTGTTGGGCTGATACTTGTAGTCGACTGATGCATATCAAACTCGATACAGGTGACATCTCAGTTAGCATTGCCTCATGCTTGTAGTAGACGGCTGCATTCCAAATTCAATACAGAGTCACGTAAATTTTGTATCATATTTGTAATTATACAATGTACATTTCAGGCTTGAAATGACAATGTAATTCGTTTTTTGGAAAAGAGATAGACGCTGCATACAGGATTAATTTAGGTGAGGATTAATTTAGGTAAGGTTTGGTTTTTTGATATTTTCAGCTTTCAAGGTTTAGAGTTCTGCATACAGGAATAATTTAGGAGAGGATTTTTGAATCAATTCTTTCATGATACTGTGACTGTTATTCTGAATTCAAAGTTGTGAATGTGAACATGGATGGCAATTACCTCCAGGTAATGTAGTAGTGTTGAAGTTTGAGATACAAAGTCAGCAATAAGCATTGGCATTGCTATTGGCGTATGCTTTGGTGTCGGCATTGATTTTGGCATTGGCATCAGCATTGGCGCAGGCATAGGCATTGGTATCAGCATTGGCGCAGATATTGGCATTGGCGCAGGCATCAGCGTTGATTTTGGTGTTTGCATCAGCATTGGCGCAGGCATTGGCGTAGCTATTGGCATTGGCATCAGCATTGGCGCAGATTTTGGCATTGGCGCAGGCATTGGCGTAGCTATTGGCATTGGCATCAGCATTGGCGCAGATTTTGGCATTGGCATCAGCACAGGCATCGGCGTAGATTTTGGCATTTTGGCGTAGTTATTGGCGTTGACATTGGCGTAGTTATTAGTGTAGGCATCAGCGTAGATTTTGGCGTAGTTATTGGTGTAGATATTGGCGTAGATATTGGCGTAGTTATGTCACACTAGTTCGAAAATCACCCAAATGTTCTTAACACTCTTCATGGCGTTCACTTGTTGCTGATTTCGAGATTCACATGATAACTATTTCAATGTTAATGTCTGTGCTGTACCTGTTATCTTAAAATGCTTATAAACTAAAAAGAAAAACTTGATTAGGCTATCAATACAATCTAATACACATGAAAATTATTTTTAAATATATATGAAATTGAAATTTGTTAACATCTTATTATACAGTCAGCAATACATAAATTGTGAAATATGGACATATCAATGATAAATTTAAAAAAAAATTCATTTTCATCTATTCACTGTTCAAATATCAAAATTTAATCCATTCTTCAAAATAGAAATAGAATTTCATAACACCCTGTATCATTATCAAAATTGTAAAAAACATCAGATCATCACAACAAAAATTAATTTCAATATATATTTCAATAATTTCAGACAATTGGTCTTCTATTCACAATCATTTCATAATATATCTGCATTTCATTATCATTTAATATAACATTTCATTTATAGCAAGTTCATTTCACATTTATGATTTATCATTCAGGGTTTCAAAATTATTTAGTTTTAATTTTGTTCAAAAATTGTATAAAAAGCAAATTATTTAATATTATTAATCATCGTTTGTTGGATACTATAGTTTATTTCGACTTTTCAATGTTCTAAACACAAACTACATTTCATGACAAAACTTTACTATCAATCATTAAACAAGAAACCATTCAAAACATCAATAATATTTTGCTTCAAAGGCAAACAATATTCATAAGTAATCTGCATCTATGGCAATCAACATTATTAATCATTATTTTGCATCTATGGCAATCAACATAAGTAATCAACACAAAAATATTATCTCATTACTGCCTCTCTAAGTCATAACCTCTGTTATTCCTTCTTTAGGCAATAATGGGTTTCCATCTCAAAAAACAATCACATACCAGCAAAATTCTAATCAACAAACCCCACTAAAAATTCTACATACACTCCAGCATCCATTTCAAACGATAATCAATCATATCAAAATTTATAGAACAAACAGTTTTAAAATTTTGAAAAAGATATCAATCACAAAAAACTTATTTCAATTAATAATATAACAAAACGTTTTTATTCAATAAAACATTATTATTCAAGCTAACTTTCATTAATACATCACATATATATGGCTACAGAATTCATTAATACTTTCAAATTTGAAGTTTATTTATTATAATAACATAATTTATAATTTAAAGACTGTATAATAAGTACAAACATTTCAAGATTATAATACAAAGATGATCAAGATGAATAATGGGTAAATAAGTTCCCTAAAAAATACAAAAAAGAGAAAAAGAAAACTGGGTAAATAAATTCCCTAAAACAATACAAAGAAGAGAAAGATTAATTAGAGCCTATCCTACATGTCAGTACTGAACTTTCATGAGGAAGTATATTTAATAAAATATACTACTATGGAATTTTGTAAATTCCAAGTATGACTCTAATTTGTTATAATTGTGAGCTATCACTCCCACAAAAACAACTGGTGAAGGAAAAAATGTTGACTATTGTGACTGGGTGGATAGTTCCTAGATGTCTGTAAGGCAATGTGATAGCAGACTCTAGTATCGGACCACAAAAACAAAAGTATGCAAAAGGTTTTACAAACATTTGATGTTGCAGTCTTAAGGTTTTTATATCGCAAACAAGTAGGTCAGATAATCGAGTCCAGCCGTATGTGGTTCACGCCCACACCTCTAAAAGAATCACACCTACTTGTCTACCAAAAATCCAAAGTATTGGACAGCAAAAAAAAATAAAATGCAAAATGGGTTAAAAGCCCAGAAGAAAACTATAACCTAATTACATATGGCTTATGGCACGATATGCAATGAAAGATGAGAACATGGGACAAAATTGCTCTGAAAAACCTAATTACCTAATATGATACCTAAAAAAAAATAGACATGATTAAAATATGTAATACATGATGAAAAAATATACCGCAAGCAAACAATTATTTACACTACAATGGATAGATTTTAGAAAAGTTAAGTTTTATCAACAATTTAAAGATTAGGAAAATAAGCTACTATTTTAACTTCTAATATTATTTCAGAAAAATACAAATTTAAATGACTATGGACAAGATTGGTTAAGATATGCATCATAGAAGAAATTTACTGAACATTACACAAAGACAGGAAAGAATCGAAATTTGAAAAGATTAAGGGCCAAGAAAAATAGGCTACAGGAAAGAAAAAAGACACAATTATGGACTCTTACCATACACTGTGTAGCGATTATGCTATTCTGAATCCCGGCATAACACAGGATTCCTAATCATTGTGTGCTTTCTGATGGTATTTCTTCATCATATATTGATTGACTCTCACAATTTTACCTGTACTTATCTCTTCCAGTTTGAAACACCCTTTATTGAGATCATCTCTTATTATGTAAGGTCCACGATATTTAGGACACAGCTTGGCAGAAAACTTCTTCAGCTTGCTCGACAAAATGTAATTTCGAATTACAACTAGATCATCAACCTTGAATTTATACTTGGGTTTATTATGCATATTCTGTTTGAATCTTCTGATGACACCTCTATTCTTTATTCTGTACAGTATTCGTTTGTTTCTGATACTTTCTTCTTCAAGTTCAAACTTATTTTCTACAGGATATTTGATATACTTGAAAACAAGATGTGCCAATTTATGATTCATCATAAGCTCCATGGGTATGTGACCAGTCGATTCATGAAAATTGTTGTTGATGACAAATTCAACCTTATCAATATACTTGTACCAAATATTATGCTTATTTACAGGAACGTAAGTTCTCAATATGCGATTGACCTCTTTCAATGGTCTTTCACTAAGATTTGCCTGGGGATGATAAACTGAAATGTAGTAATATTTTATACCTAATCTTTCCATAGATTCTTTCCACAATCTGCTTTGAAAACAAGTACCATTATCACTGATTATATATTCAAATTTACCAAATTCATTTACATATTTCTCAACAACTTTTACTAAATTATGAGCGTTAGCCTTAACTATAGGATACAACTTTGTAAACTTAGTAAAGCCATCATGAATAATGCACATCCATTTGTACTTGCCACCTGGTAATTCTCCATAAACATCAATGAACACTTTGTGATGTTTTTTCTCAGAAATTATGGTATGCATTTCTAATAATTTCTTTTCATTTGATGTCTTTACAAGTTGACAATACTTACAGTATCTTATAGTTTTGGTAACAAGTCTGTAACAATCTTTTATGTAAAAAGTTTCTTCAATAAATTTGCATGTTTTTGATATACCTACATGACCTAATCTTTCATGAAATTCAACTATCAATTCTTCATACAGTGCTGAAGGCACACAAACTTTCCAAAAACTATTCTTTCCAGATTTTCTAGTGAACAAAAGATCATCATTTACTTTAAAAAATTTGTTGATATTCAAATTACCTGTCTCCAACTTTTCTCTTACATTTTTTAACCAAACATCATCTTTTTGAATTTCTTTGATCTTCTTTACTATCTCGATTAACTTGTTATCACTCTTAATGATATTCAATACCTTGAATTCATTTGAATTTCGATTTTCTAAATTACCTTCATAATCAGTTCTAGAAATGATATCTGGCACAATGTTATCCTTTCCTGCTACAAATTCCCACTCAATATTAAAATTCTGTAATGCAAGAATCCATCTTCCCAAACGACCATGTCCTATCTTACATTTTTTTAAAAAGGTCAAGGCTTTATGATCTGTACGGACAACTATTTTTTGATTACCAAAATAATTTTGAAGTTTCATCAAGCCAAATAATACAGCTAAACATTCTTTCTCACATATTGTGTAATTTAATTCAGATTTCGTTAAGCTTCTGCTAGCATATGCAATGACACAGTGTTCCTTATCTTCACCTTCCTGAAATAACTCAGCTGCAATTCCTACATCACTGGCATCAGTGGCCAAAATGAAATTTTTGTTATAATCAGGATGTTTCAAGATCACACAGTCGATGAACCTATCTTTGATTTCTTGAAAGGTATCATTATCTTTTTCAGTCCAAATGAATTTATTTTTCTTGCATAGAAGATGCTTAAAACGATTTGTCAAGTATGAATAATTTTTCTGAAACTTTCTGTAAAAATTACAGAGACCTATGAATGACTGCAATTGTTTCAAATTTTGAGGAATGGGAAATTTCTGAATAGCATTTAGCTTAGAGTCATCTGCTTCAATACCATTTTTACTGATAATATAACCCAAATACTTTATCTTATCTGCAATAAATTTCGATTTATTCAGTTTCAACTTCAAATTACTTTCCCTCAACTTATTGAATAATAGTTCAATTCGACTGATATGTTGTTCAAGAGATATACTAGAAATGGCAAGATCATCAATATAAGCAATAGTAAACTCACAAACCTCTTCACCTAGCATTTTGTACAAGCACTTGATAAATTCAGAACCACTAATATTCAATCCAAATGGTAGATGTGTATATTGATAAGTCTGTCCAAAAACATTGAAAGCTACATACTTTTTACTATCTTCAGTTAATTTTACCTGATTGAAACCTTGAGTGAGATCAAAACTGCTAATGTAGTTGCACTTATTGAAACGAATGATCAAGTTATCTATTGGTTCAGTTTCTGTAAAATCCCTTATTATGTACTTATTTATTTCTCTTCCATCTAAACATAATCGAATTTCATTGTTTGGCTTTTTCACTACTACCATAGGGCTTGTATATTCAGAGCTACCTGGTTCAATGATTTTCTGATCTAACATTTTCTTCAATTCTTTCTTGACTTGATCTCTATACTGATATGGAATCGGATAACTCTTCTTATCTAATTTCACATCATCTTTCATTTTAAGTTGACATAAATAGTCTTTTGCAGATCCAGGACTATCAGAGAAAATATCTTTGTTATTTTCAAATACTTCAATTAATTTGTTTACCAATTCAGGAGATTCATCGCTTAGCTGTAATCTTAAATTATCAATCTGCTGATTCCATAAAGTATCAAACGTTTCTTGGTCTCTTACTATGTTAACATGAAAAAGTCTATTGTACTTCAAGGTATCCTTTTTTATAAATGGAAAACAACAATCTTTCAGTGATATCATATTTTGATTAAAATCAATAATTGCTCCAGCATCTTTTAAGAAATCACAACCCACCAAAATATCCACATTTAAATCTTGAACTATAAGAAAAACTATTGGCAATTCTAACTTACCAAAAAATACCTCTAACATAATCTGTTTATTTATCTTCTTATGTCTCATACCAGTAGCTACAACTATACTTACATTAGGAGCTGGTACCAAGTTCAACTTGAGATTGTTTTTCTTCATTTCATCAACAAGTTTCTCATTAATTACATTTACCTCAGAGCCGGTGTCAATAATCATTTGATATTTCTTATTGAAAATTTGTACTTCTATTTCTGCTAAGTCATATCCAGTAGGTGGAGTATTCTCTTGTTCCTCCAATAGTTCATTAAAAATACAACCTATCATGTATGGTTCTTCTTGACAAACAATTTCAGATTTACTCATAGCTTCATCTACCTGAATTTCTGGAGTATGTACCATATTAACACTTGATGCTTTAATATGACTTTCTTGATAACTAGGCATTACTTCATTACTTAAATTCTTACAGCTATTTTCTTGCACATGAATTTGACTGATTAATTCTGGCTTTCTTACTTCAAACCTGTTTGAAGTTTCAGTTTCAAAATTTATTTTATTCATGTCTACAGTTATATCAAAATTTGACCTTTCCTTAACTGGGAGAGCAGGGCTGTCGTTTCGTCGTCCCATTATTAGTTTAAAGGAGCATTATGTCTTGGACGATTTGCATTTGTCTGATTTGAAGTTTGAGCAGGCATATAACCTGGCGGTGGGAGGCTGAAATCTAACTGGTAGTTGTTAGCTGGTCGATTTGGATTTGATTGATTTGAATTCACAAGTTGATGATTTCTATTATCTCTGAAATTATGCTGAAAATTTTGATCTCTATGACCATTATTGTTTGGTCCATTTTGGTACCGTCGATTTTGGAAATAATTCCTACCTCCTTGATACTGCTTATTATTATCATGAAACATCACACCATTTGAATTCTGAGACCTATTTCTATCATCCCTATGTTCACTCTGATGAAAACTTATTGTTTTATTTTGACTTCCAGCTTGAGCATTGTTATGATCACGGGGCATTTGTCTGTTTACTTTGTAAGTGTCAGTATTGTCAAACTCATTCAACAAACAAATAAACTCATCACTAGTCTTAATGTTACGAATAATAGCAGCTGTAGATATGGTTTCATCAAAATGACCTTTCAAAAACTTGAAAATAGTATCTTTATCTAAGGCTGGAATTAGATTCTTAGCAATGTTGAAACGAGAAATATAATACTCAGTAAGATTCTTAGATAAGTTTGGCTTATATTTTCCAAATCTCAAATCATCTCTAGCAGATGACTGAATGTTGTCTGACCACATTCTAGCAATGAATTTCTCTTTAAATTCTTCAAAGTTATTTATATCAAAACGGATGAAAATCCACCAATCACGATGAGCAAAATTTGAATTAAAATTGTTTTCCAAAATACCCTTAATTTTGATCCAGTTTGTGATTTCATTTCTCTCAAGATACTCGGTCAAGTTTACTAAGAAATGCATTGGATTCTTTTTGTCAATTTGCATTTGGAATTCAAACCTATCGAAATTACTATTGTTACCAGTATGATTACACATCGGTTTTGTTGACATGTTAATTTTATTTATGTTTTTTCTAACCTCAGTTATAGCAGCTGTATTTTCTTGACAATCTATTTTCAAAGAGGATAATACCTTGATTTCCTTGTCTACTTTTTCGTTTAATTCTACAACCTCTTTTTCAACATGCTTAATACTTTCATTATTTTCTGCATTGATAGCATTTTGTGTCATATTTTGTTGCTCAACTATGATCTTATTTTTATTTACTCTTTCATTAACCTCACTGACCCTATCAGAAACTTGAATGATTTTGTTTTGCATTGATGTTTCTACATCTAACATTGATGTTTCAAGATCATTAGTTTTCTGCTGTAGATGACCTATTTCTTTGTGATTTTTACTTAATGTATCATTTATCTCTTTTATTTCCCGCTTTGTACTAACCTGATCTAGTCTTATGCTAGCAAATTCTTGCTTCATATCATCAAACCTAGCATTAAACTTAGCATTTTGCTCATCAAATCTAGCATTTTGCTCATCAAATCTAGCATTTTGCTCATCAAATCTAGCATTTTGCTCATCAAATCTAGCATTTTGCTCATCAAATCTAGCATTTTGCTCATCAAATCTAGCATTTTGCTCATCAAATCTAGCATTTTGCTCATCAAATCTAGCATTTTGCTCATCAAATCTAGCATTTTGCTCATCAAATCTAGCATTTTGCTCATCAAATCTAGCATTTTGCTCATCAAATCTAGCATTTTGCTCATCAAATCTAGCATTTTGCTCATCAAATCTAGCATTTTGCTCATCAAATCTAGCATTTTGCTCATCAAATCTAGCATTTTGCTCATCAAATCTAGCATTTTGCTCATCAAATCTAGCATTTTGCTCATCAAATCTAGCATTTTGCTCATCAAATCTAGCATTTTGCTCATCAAATCTAGCATTTTGCTCATCAAATCTAGCATTTTGCTCATCAAATCTAGCATTTTGCTCATCAAATCTAGCATTTTGCTCATCAAATCTAGCATTTTGCTCATCAAATCTAGCATTTTGCTCATCAAATCTAGCATTTTGCTCATCAAATCTAGCATTTTGCTCATGTTTCAAATTATCAAATCTTTGTGTTAGGAATGCTATAAGATTTGTATCATTTTTAGCTCCTACCATACTTGTTTCATTTGATATTTCTACTACTTTCTCATGACTTGTTACATTTGAAACGTTTTCACTTACAGCTACACTATCGTTTGAGTCATTGTTTAAGGTTAGGTCTAAATCTTGTGATTCTTCATCTAAGTTTTGAATGTTTTCACTGGATAAAACTTCATTATTTTTATTGCTCTCCATCTTGCTACTGCGTAAAAAATATTTATTCATTAGCATTTGAATAATTGCAATATATCAGTAACTCCCATCAATAGTTTTCCCTTGTACCGTATTTATTTATTATTCTCTCAATCTTTTTGTATTGTGACTATTGTAATATTCGTTTCATAATAATTATAAAATAAGCCTGTTTTTCCATTCCCAATAATTTTATGATTGTGTTTTTTGTCTCTGTTGAATGAATAATAATAAGTATTGTCATAGAGAAACGATAGCGTAAGTCGATTACTGTCGATTTTTACTGTTTTGTTGGGGTGAGAGTGTATGAACGGCACACAGTATGAGAGACTACGAGCTTCACACAGCTCCACGGGAAAGAACTACGTGGATTATCGGCTTGAGATAACAGTAAAAGTTGTGACATAAACGTCCTATACCATGGGATATCTACTTACGCTATTGTTTCTCTATGGTATTGTATAGGATATTGGTAGTAGTATCGAAGTATAGACTTCTAAACGCTAATTTAGAAACAAAATTTTTGTTTTTTCATTGTTCAAAGGAGAGAGATCAGTATGTTCCTGACGATTCTCAGACAACAATCTATGGATTCTGTAATGAAGACAATAGTAAAATTTCCCTGAGGTGGCAGCGAGATTTCACTCTCAGTTTCGAATTCCAAAAGGTGATGTACCGTACAAGATTGACCATTTTTTGCATGTAAGGTACCGTAGCAATATTCATCTACAGTAATATCTAAATAAATTCAATTATTGATTATATTGGAACTATTTATTCGAAATTTGTCAATGCAATGTGGATTATTAAATTATAAAATTCAAATATAAATAGAATAATACAAGTACCCATTTAAAAATTGTTTAGTCACAACGTTTCGACTATATGATGCCATTACCAAGTGAAACATGTTATAATAACTAAACAATTTTAAAAAGGCGGGTAGCCTATTTAGATTTCTATTTTCATTTATATTCAAGAGTAGCACTAATAAAGAAAAAAAACAATTTTATGGAATTTAATTTTGGAATTGAAATTAGGAAACTATTAGAATTTCTACTAGAATTAGTGAATTAAATAAATGTGAAATCAAATGAATAGTGGAATTTCTTGTACTTAAAAACTTATAAAAATTGTGGGACAAATTCAGTAACTACATTTTAGCGCTATAGTTTTGTAATCAATTTTATATCACCATCTCAAACAGGTTTAGTACCTCGAGATGCAAATACTCAATTGGCATTGCATTTTATTTTGTAATAGTATTTACTCATGTTGTAAAATTTGTATTGCTTTTATTATGTATTTTCTAAGATGTTGTAATTTTATATTTCTGCCAATAAACATTTTCATTTTCAAAAAAAAAAAAAAAATACAAAAAAACATCACATTTCACATTATATAATATACATTTTGTTGATGTATGGTATCTTAATATTTCGAACCATATTATATTCATTCTATCTCATGAAAAATAATGTTCTCAATTGTTCTTGCAGACTGAAATTTAAATTTCTATTTTTACAGACACCAGGTGGGGAAAGATGGTTTGTTGAAAATATTGAACTCAAAGTTGACACAAATAATAGGATATTCGAACATTTTATCAATAAAGGTAAGAAAAATAATATTTAAAAAATATTAATACAATAAAATATGAATTATTGATAAAAATAAAATAAAATATTAATAAAATCATATTAACAAGACAATAGTAAGTAACAAGTAAATTCTTAGTATAGATTCAAGAGGTAATTCAGGTTTCATCGTTATCTCATTTTATGTCAGCTACTCGTTCTCAAGGTTCATTTAAGCTATCATGTCAAGGTTCATCACGTCTCCATTCATGAAATCATCACAGATAGGAACGTTTGTACTGTATTATCGTTCATCCCCTCATCATCAAATGGGCTTCAAATTCTTTTGGAGAGTTGTCTTTGTAAATATATAATCTTAAATCAATTGAATAGAAGGTTAAGAGACTTTAGTCATAGCCACCTCTAATACAAGGCCCCGGCCTACGATATTGCAACGTCGCAGCTTAGGCCTAGAATCTAATACATGATTGGTGAAAAAGATTTTTAAAAATAACAGCTGATCTTCTTCACCAATCATGTATTAGATTCTAGGCCTGCGCTGCGACGTTGCAATATCGTAGGCCGGGGCCTTGTATTAGAGGTGGCTATGCTTTAGTTCAAGTAATATCATAGGTTGTACCTATCCCATTATAATTATTGAACGAGCAATTTCCGTATTTTTATATCTGTTTATTTATCTGGTTATTTATATTTATATCTGGTTATTTATGTTCAACGGATCTCGAAAACAGCTCTAACGATTTTCACGAAATTTGGAACATAGTAGGTTTGATATAAAAATTCGATTGCACTAGGTTATCCTTGGGAAAACTTGCTGAACGACATTAAAAGGATAATTCATCCTTGGCTGAAACAGCTGTGGATAGTAAAAAAGTGAGTGAGCGAGTGTGTGAAAAATCAAAATATCGCATCTCCGAAATTCATAAGATGACATATAGCCAGCTGTGAAATATAAACACGATCATTTTAGAGAATTGTGTTCTGTCATAGCCACTTCTAATACAAGGCCGCGGCCTACGATATTGCAACGTCGCAGTGTAGGCCTAGAATCTAATACATGATTGGTGAAAAAGATCAGCTGGTATTTTTTTAAATCTTTTTCACCAATCATGTATTAGATTCTAGGCCTACACTGCGACGTTGCAATATCGTAGGCCGAGGCCTTGTATTAGAGGTGGCTATGGTTCTGTTCATCAATAAATAAAAATAACGAGCGAAGCTCGGTGCCCTGATATTAGTCTAATTATTGCAGTAAAATTAAATCTAGAATCCTCATTAAAATGATAACAGTGAAATGATACTTGCATTAATAAAATGTTATGAAACTTGAAATAATCAATTCCACCAAGTAGGCCTGTGTAAAAAAGAATTGGATGTTTTTTATGAGTGCTTGAAAGATGACTTTTAATAAAATGATTGAATTTTTTTATATATGTATATAACTCTTCTAATTTAAGAGAAATACAGCATTTAGCATTGAATAACATGTGTTTTCCAGTTTAGAAAACCCAAATTTGTACAGAATAAATTTGTCTTTGGAAAAAGGGCACATACACAAGCAACTTTTCAAGCATATTTATTGGAATAAATTATAAATATAATCATGTATCATTCTCGATCAATATATTGAATTTTGATTTGGTACCAACAGAATGTTTAATTCAATTATAAAATACATTGATCCACCCAAACTAAAAACTAGTTTACTTGTAGTACATTCTACACCTTACTTTCTTCAAGACTTTCCGTTGACGTCTCCTTTGAAAAACAACAATCCCAACTCATTTAGACTGTAAGAGAATTTCCTTTGAATGGCTTCTCGAAAGTGAGTGATAATGTTATTGAAAACGGTGTGTTTCGAGTGTGTGGCCAGCAAAACTGAGTAGTCAAGTAGGTAGTAAGTGAAATCAGGAGACTGCTTCGGCATTGGCTGCTCAATTCCTGTTGTTGTATATCGTTCAGCATCTTCAACTTCTAGTTGATGGCAGGTATTGCATGCTGGCGATGTAATGTTTGTTAATTTGCATTTGGAGTAGAATTCTTTCTTATAATTGGTCCTTTTCACTTGTACACAAATAACTCCAGAGCCATCCATACCACGGTCTCCTGTTTGTCCCATATTGCCGCGTGCACCCATGTTACCTTTTCGATTCTGCATTCCAATTTGAGATGAGTCACTCAACTCGATCAGCTGTTGATCTCCTGGCTGACCTCCAATTCCTCCTTCTCCACCTATACCTCCAGCCCCCCCACTATATCCACAGTCACCATCTTCTGTAGTTACTTCAACTTCTATATGAGAATCCTCACAAGGATATTTGATACAAAGAAATTTCATGGGTGAATCACCATGAACACCTGATAAGCTTTTATTCAAATCAATAGACTGTATTCCTCTATCAAATGTATATCTAATGCTATTATATCCCAATTTCAATTTTTCTTGCACACTCCTCCCAGGAAGACCTCTCTCTCCCTTTCTACCATCAGCACCTGGCCCTCCTCTGCCACCATTCGACTCAATCAGCAGATTTTCACCGTTCACAAACTGCAAACCAATTCCAAAAAAGCTGCCTCCATTGCCTCCTGGCAGCCCTGGTCTTCCATCTCTGCTATCATCCACCCAGAGTTTGTCATGAGAATGTTGAGCTCCATTCTGACCACTGATCTGTATCCTCCTCTGACCAATCACTTCCCATTTTGGGGCGGCTACAAACATATTCAATCCTCTAAAAATGTCAGCAGTGTCCTCATCCAGGTAAACAGTGTCAACAGCTAAGAGAGCGACCTCTTTCACAGTGACATTGTTGCAGTGAGATCGAACCAAATCTCCAGAATTGATCTCTGCCAAACGAATTCGGAAACCCTTAACTATAAGTCTCCCATTTGCATCACAGGTAATATTACTCGGCTTCAATAATGTGTTTGTGATGCTCTCAAGCTCTGCCATTTTCTTGGTGTCACCTTGTGCATCAATGAACCGTTTCAAACTCCCAGTCATGTCCACAAATAGATTCATCAATGCATTTTTCACTATGGAGCCCTCGTGGAAAATTGTTGAGCGGATTTCTGTCTTGTTTTTCTGCATCTTATAGCTTAATGGTCCACTGATGAAGTAGTTGAGGTACTTGTACCATAGCACCTCATCCTCTGCATAATTCTTCACTTGTCCAATGGCAAGTGTCCATGTTTTTGGATTGATCACCAAATCTGTGTCGACAAATTTCATCAGCATCTCCTCATATTTCTCAACTACACGTAGGTCCATCTGTTCGTTGTAGTTGATCTGTGATGATATTCTCTGTTCAGAAATGAAACTCACGATCTTCCAAAAAAACTCATGGTAGTTTTTAGTCTCATCAAGGTTTTGTAACAGCTGCTTCAGAGCAATTAAAAATGGTTCCATGTCTAAGAGTAACTGATGGAAACTTGTGTAGTTCTGAGTTTTTTTAATAACAAATTCATTCAGTTTGAAAGACAGTTCATTGACTTTAAGTTTTAAGTTTTCACTTGTAAGTTTTAAAAGACAATCTAGATAAACTTTTGCTTCATTGGACAGTGTGAAATCGAAGTCATTCTTGTTCACCTCAACAGCATTCAAGTTGATGATAGTTTTTGTGAGTGATTCCTTGTTCTTGTCAAGCAATGGCATGTTCATAAGGGTTCCAGACTTGTATGGGCGTCGAAACACACTGATTCTAGTTGCTTTTCCATTCTCGTCTCTAGCTTGGAGACTTCGCAACAGCTTTATCACTTTCTCATAGAAATCACGCTTACTTTTTTCTATTTTCTGACCAATCTTTTCTTCTAGAGATGTTCCTGTCTGATTCAAGTAGTCCATTATGCTCTCAATGTGCATTTCTTCAGTTACAATTCCAGAAACAACATTAATGTCATCAGTTGTGATATAAGTCAGAGGTATCTTAGTTGCAATCAGTGCAATATGATCTTTATATCTGTCAATATCAACCAAGAAATCATTCAAATGACGAAGAGTGTTCACAAAAGTATCCTTATAGAGGCTTTGCTGTAGGGAGCTGTAGTTTTCCAGGACTAGGATCTTCGCCTTCTTGAATTTTCTAGTTACTGATTTCATGATATCCATGGAGACAATTTCATGTGCCGAACTTCTGGAGTCGTGGAAACCTGGTGAGTCACAGAAGTTGATTGTTGCATTGTAGTTGACAAACTCAGGGTAGAGTGTGAACGACTCAGTCACTGATGTTCCAATCTTCTCTCCATCTTCGATTATGTATTCGCCGGTGTCTGAGCGCACCTTCTTCGACTGCAGTTTGGGATTTGCGGTCAGAAACTGCACCAAACTGGTCTTGCCACTGCCTGCTTTGCCCAGCACCAGAATGGTTTCATCAGCTGTTGACGAATCGGTCTGCTTTAGTGCAGCTGTTTCTCCATCGTTGAGAAGTTTTGTGATGAGCGAAGTCTGTTGTTGAATGTAGCTCGAGTCAGCCTGACAGTCCAAGTGTTGTCCAGGGCTGGGACTAACTCCATTGTCCTGCATACAATAAGAGCATTAATTCATAATATTAGAATAAAACTAAGAAAATCAATTGTTTTAGCCTAAATATCTAATACAATTCTGAATAACATGATTTGTCGAAACTGAAGAGGCCTATCTTTTCTGATATAAATCAGAATCTTATATTCATAATCTCCAAAAAAAGAAATAAATAGTTCTAGAAATAAATCGAAAATTCCCCCCGAGAAGTAGGAAACTGTGATTCCCCGTAAATCCTTTTGTGCCAGCATCCAGCACCTCATTCATTTTTTAAAATTCTCAATTTTCACTCCTTAAGATCTGTTTATTTTAATTCATTGACTAGTTGGCCCGGCGAACTTCGTACCGCCAAATAGTTGATGCATCTCATGACAAACTTTAGCTGGATGCACACCTGAGGAGGCGCGATGCGGCATTTTGCATCCAGGTGATTCTTGCTTATTGGTTTGAGTGGAAGAGCTCACACACACTGAATCGGGCATGGCGTGGAACGGTGTGATAAGGCAATCTCCATAAGATCAACACTTTGTATCACCAAGCCGCGCCTCCTCAGGTGTGCTTATATAGCCTTAGCTTAATCTGGTGCACTATATTTTTATGAAAATTATCCAACAATCAGTATTTACATTTACAGTATATCTCAATATGGAATTCCTATGTGCATAGTTAGTTGTGCAGCAGTTTGTACCTATTTTTAGATACAGTTGAATGAAGCTTGCAGGGAAATTGAATGGTATATCTCCTTGCAGCTGATTTTCATGTGCATTTTCTAAATGTGCAGCATTTCGAGTTCTACGACCTCGTTCGTACGTACCTTAGACCTTACGGTAGTACCTTTCGAGTTCTACGACGTCGTTCGTACCTTAGACCAGATACATAGAAGGTATAGATTCCTTCTATATATAGAAGATATAGATTCTATATCTGGTCTAAAGTTTGTACCGCGGCATTATTATTAGAATTAAAATTTTGTGAATCAGTAGAAAGAAAATAGAAAAACAGATCTACCGACGGCTGTTGGATGACGCAATGCGATTAAAGCAGCTGATTTTTATTTCTGTGTGTGGCCAGCTCACAAATCTTGTCCCATAAAGGTGGGCGCACACAGATCGTCATCGGACGGACGGCACCAATACCTACTATTACTACAGGCCTCACAACTAATTAATGACGTCATAACATGTAGATTGATTCTTCCTAGATCGTAGTAGTTTATACTAGCTTATCAATGTAACTTTTGTTACTGTATCAATTTTTTATTGGATGGAATACTACATAAATTTCAGATTAAAGAAATCTGTATTTTATTAAATATATATTTTATTGAAATAAAAACACTTTATTCCACAAATGCAATAATTTTTACATACTTTCAGCTTGATAGACATAGGCTTACTCGATTTAGTGATAGAGCTATAGATAAATTCATCTCAACCAAAAATACTCAATGATAACCTGTATCAGAATCAAAGGAGAGGTAAATCAAAGATAAACCAAATTAGATATAACTCTTTTTTTAGGAAATAGGCTCCCCCAAACTTGAACACAATAAATCTGTGGTACAAAGAAATCCATCAGGAGAATGTTTTCCAGTTAGGTGAAACCTTTAATATAAGGATGTTATGGACAGTTCCAACACTTGGCTTTTACTTTTTAATTTATTAGTTAAAAAGTTCTTTCACACACTTTATTACACTGTTCTTCCACACTCTCATTACACTGTTATTTCACATTTTATTTACACTGTTCTTTCACACTTCAATTAAATTTTCCACTCACACTTTATTTACACTGCTCTTCCACACTTCATGTAAACCGTTGTTTTGTAGAATTGAAGTTCTTTCTTCTCATCGCTCGTATCCATTTTCGTTCAAAGTTTCATCTTTCGAAAAAGAAAATACCGTACGGAAACTTTTGGAGTCTTGTTATAATTTCCGCGACAATTATATGTACACAACAGTATCCCATGATTTAAAACCCCAAATTCATTATTACTTTTTACAAACGAATATTAGAAGAATGATAAACAAACCATATTCATTGAAATGGAAGACCGTGAAAATTGAATTTGTAATTCCAATTTTGTTGATTACCATATGAGATGTGATAACAAGCATCAGCGCTCTTATTTCGCTTGCTTACCGCCAGTAGATCATCGATGATCTACATGTGATGACGTCATAGTTTATTAGAGATCAGTTGTGGGGCCTGAAGTAATAGTAGGTATTGACGGCACGCATCGGACGGATCGGATGATTAGATTTGATGCATTGTTTTCAATTTCCGCATCCGTATAGGTATGCGCACTACAATTATTGAAAACAATGCATCAAATCTAATCATCCGATCCGTCCGATGCGTGCCGTCCGTCCGATGACAATCTGTGTGCGTCTACCTTAAGGATTACATGAAAACTTTGAAGGACCGTAGGAAAGAGTCCTGAAGTCGAATTATAAATTTGATAGGTCATAAATCTGGTCCTGAACATAACCAACACGACTAAAAAAAATCATCAAATTCGCTGCACACATAAAAAAGTTATTGAATGTCAAAATTTGAGGCTCGATTTTTATTTATATAGATATGGCTAATTTCACATACGGTTTGTTCGGTTCGCTTTCTATCGATTCCGCTAAGTGTGAAATGGTAATTCGGTACCGAATAGAAACCGCACAATACCGAACTTCCCCTCGACACAAATAGGGTCCATCAGATTTGAATTTGTTGATAGGGAACAGCAAACAAAAATAAAGTATTTCACACCCGCTTGGTTTAGCTTCCGTTTCTTTAAGATTACAGTAACTATATAACCTGATTATATATAGTTACTGTAGGTTCGGTTTCTGTTTTAACCTGATAGCAAGATGATAAAAAATGATCTCTTCCAAAATCTTCAATGTCAAAATCATATTGTCAATTCATTATGCTGCTGCCACCAATCTACAGAATTTGTAAAAATTAAAATACCTCATATTATGTTTGAGGAGAAAATAAATAACCTTATAAGGACCGTGTGAGGACCTGGCATGTATGAAAGTATGATTCGTTTTAGGCCACGAACAGAAAATTAACAGAACCGTATGGAACCTTGTTAGTGTGAAACAAGCCTAACAAAGAATCACAATAATCAAAGGATGATGCAGCAGGCACACCTACCTCTTTGGAGGTTGAGGTTCAAGGTGACAGAAATAAACCATGAGAATGAGAAAAAGAAGATCAAATAAAAAAAAATGAGAAGGGATGAAGAAGGAGAAATGAAAGTAACTAGGATGAGGAGGAGGAAAGATAAAGAAGGAGAAAGAGAAGGAATAGAATAGAATTGCTGCCTTTATTTTTACCTAGGAGGGCGGAGTTAGGGCGTAGCCGGCCCTCTCTTACACTCAACCCTCCAATACAACGCTAAATAATTACTAGATTAAACAAGTCAAATTCAGAAAAAAATATATAAAATATATACAAGGAGAGAGACAGGTGGCGGTGAAAGAAGGAGAAGAAGGAATCTTGGAAGAATGAGAAGATGAGAAAGAGGAAGAGGAAGAAGAAAACAAGGAGGAGGTAAATGAGAAGAAATAGGAAGAAAAGAGGGCTCTTTATAATTTAGCAAGTCGGCAAAGTCTAGAGAGGTGAAGCCGTTTGCAAATTTTGTCTTCTATTGCAGTATTGGTCATAACTTTTTTCAGTTCAGGATTAAGTTTAGACGATGAACTATCAATATATAGTTCAGGATTTTTTAATACGGTATTGGATTATTGAAATACGAAATATCGCATAATATATGCACTACAAAATCTGATTAGCTCATTCAAAGTTTTGATGGCTTTTGTGAACTTTGAAAACTTCCAAAATATTTAATTGATTCCTACATAAACTTACATCAACTATTGTGTGAGAATCGACATGATGCTCCTTCAATTTGTTTTCATGTGAAGTTTCCAATGGCGGTGGAAATTCCCCAGGTGAGGCTAGTTCAGAAATGTGACCAGCAGGTGAGGCTGAAGACCTGAAAAATGAGAGAAATCGTGATTATTCTAGACTAGCATGTGACCCGTGCTTTGCACTGGGGGTGAGAAACATGAGAGAAAAAAGATAATTATCTATTATTTTGTTCAAAATTACGTGGATAATCTGGAGTTGAAAATTTCCAGCAAGAAAAAATGAGATTCATTGACCGAGCGAAGTAAGGTCTAAGATTCAAGTCGACGGTTTGGCATTTCTCTTAATGTTTAAATGTTTGAATGTTTGAATGTTTGGATATTTGAATGTTTGAATGTTTAAATGTTTAAATGTTAGAATGTTTAAATGTTTTTATGTTGCGCATTTACGGCGAAACGCGGTAATATTTTTTCATGAAATTTTACAAGTATGTTCCTTTTTTAATTGCGCGTCGACGTATATACAAGGATTTTGGAAATTTTGCATTTCAAGGATAATATAAAAGGAAAAAGGAGCCTCCTTCATACGCCAATATTAGATTAAAAATCATACTATAGCATTATTCATCATAAATCAGCTGACAAGTGATTACACACTGTGTGGAGAAGATAGTCTATTACTGTATTTCCATAAGGTCTATAGTTTCAATCAGGTACTTGTGGATGAGAATACTGCGTGAGGTCTACTGTTCACAGAACTACTAGTATGTCTGGAACCCACAACCTTTGATCCATCAACCGTGCTCGCTACCAAAAAAGCTACGGAGTCACTTAGAAAAAATCCTGGGCATTTATAGTTTCGTATTTTATAGCTAAACACAAATTAAATGAATTTATTCAATTATTAGATTAAAATTAACTCAATAATAGGAATAGCAATAAAAATAAGCTTATGTCTATCCATCTTCATGCAAAATTTCAAGTTAATCAAGTCTTTCTTTTTAAGATTAGCCCTAACAAAACAAGATAATTATACAACATCTCTGTTACTGGTTTAAATAGAGATAATCACTGTAATTTAATTTTACTGTAATGAAAATAAATAATACTAACTTGGGCTTCGGTCAAAGTCTAAAAGATCTTATTCGTGGATATATAATATATGAATCCAAGAGTTTATAAATTTTACTATTTATATAGAAGCAGAAAAATAATATGGATTCGCAGTGTGATCATTTTCCCGCACGAGTTGAAACGAAAACTAGAATGATTCTATATCATAGAGAATTCTGTAAATATCACAAGTTATCAAAGCAATCCATTACCAATCTAGAGTGAATACAGTCAGTACAAACAAAGTATTTGCTTTGATAGATAAGTCTTCATCTTGACCAACTCTCCAACATACATAAGCGGTCAGGGGTCAAGTTTTTATATTTTCAATCGGTTTCTAAGAGCTTTTGAACAATAACGTCTCAATTTCTGCTTTTATTTCTTTTAGATCATCTGAAATCCTGAATAATTCATGTCAATACAAATTTTTTGATTTATAATATGAGTATTGTCTGTTTATTGTATCAGAAAAACCTCCCATATTTTGTTTTCAAACAGTTTCTTTTTTAGATATTTAATCTTTAATTTGTGTGGTTGCAAATATTTATGATTAATATGAAATTAAATTACGGTACCTATGTATTCATGATTAATAACCTTCGAAGTGAATCATCTCACTATAGTCTAGAGGATTTCACAAACAATTTTATTATTTATATTATATTAGAGAATATCTTAATATTTTAATCGGTTTCTATTCAGCTATTTGATATTTTCTATCATGAATCTCATAACTGTTTAGTGTAATCTATTCTACAGTGTAATATTTTTGTACAGAAAACAAGTTTTGGGAAACAGTTCTACATTCATCTTCTACATCTGTCCATCTTATCTATTCAAAGCTATCCATGTTTCAATCTATCAACGTTTCAAGTTTAATATTTTTATGTTTTGATATTTTTAAAATAATGTCTATCATCCTTTATTGTTCTCTGCTCAGTAAATATATAGCATTCTAATAGTTCATAAGTTTCCTTCTTCAATTTCCATATGATTAGCCTCTTCCTTCTCCTCCTCCTCCCCCTCTCACTCACATCCTCCTCCTCCTCCATAGCCTCCATAATTCGAAGTAAACGCTTGGTCCCGTTAGCTACGAATTATAGAGGTTCTACTGTACTTGAGGCTGTGCAAAGGCTAAAAATAAACTTTCTACTCGTGATATTTTCAAAGTTTTTCGATTTGTATATCATCAAGCTATCAAAATGAAAAATTTTTATCAGGAAAACATTTTTTTTCTGATCATTACTTTATGAGATATGAGCGCCTAAAGTTTAAATTTTTGGGACAGAACATTTCAAATTCGGTGAGAGATAAATCCATGACATTCAGAGTATAGATTTTTCATGGTATTGTTGATCTAGTAAAACAAAAATTTTCTGAAAATGTCAATTTTCATAATAGTTATTCAATTTACTAAAAATAACCAAAAATAACTTTTAGTTGAATTATTTTTGATTATTTTTCGTAAATTAAATAACTTTTTCAAAAATTGATATTTTCAGAAAATCTTAGTTTTACTAGATCAACAATACCATGAAGAATCCATCCTCTAAATCTCATGGATTTATATCTTACCGAATTTGAAATGTTCTGTCCCAAAAATTCAAACTTCAGGCGCTCATGTCTCAAAAAGTAATGATCAGAAAAAAAATGTTTTCCTGAGAAAACTTTTCATTTTGATAGCTTGATGATATATGAATGGAAAAACTTTGAAAAATATCAGGAGTGGGAAGTTTATTTTTAGCCTTTGCACAGCCTTAATCTTTGGGATGATTAATTTGAGATTTTTACAGTCAAAGCGTATACATTGTCGACCAAGCAGTCTTTTTAGATATTAATTTATAGGATGATTGTTGTTTGATTTTTGACAGGCAAAGCGTATACATTGTCGACCAAGTACCGCCACCGTAATCTGCTATTTCCGACTCCTGTGGGTCAGGCCTACACTTGCCACAAAGAGCTCAAGTTCCCGCTAGCCAGTGCTTCCACCGACATCTCGGCTCGAATCTACTTTCTCAGCTTGAAACTCGAGCCTTTCATATTCAAGAATGACGATTTCGGACCAGGTAAATACACTAATCTTCTATCTATAAAAAAGCGAAATGGCACTTACTCACTGACTGACTGACTGACTCACTTACTCACTCGCAGAACTAAACATCTATCGGGCCAAAAACGTTCAAATTTGGTAGGTATGTTCAGTTGGCCCTTTAGAGGCGCACTAAGAAAGGATTTGGAAAAATTTCCAAAGATACGCCAAAATCTGCGTTTTTCCAGCGTTTTCTTAGCTTTATCGAGAACAAATGAACAGAAAATGTTCAAATTTAGTACAGAAGCTCAGCTAGGGTGTAATAATGTTGTGTTAGAAGGAATTTGAAATAACGCTAAATATACGCCCAAAATTAGCGTTTTTCAAGCATTTTTTTTTGCTTTTTCTTAGATTTATCGAGAAAAAAATGAACAGAAATTGTTCAAATTTAGTACAGAAGCTAAGCTAGTGTGTAATAATGTTGTGTTAGAAGGAATTTGCAATAACGCCAAAGATACGCCCAAAATTAGTGTTTTTTTTTTGCTTTTTCTCTTATCGAGAACAAATTAACAGAAATTGTTCAAATTTAGTATAAAAGCTAAGCTGGGGTGTAATAATTTTGTGTTAGAGGAAATTTGAAATAATGCCAAAGATATGCCCAAAATCTGCGTTTTCCAGCGTTTTATTTGCGCTTCCTCAGCTTTATCGAGAACAAATGAACAGAAAATGTTCAAATTTACTAGGGTACAGAAGCTCAGCTGGGGTGTAATAATGTTGTGTTAGAAGGAATTTGAAATTAGCGTTTTTTTTTGCGTTTTCACAGTTCTTTCATCAAGTAATGGACAGAAAATGTTCAAATTTGGTACAGAGGTTTAGCTAGGGTCTAAAAATTTTGTGATCAGGTGACTTTAATATTTCATCAGAGATACGCCCAAAATCAGCGTTTTTCTCAGCTTTTCTGCGTTTTCTCACCGATTGATGGAAAAATAGCCTATTTTTAAAAAACATGCTCTCGACTAGAGTCCAGTCTCTTCTCGACCTGAGCCTTACTAATTGTTTATGAATATGATTTAACAATTTTTTCAAGTCTATTTCTTCTTTGGTTAGCAGACGTTGGGCTAGTTGGCAGCTATTCTCCATGCCTTATATATCCAAAGATCATAATTAATACTCTTAAATGTTTCGAAGTGCTTGTTAAATAATCACTTTTGAATATTCTACTCGAAAGATGTATCCTTATTAGATTTTTTTGGCATAAAATCTTAAACAATAGCAAAATTAGTGGCATTCCGACACATATTCATATATTTATTTACTTACATCAAAAATTACAACAACATAATAGAGGTTTATGCCAAAACAAGCCTCATTGAAAATCAATTGTTTACACAAACTGAAACTAAATTAGTAAGAAAGAAGAAACGAAAAATAGCAATAAAATAGTTTGGAACAAACATTATAGATAGAAAATAACACAAGACACAATAGAAAATAGAAAATAGACTGAAGTAATAATAAAAAATAGACTAATTGAAAAAAAGAGAATAGGTAGCAAGCTTATTTTAAAAAGAATAATTTGAAATTTAAATTTTTATGGTCTGCAAAATTGATTAAGCATTTATAATTTAAGAACTTGATAACATTTTTCACTGAAATTGCGCAAATTATCCGCGAATATATCTAGAATTGTATTCAAAGAATTGTACAATCTAACAGTTTTTTGTATGAAGCAATTTGCATGATGTACAGTGTACGGTATATTCTATCCAAAGCAAAAAACATATTAAATCTAGATCTATTTAACGGAACAAAGATACTAAAGAGTTCGATAATATTCGGAATGTCTAAATGATTATTATTCAATATTTTAAATAGAACAATTATTATTGATATGAAATCCCGCCTGTTCTTCAACGACATAATTTGAAAACTGACTCTCAGACACCTCATAGAATAGTCATACGGGCATGAATGCCCATACTTCTTGTAATACATGAATCATATAAAGTGGGGGTCACATCTTCTTAGATCAGCAAATAATCAACTAATTGTGATGAGACCTAGTGCAATCGAATCTTTATATTATAAACCTACTATGTTCTGGATTTCGTGAGAATCGTTAGAGCCGTTTTCGAGATCCGGTGAAATACAAACATACAATCATCTAGACATATAAACAGAAGTTGCTAGTGTAGGATGAATTTCAAAAAAGGGTACTATAAATTTATTTTACAAATATATACTGTTTTTGTCAATAGTTGTATACTTTGCAATACTGCCAGTTTTTCTAATACTTTTGCCCTATTTTTTGTAGAGTACCAGTGTTCAGCGATGGGCGCAGGACCGTTCCGCAGTGAGACGGCGCCACTTATAGTTGGCAGTACACTCGCCTTCTGCTGCCTGGCAACAGTCACCGGTTATGGCATTTTCCGCTACTTCAAAATCAAAAAAGTCCAGTACGACACCATGGAGTAAACACCCCCACCCCAAACATTCCATAGTGTAATTTACTTTGGAAATGGAAAGACGGTATAGTTGCCAGTTTCATTTTTCCACCGCAAGCTCTACCCACTGTAAATCTTTACTACTACTTTTTATCAAAAGCTTTTTATAGATGGAAGCGCTCATCGAATTCCTATCTAGCTGTTTACCCTGTTGTCAATATTTGCAGTAGCAGAAGTCTTCGGGGTGAATTACAGCATTTAATTTGGATTTTTGTTTAATAATAATTATTTAAAGCTGATGGTTTCTTGGTCCATTCCGAGCTGCTTTGTATTAACACACTTTTTAAGTATTTGAACACGACATGCAGTCAATTATTAAGTAAATAATTAAAAACTTTTACTCACTGACTGAAGTACTTTCAATCGTCTAGCGATCATTTTCATCAGTGTGAAATTACTTAATAATTGACTGCATGTCGTGTTCAAATACATAAAAAAAGTGTGTTATTAAAAGCTATTTCTTTAGTGGGAATATGGAAGAACGCATAGTTGCCAGTTTCATTTTTCCACCGCAAGCTCTACCCACTGTAAATCTTTACTACTGCAACAGCTCTCAAAAGCTACCGGTATTTCTTTAGCTGTAGTTGAAAGATTCAAGCAATGTACCTATAGGCCTAGTGAGGTCCACGTTATAATGGCAGTGTTTGACTTGCGGTGGTATTGCTATCCTTGTCTATCACTCAACAAAGCGGATAGCGCTATCTCTTTTTCTCGCTTTGCCAGATCGTCTTTTAACAATGTAGAATTAATAATTGATTAACAAAATATTCAATCCTAATCCTATTATATTAAGTGAGCAATTTCTGTATTTATATATCTGGATGGTTATTTATGCTTAACGGATCTCGAAAACGGCTCTAACGATTTTCACGAAATTTGGAACATAGTAGGTTTATGATATAAAGATTCGATTGCACTAGGTCTCATCCTTGAGAAAACTCGCTGAACGACATTGAAAGGATACGGTAATTCATCCTTGGCTGAAACAGCTGTGGATAGTAAAAAAATGAGTATGTTGAAAAATCAGAATATCGCATCCCCGAAATTTACAAGATGACGTATAGCCAGCTGTGAAATATAAACATTTAGAGAATTGATCAATTTAGAGAATTGTGTTCTGTTTACCAATAAATAAAAATAACGAGCGAAGCTCGGTGCCCCGATATTTATGAAAATATTGAAAAATATTATTTCTTGCTTAATGAAATACAATTGATTATTTTAAACGAGAATGAACCGTTAATATTACATCAATAAACCTAAATCAGCTACCATAGAAGGCATTGACAAGACAGAGGATTGGCATGGTTTTCCTCCTATCTTTCTCCACTGTCATTATAACGTGGACCTCACTATAGATATAGAATACATTCCAGGTATTCTAAGTACCTTGGATTCAAGTCATCACTGTATATCTGATGATAAACTAACTGTCGATTCTTGTTAAAAACGATCAATAAAATTATTCTTTAATTTTGTTTCCCATCAGGAACTGTTTACTATTAAATCATTTTTTTGCTATTAAAAAAAATTATAAATCCAAGTATACTTTCATATTTTTATTCAATTCAAAAGTAGCACTAAAGAAAAAACACTCATTATTTTACTTTACAATATCTCATTATAGTACCATTTATCTTCTCAAGCCGAAACCATACATTTCAAATACCTTATATTACTTTCCTTGCCCTATCATAGGTAAGGAAAGTATTGCTTTCCAAAAAATTTAAGGTACCCTAATTTCATGTTTTCTATACGTTTCAAGATCCCCCGAGTCAAAAAAAGTGGTTTTTGGGTATTGGTCTGTATGTGTGTGTGTGTGTGTGTGTGTGTGTGTGTGTGTGTGTATGAGTGTATGTGCGTCTGTGTACACGATATCTCATCTCCCAATTAACGGAATGACTTGAAATCTGGAACTTAAGGTTCTTCCCTTATAAGGATCCGTCACGAACAATTTCGAACAAATCCAATTCAAGATGGCGGCTAAAATGGCGAAAATGTTGTCAAAAACAGGGTTTTTGGCGATTTTCTCGAAAACGGCTCCAACGATTTTGATCAAATTTATACCTAAAATAGTCATTGATAAGCTCTATCAACTGCCACAAGTCCCATATCTGTAAAAATTTCAGGAGCTCCACCCCATCTATGCAAAGTTTGATTTTAGATTACCAATTATCAGGCTTTAGATACAATTTAAACAAAAATTCCAATTGGAAAAGATTGAGCATGAAAATCTCTTCAATTAATATTCAGTAACATTTTCACCTAAAATTGAAAATATGCTCGAAATTCGTGAAAATGTTATTATTTCAATTGCAAACTGTTGGCAACTGCTGATTCTATTAAATAATTCACTATGAAGAGATAGCAAACTTTGTGTTTCTCCAGCCTTATTGTCCTGTCACCAGCTGGCTTTGATCTTTGAGTAGTAGACTTGAGATGCGCGGGAACACTAGCGTTAGGTGATCAATTTTCATAACGGCAAGGAAAGTTGTGTGAGTGCGCCACACCAATTTTTTTTGTGTGTTATTGTATCATAGGAAGAATAGGTACACATTATTTTCTTAGAATAGGATTGAGTCAACTATATTCAAAGAGCCTAGCATGTAACCATTTTCATGTAATCTAATGTCAATTCTGCTTTGACTAGAATATATTATGAAATAAGCTGAAATGTTTGAAAACAGAATATTTTTGGTGTAGTATATTCATGATGAATATCTACAATAAAATAGTGTACCTTTTTAGAATATTTATTCTACAATTTGATCATGATTACATAATATAATAATCAATCATAAAATAATAACAGTAAACCCATCGATTATTTATTTGAATATGATGTTGACTGTAACTATGATCAGTTGAATGGCAATAGAATTATATTTATTTATTTATCATAAATTACTATTATGTTGACCGAAATTTAGTGAATCTGTTAGTTTATTCATTCAATGAAAAATTTGAAAAATATGTAATTATCAATTTCCATGAGAATAAATTAATTCTTTCCCCAACCGAAATATTTTTCGTCTGTATATCCTCTTTTAACACAAAAAAGACATTTTTATCAACAATCTGATACTATATAACTTAAGCAAAAATTTATTACCTACATATTTAATACCTTACTCGATTTTCCATAATAATATGAGCAATGAACTTATTTATGATCGTGAATCACAATGATAGCCTATGATGAAATAATATGAAGAAAATGACAGAGAATTATTAATAAAATCAAGTCCACTGAAGAATCATCATCACTACTATAATACTATGAATAATATTATTAATTATTATGAATATTTATTCTTGACTAATAAAAATTTAATATATTATACTGCAAACAGCCTATATTGTATTAACAACTAGACTATAATAATGTAAATACATATTTATAAAATTGAAAGTGCTATAATGTTTTTGACTTGTGTAACATTGTTGAGTGGTTTAATATTCTAATGTACAGAATAGTAATTATTATGTTTGAAAAGTTTAAATTATTGGTTTCATTTTAAATGTTAGTTTATCGTTGGTTGAATATATAGAAGTACTGTACTTAAACACATGAATATATTTGAAGTGTATTGATATAATATATAATTAAACTTTGTGATTTATTAAATTGTCTTCCACAATATTAGTCATTTGTGCAATATTGTAAAGCAGAACTATGTAATATAGCTACATCAACAAAACTGATAATAAATGTTGATATTGGAAAAACTTTTCATTTCAATCATTTTTTGACCAAATTGTGTGCATATTTCTTCCTTATTTCCTTCATTGGATATTCTAAATAATTTCCAGAAGTTGATAACTGCAATTTCTGATGAAATCTTCGATTTTTGAAGTAGTTGGTAGAAACGATCGAACGTAATCGTCGAACAAAACCACACACAGACGACTCGAGGCTCTATAGTCATAATTGAGAGCTCACTATGCTCTTCCAATTTCATTTTAACATCAGTGCTGCTCATTCAAAGTAATATTCAGACCAGAATCTGTAGCTCTGTCTGTGGATGGATAGATTCAAAAAGATCTGTCGCCGGCTCACACAATGTGGGTGTTCACACCGACATCTGTGTATCTGCTGGCCGACGTTCCAAGGAAACTCTGCTCACATGCGGATTTTTACGAATCGCTCTGGGAGCAATTTTATCCAGGCATCCGAGCGGACGTTTTCAATAAAGATCTCTCATCAAAAACCTAAATCACGTTAAAATGGAGATGAAAGAATTCTACTTTCAGATTCGGATTCATCACCTTGAAATGAATAATTTGGATCGCGTTTGCTCGAAAAAATGAAAAATAAATGTGATTACTGAAAATTTTGGAATCGGAGTGCAACTGGGAACAGAGAGCGAAAATAGCTCAGTCGGCACACAGATGTTTTTGGTGTGAACACAAACTCTGCGGACGTTTACTCTGTTGTTCTGCAGAATAAAATAGCTTGGTGTGAACAAAGCTTAATGCTGACTGACTATATAGTGAATCTTGAACTGACATAGCATATACCGTATTATATAAAAAGTATTTTATACTATTCCATACTTTATATATTTTCTGGCTGAAATATAATTATTATTGAATCTCCACAGAGATTGAAAACTAAGTTTCACTTTGTGATACCTCACAAAACACTCTTGCCAGTATAGGAATAGTGAACTGGTAATACCTGTACAGAGGTGAACCCCTTCGTAGTTTTGTATCAAATAATGTTGTTGTGTATCAAGTTGAGATGTTATACTGTATCATATAGTGTTGATACTGTATCATATAGTGTTGATACTGTATCATATAGTGTTGATACTGTATCATATTGTGTTGATACTGTATCATGTATGGTGATACAAAAGAGAGAAGATAGCATAAATAGATATCCCATGTAATAGGTCGTTCTTGTTCCAAATTTCAAGCCAATTTCTTGTTAACTCAAGCCGATTACTGTCGACTACTGTTTATTATGACTGTTTTGTTGGGGTGAGAGTTTAAGAACGGCACAGCATGAGAGACTACCAGCGTCACATAGCTTTACATAACAGAACTACCAGGATTATCAGCTTGAGGTGACATTAAAAATTGGAATATAGACGCCCTATACTATGAGATATCTTCTTATGCTATCTTCTCTCTATGGTATTACCGTAAATGATACAGTATCAGCACAATATGATACAGTATCATCTCAACATGTCAATATCATCTCTTTCATGGGATGTCTTTTCTCTCTGGTATCACCACATCTGATACAGTATCAACACAATTTGATACAGTATCATCACAACATGATACACAACAACATTATAGATACAAAACATTCAAAATTTGAATGAATTCTACAAACCATGTGATATCTTCTTAAGCTACTTTTTCTCTCAGTTATCACCACACATGATACAGTATCAACACAATATGATACAGTATCATCTCAACTTGATACACAACATCATTATTTGATACAAAACTTCCAAACTTTGGATCAATTCTACAAACCATGGGATATATTCTGATGCCATTTTTTCTCTCAGTTATCACCACATATGATACAGTATCTACACAATATGATACAGTATCATCTCAACTTGATACACAACAACATTTTTGATACAAAACTTTCAAATATGAATGAATTCTACAAACCATGGGATATCTTCTGATGCCATATTTTCTCCCAGTTATTACCACACTCTACTTACGACCAGACGTCACCTGTATGCAGGCGATTTACAAATATACCGACACTGCAAGAAAAATGACTTTGACGTCACAGTTGATGAGGTCAATGCTGACTTGACTCGTTTGGTACAGTGGACTGAGAATAATGGACTGAAAATTAACGAGACAAAATCGAAATCTATAGTGATAGGTTACTCAATACTTTTAAACACAATTGACATATCTAACGGACCATACATAACATTTAATAACATACAATTGGAATACAGTTCTGACGTGAAAAATTTGGGACTGACAATGACAAGGACTCTTGACTGGACCAGCCACGTGACTCAGACTTGTAACAGGGTCTTTGGGGGGATCATGACATTGAAGAGGATCTCTGACTTCATTCCCTTTCCAACAAAGGTTATGCTGGTCAAGACTGATTTACCCAATCTTCAACTACTGTGACATTGTGACTCTTGACATGACAGTTCAACTTTTGCAGAGGATGCAGCGTGCACATAATTATTGTGTTCGCTTTATCTTCAACCTGAGACGTGACGACCATGTGACCGAATACTTCAACAGAGTAGATCTCATCATGCTTTGTGAAAGATATTGAAAACCAAAACGCCTAAGTATCTGGCAGTGGAGTACCGTTACTTGGGTGATTTTGGCCGTGGAGGAACGCGGCATGGATCCCATCTGCTGGCTGTCCCAACTCATGGGACTGTTATGTTCAATAAGTCGTTCCTTGTGACAGCCTGTAGTTTATGGAATTCTTTGCCTGCTGAGCTGAAGCAAGTTGAGGGACATCGTCGGTTCGGCGCGGCTGTCTTGCGGTAGATCAGAGGTGGTGGACTCGGCTGGAATGCTCCCTAACCCGTAATTCAAGTCTGTATGTGTGTGTGTGTGTGTGGTGTGTGTGTGTGTGTGTGTGTGTGTGTTCCTCTCTTTCTTCCTTTTTTCTCTCTTCCTTGTTCTTTTCTTTCTTTTTCCTTCTTCCCTTACTTCTACCGGAATAATCTATGGATTTGGACTGAAAATTCTCAACTGTATTCACTTTTCTCTTCTTCCTTTTGCATAACCCCTTTAACGTACTTAAATTCGAAAGGAGTTCAAGTTTTCTCTTTTTTTTATTTTTATTATATTTATATATTTTTTTCTTGTTAATTTGTTTTCTAAGTTATTGTTTTCTTTCAAATTAGTTCATGGTTTATGATGTTGTTTTAGTTGTAACTTAATATTATAAATTAATAACAAATAAATGCGACAAAGTCCTCGAAGACCCCTGCAACAAAACCTTCTGGAATGAAAGCATGGCTAGCAGGAGGAAAAACCGTCACACCCTCCCGCCATAGCGCTACTTCGAGGAGCGGTCGGGGACTCTCACAATAGCAGACAGGGAAGACTGGAGAGAGCAGCCGTTCAGCAGTAGGCCTACTGCCAATCAGCAACGAAGCAGCTCGATCCAGAAGCGAGGAGATGGAGGTGACAGGTAGAAAAGCAAACAAAGTCAAGGTAGGATCAACAGAGAATATTTCAGAATGTTTAAAAATTCTATTTTGGAACTCTCATGGTCTTAAAAACTTTCTGAATTTAGATAAAACCCAGACGGAACAGTTCAAAAAAATTGATATAATTTGTTTGAGTGAAACCTGGTTAGTGGACTCTTCTAATTTTAAGTTTCAGTCATTTAAAGATTATATAGTTTTTAGTACACCAGCCAAGAAAGAAATAAATTCGAGAGGTAGGGCTAGTGGAGGTTTAATTATATTAATAAAAAGTAATTTAAAAGCATCCTTGATTGAGGCTAAGGACTTCATGCTTATGGTTAAAGTCAATTGTCCTGTAGGCAGTATCATTATTTTACATGAAACCTGATAGAAATGCAAGTTCTGTTAATGAGCTCCAAGATTGCCTATTGAAGCATGAGTTATTGCTTTCATCTTTTCCGGTTGTGATTGGCGGCGATTTCAACTTGAGAATAGGAGAGTTGAATCAGTGCTTCGAGAGCGAGGTATTCAACAACTCAGATCTATGCGCTGATAGAATATCACGAGACGGTTTTGTTTCAAGGAATGCTCAAAAATTAGTCAGTATTATGGAGGATAATTTATTTTTTGTTTTGAATGGGAGAAGTAGAAGTGATATTCCAGGTCAATTCACTTTCAATAATACTAACGGAAGTAGTGTGATAGATTTCGTCTGGGTGAACTTAGATAGCTTTCCTTATATTTCAGATATGGAGGTTTCCGATATAGTTCTGACTTCCGATCACCTACCGCTTATTGTTTCTACTGAAATTAGTTCGGATAGGGTGATAGACTTTTTCAAATAAGCGTCAAACAAAGTTCTGCTGGAACGATTCATGTAAATCAGAATATAGTAGTGATTTCGTAGCGCCAAATAGATTATGTGATAATGTGGAAAATGTTCAGAATTTGGCTGACAATTTGATAAAGGGTATCATAGAAAAAGCAGATTCTCTAGGCATGATGAAAAATGTTGTAAGAGTCACCGAGTTCAGAAATAAGCCCTGGTACGATAGGCATTGTAATGAATTGAAGAGGCAGTTACGCAAAGCATACAGAAATTTTAAAAGTAGAACTCAAGATCTAAGCGCACTAAATCATTTCATGAGCTGTAAAATGTTGTACAAGAGTACAGTAGAACAGAAAAAGAAAGAATTCAATGATAATATAAGACAAAAGTTTAAAAATGTTAAAAACGCGAAAGAATTCTGGGGAACGGTACGGCTGGTCAGGGGGAAAAAGAATGCAGAATTTAACCACATTAACTTGGAGGAATGGGCGAGATTTTTTAAAGAGAAATATGAACCAACTTCTATTGGAAAGAATTGTATATTGTTCGATGTAAGACATCCACTTATCGATAAACCAGTAGATTTGTTAGAGTTAGAGAATAAACTGAGAAGGTTAAAGAATGGGCGTGCACCGGGCTTGGATATGATTTCATACGAATTTTTCAAATTTTTAGCATTCGAAGGAAAAGAGTTGATGATTCACCTATTCAATTCAATATTAGAGACGAGTGAAATTCCAACAACTTGGTCAAGGCTTAAAATATTCTTGCTGTTTAAGAAGGGCTGTAAACTGGATCCCAAGAACTACAGAGGTATAGCGATTGCGAATTGTATCCTCAAACTTTTCACTGGCATAATAACGGACAGATTGGCACTGTGGGCGGATGAGTGCGGAATGATGGAGGAGAGTCAGTCGGGATTCCGTAAAGGTCGTTCATGCGTTGACAATATTTTTGTACTGGATACAATAGTTAAATATTATATGCAATTTAAAAAAAGGAAAGTATACGCAATTTTCATTGATTATGAATCGGCATTCGACTCCGTCCCTCATGATCGCCTTTGGCAGAAATTGAGAGCACTTGGCATAAGTAGGAGAATTATTAACATCTTTCAAAACCTGTATTGTAACTTGACTTTAGTAGTTGAAAATAGGTCCAAAGGGGTTTATTCTGAGCCAATAGCAATGACTAGAGGCGTGTTGCAGGGAGACCCTGCCAGTCCCCTCCTCTTCGCCCTCTACACATCAGGTATAGAGTCGTTTTTTAGAGAGAGAGGATTGCATGGCCTGAATCTTGACGGCGACAATGATGTGTTAATGCTGCAATACGCCGATGACATAGTCATTCTGGCTGATAGCATTTCAGACGTGCGAAATAAATTGAAATGTTTGGACCAATACAGTGCAGGAGTAGGTCTCAAGGTGAATGCTAACAAAACCAAAATACTGACTTTCCATAGAGGTCGATTAAGCAAATGCCATAAATCCAGTTTCAAGCTCGGGGAGGAGAAAATAGAAATGTGTAGCCAGTATAATTATTTAGGAGTTATATTTCAATCTTCAGGAAGATATACAGAGATGTTAAGACGATCAATAAGTAGGGCTAAAGCGGAATCAACAGTGGCGATTAATGTTTTGTCTAGAGTCAGATCAGAGAAATGGATAGAAAAGATGAAGTTGTTTGATACCGTTGTCATCCCATCCTGCCTATATGGTTCAGAGGTTTGGGGTTTGGGTTATGAAGAAGCAATAGAGAAAGCACAGTTATTCTTCTTGAAACGTCTACTGCTGCTGATCCGGTCGACGCCGAGTTGGAGTGTCAGATTGGAGACTGGTAGGCCGAAACTCAAGTTTCATGTCTTTAAAAGATGCCTGTCATGGTTGATCAAAGTTGTAAACATGGCAGAGTCTAGGTACCCTCATGTGTGTTATCGACTTCTATTAAAAACAAACTTCGAAAGTAATTGGATGTCTTATATGAAGAGGGAGTTGGAAACTGTTCAGTTTCGGGATTTATGGACGGAATATGGATTTGATGCAGTGGATCTGCTTAACAACAGAAATAGAATACTGGAAGCGTATTCGGGGAGGATGATAGAGGAGGATAGATGTAGGTCTGACAATTCTCAGATGTCTCCTTTGTATGGAATGTTCAATCCTGATTCGGTACTGGGAGAACAGCTTACTTTTCAGCTGCCAATTCGAATGATTAGATGCGTAACACAGTTGAGATTATCGGCAAAAAGTACATTCATTCAAGTTAATGGTAACAGGTATCAAGTTGAGCCACAGAGAATATGCCCCGCTTGTGAATCACACTTAGAAACAATTCTGCATTTTCTTCTTGTTTGTCCCTCTTATGAAGACCTCAGGATTCAATACATTGCGCCTCATGTTCATAACATAGTTCAAAACGTTGATAAAATAATGGTTTTATTATCTAATTTTAATGTTGAGAAAATTGAACATGTTTATCAATATACTACTAAGGCACTGGCTAGGAGGGATACTATGGTCTCTGGAATCGTAAGGGCTACATAACCAATAACGATTCTTTTCGATGGAAATATTTTAAAATGGTTTTTGTTAATTGAGTAGGTTCTTTTTATTGAAAGTGAAGTCTGTAAACTAATTGAATTAGATAAGTTAACTAAAATTGTTAAGTTTTTTGAGTTAAGTGGATTTGTTGAATGTATTAAATTTATTGGATTTGCTGATCTTGATGAATGTATTTAAGTTACTGAGTTGTTTGAATATGTTGAATCTATTTATATTATTGATTAGGAATTACCTTGTACCTTCTAATTTGAGCTTGTTGAATGTTAGCAATTCATAGTAATACTGTTTATTGATTGTAATGTAGGTACTTCCATTGTGCGTGGTTGTATACAGATTTATAATTGGATCTTGTTATTAGTTTGATCTGCTGCAAAACATTTTTTTTCATGTTGTTTAATTTAGTCATTGTTAGAATTTCTTATACTCAACTCATTTGTATGGTTATACCGTGTACAAATAGAATGATTTATTATTATATTATAATATTGTATGGAGGGTTAAGTGTAAGAGAGGGCCGGCTGCGCCCTAACTTCGCCTTCCTAGGTTTTAATAAAGGCAGCGATTCAATTCAATTCACACATGATACAGTATCAACACATTATGATACAGTAGCCTCAACTTGATACAAAACACTATAATTTGATACGAAACTTCCAAACTTTGAATGAATTCTACAAACCATGGGGTACCTTCTGATGCCATCTTTTCTCTCAGTTATCACCCCACATGATACTGTATCAACACGATACAGTTTCATCTCAACTTGATACACAAAACAATAACTTGATACGAAACTTCCAAACTTTGAATGAATTCTACAAACCATGGGGTACCTTCTGATGCCATCTTTTCTCTCAGTTATCACCCCACATGATACAGTATCAACACGATACAGCTTCATTTCAACTTGATGCACAAAGCCATAATTTGATACGAAACTTCCAACCATTCAATGAATTCTATAAACCATGAGTGATATCTTCTGATGCCATTTATTCTCTCAGTTATCATATCACCACACATGATACAGTATCAACACAATATGATACAGTATCATCTCAACTTGATACACAACAACATTATCTGATACAACTCTTTCAAACGTTGGAAGAATTCTACAAACTATGGGACATCTTTCCATGCAATCTTTTCTCTATGGTGTAACATAACGTGAATTTACTTCCCAAAAGTAAGCCTTGACACGAGCAACAAAATAAAGCAACCAAACAGCACTGTGACTTTATATTACGGGAAATTGTTCTGAGCTCGTTATTGTTGAACCAGTGCTACAGTGGGATGAGATGAGATTCTGTTTGCATCGGGTGGAGATGAGATGGGAAGCATCCATGCTATTCATAAGGAATGCTGACTGTTGAAAGTGAATCTTCCCCACTGATTGAGGCTGCTCCCTGGCAGAGAAACGAGGCATTTCATAAACGACTGCGTAACGTGAGCCGTGTGTGTAAGGGCCCCTATCTCGAAGGGAAGCCAGCTATGCCCTTGCTTTGTCGGTCTTTACTCCTTTGGGGATGCAGTGCAGCGTGCAGCCCTTATCCCTTCAGCAGTCAAGTACTCCACGCCCTTACTTTCTTCCTCCGTACTTCATCTTATAATATCCCTCTTCCTACCTTCCTTTCTCCTATTATTTTCTTATGATCATTTCAATTTCACTTCATTCAATTTACTTTAATATAATGAGGTCCACGTTATAATAGCATTGTCTGATTAGCAATGGTATTGCTATCTTTGTCTATCATTCAACAAAGCTGATAGGGCTATCTCTTTCTTGCTTTGCTCTGTTGCCAAATCGTCTTTTAACAATGTAGAATTGATAATTAATTAACAAAATATTTAATCTTGATTATAAAAATTAAATTATGAAATTACCAAAAAATATTATTTCTCTAAAATATAATTGATTATTTCAAACGAGAATGAACAGTCAATTGAACAGTTCATCAATAGACCTGTATCAGCTACCGTCTATAGAAGACGTGGACAAGATAGAGGATCGGCAACGTTGTTCTGCTTTCTTTTTCCACTGCCATTATAACGTGGACCTCACTATGGAGAGCTTACAGACTCAAAGAATAATAATAATATCGGGGCACAGAGCTTCGCTCGTTATTTATTTATTGATAAACAGAACACAATTCTTTAAAATGATTGGGGATGACAAACAGGCACAGCCCAAAACTGTTTTTCTTCCCCGAATTTAATTTATTCACTATACGAGTAAATAGTCCAAAAAAGGTTATGTTCCATACAATTGAATTCAGGTCCAATTTTCAGTCCAAATATTTGAAATCAGAAAAGTTCTAGATTGTTTACAGATCAAATTGAACAACAAAATAACACTCACTTAACACTTAAAACTGTAAAATAATGATTAACTTTGAAAACTCTAATTTAGAATGATATACCATGTCATGTCAACAAATCAGATTATTTTGATCAAGTCGATTAAATTTTCTACATAATATTTCTCTTGAGATAAACTGATTGATTACACAGCTGAATATAATTTGTCTCTCTCCCACACAGGCGCACGCATCTTCTGTTATCGACAGGCGACGAAATTATCATCTCTTTTTCCAAGGATGAATAATCATCATCCTTTTCATGTCCTTCAGCGAGTTTTCCCAGGGATGAGTCCTAGGGCAATCGAATTTTTATATCATAAACCTTCTATGTTTCAAATTTCGTGAAAATCGTTGGAGCCGTTTTCAAGATCCGTTGGACATAAATAACCATAATCATATTAATAGCCAAATATATAAATATTAACAGAAATTGCTCGCTTAATATAATAGGATTGTATTGCGATAGCTCTGACACATTTGCTATTTGCTTGATCCATAAAACTACTAGATAGAAAATAGATTGTTTTGTTCGAAATTATTTCCCCATTAGAAATTGATACACACGATCATGATAGAACAGTAACATTAAAAACAATGATAAATGATTGGGAAGCCTTATTCAGAACTAGCAGGTAACCCGTGCTGCAAAAAGGTCTAATAAAAAGTTTCACAAACTGAAAACTTGACGTACTGAAATCTTGAAGAGTTCAAAACGGGCCTACAACCATCCTAGGTTGAATAAGGGCCGGCTTCCGAGCTCGGGATTCAGCCAAGTTCTAGACCTTAAACAGCTGGAGTCAGAAAGCTGGCAATCCGAAATGAGGCGTAGTCGCAGCTTTTATGATAATCTTCATTTTCTCATTTCTGTAATTGGAAACGTTTTTCCTTGACAAAATGAAACATTTATAAATAATTCAAAATAGCTGAAACATCACACTATTTTCCCTATAAGTCACAATAATTGTACATAGATAATTATAACTAACTCTACATCCAGAAATTGCTCTCTGATCTCAATATAACAATCAAGTAATAAGGCTATTCCACTTCAAGATTTATTTCGGAAAATTCATCTATTGTATAAATAAAATTCTTTGACAAAATTGCTTTTAATATATTTTTTTAATTTTGTAATCTCCAGGTTCCAGATAGGAGGAGGTAGACAATTGAATAATTTTATCGCTGTATAGATTCTCAGTTTTTTGAGTCCTGGTGTAATTGAACCTGATTAAACTCAAAGTACTCCTATTACTTGTTCCATAATTATGAGTGATGTGACAAGGATAGCAATACCATTGCTAATCAAACACTGTCATTATTCAAGACGACGGTTTTGCATTTCTCTTTATTCATGTTTATATGTTTATATTTATGTTCCACACTTACGGCGAAACGCAGGAATAGATTTTCATGAAATTTGACAGGTATGTTCCTTTTTTAATTTCGCGTCGACGTATATTCAAGGTTTTTGGAAATTTTGCATTTCAAGGATAATATAAAAGGAAAAGGAGCCTCCTTCATACGCCTTTACTTTTACGCTTCTATACTTTACATTAGAGTAAAAATCAGACTATAGAATATTATTAATTAGCTGTCGAGTGGATTTTATTGCATGCATAGACGCATGCAATTCAATATCTCAATGTAACTTATTGAAAACACAGCTGTTGTGTGGACTATTAATCGCATGCAGTGAGGCATGCAATTGATAACTTGAAGTAGCATAGTATTTTCTCCCAAATTTTCTCTGCTTTCAACTCGGTAAGTTTTTGATGATAGGAGCATAGCTGTTTCCATCAAATTATTAGTATTGTCGAAACAACAACCCAAACAGCCATTAGTCGTTTATACATCGATATCTCGCCGACACGACAGGACAGGACAGAGTTTACTCTGATGGACGGTA